>NC_022011.1:79661068-79674499 GCF_000317375.1 Microtus ochrogaster | reverse complement strand
CATGCTTTTTCAGACCCAGGCTAGCTGGTCTTGGTGAATTCCCGAAAGATCATCCCCATTGTCTCAGTGTGTGGGTGTACCCCTTGTGGTCCTGAGTTTCTTGCTCGTGCTCCCTATTATGAAAATTTTCAAACAGACAAAAGTAGACAAAAAAATATCATAATGAATTCTCAGGTTCATTCCCATAGTCCAGCTTTGATAACCATCAATATTGTCATTTTCAGAAAAAAAAATTAAAGTTGATCTTCACCAGTGCTAAGTAAAATCCAGATTCAGGTTCACTAAACATTTCTGGATCTTCAAAACATTCTGTCCTTGCTGGGTGGTGGTGGCCCAGCCTGGTCTACAAAGCAAGTTCTAGGACAGCCAGGGCTACATAGAGAAACTCTGTCTTGAAAAACAAAAAACAAGCCGGGCGGTGGTGGCGCACGCCTTTAATCCCAGCACTCGGGAGGCAGAGGCAGGCGGATCTCTTGTGAGTTTGAGAGCAGCCTGGTCTACAAGAGCTAGTTCCAGGACAGGCTCCAAAACCACAGAGAAACCCTGTCTCGAAAAACCAAAACAACAACAACAACAAAAAAACCCAAAAAACCCACCAAAACTCCAACAAGATCCTATCCTTCCTGGACATGGTGGCACATGCCTGTAATCCCAGCTTCATGGGAGGTTTAGGTGGAGAGCAATACCCTGTCTCAAAAACAAAGAAAGAAAGAAAACCAGAGCACACAGCAGGGCTTTGGAGAAAGTGTAGGCCTTTGCTGCTCCCTCCAGCTGCACCCCTGGTTTTCCTGTTTGGAAAGGTTGCTGCATCTTATAAAGTAATGAGGTCACTGCCTGCATGAAACCATCACCTCCTAAAAGCTCTCCTCCTGATACTGTCATATTAATGATTAAGTCCCATTATGTAAATTTCAGGTGAGACCATCTGTCCTAATTTGCTTTCTATTGCTGTAAGGAAACACCATGACCAAAAGCAATGTGATGAGAAAAAGGTTGATTTCATCCTACAGCTTGTTGCCTGTCATCCAGGGAAGGCAGGGCAGAAACGTGGAGGCAGGAACTGAGGCAGAGTCCTTGGAGGGTGGTAGGAGGCTTTGAAACCCCAAAGTCTGTGCCCAGTGATGCACTCCACTCAGCAGGGCCTCTCCTAAGCCTCCTAAGCCTCCTCAAGTAGTGCAACTAGGGACCATGTGTTCTAATCCTGAGAATATGAGAACATTCATTCAACCACTAAATAGAATAAAGCTGGGTGCTGGTAGTCCAGTTATGGAAGAAACTGAGGCAGGAGGATGACTTGAGCATTGGGATTCTTAACCAGCTAAGCAAGATAGCAAGAGCCTATCTCAGAAATGAAAAGGTAGAATAACTAAATTTAATATCATATAGCCTTCATGGTTGTTTCTTAGATTTACTTGTTCAAATTTGGATACAAATACGCATTTAGTTAATTTGTCTTTTTTTCTTCAGTTTTTCTCCTACCCCCCCCCCCCTTATAATTTATTGGAGAACGTTCCATCATCTAGACTCCTCTGATTGAACCTCTTTGGCATCATTTAACTTGCTCATGTTGCTCTCACCTTTCTGATAAACCAGCAGTTAGAGGTCGATGCTTACTTAATTGGACTCTAGCTTTAATTTGTCTCACAGATGGCTATTATTGCATCGCATCAAAACCCATCACTCATCAGTGGGTCTGTAACGCTCTTCAGGCTGACTCATCAGTGAGACAGTTCCCTTGTGAGCGTTTGCCCTGCTGACTTTAGTCGCCATTGCCTGTTGCTCCTTGCCTAAATCTAGCATCTGTTTTTTTTGGGGGGGGGTTCTTTTTTTTTTTTTTTTTTTTTGGTTTTTTGAGACACAGTTTCTCTGTAGCTTTGGAGCCTGTCCTGAAACTCACTTTGTAATCCAGGCTAGCCTCGAACTCACAGTGATCCACCTGCCTCTGCTTCCCGAGCGCTGGGATTAAAGGCGTGCACCACCACTGCCCGGCTAAATCTAGCGTCTGTAAGGGAGGCCAGAATAACAAGTTTCCGCACGCACCATTCCTTCTACATTGATGGCTCCTATGTGTCTCTGAAAAGCATTTCTGTGTCAGCTTAGTTACTGTGCATGACGTTCATATAGGAAGGCTTGTCCTTGTTGTATAGATGTGTTGTCTTAGTACATCTTTTTTGAGACAGTCTGGCTATGTAGCTTGCTGACCCTAACTTGTCCTCCTTCTGCCTCAGCCTCCCAGTTGCTGAGATTCCAGGCATGCATCACTATGCCTGGCTTAAAGCAAAACTCTCGCATATGATTTGACTTAGCTCAGTGCCAAGTGTAGCCAGCTATGTGCTGTATTTAATACTTGCTTGGTATTTATTGATTTCCAAAGAAAAGTATTAATTGGAAGCTATCTTACAAAATGAGTTGGATAGTCAGGGAGCTATGTTGTTCTTTTTTGCTCTTTTAAATACATGTGTGAATATATATGTCTATGTAAATATGTTTAAAATATACTTAAACTTTTGACTGCTAAAATTTACCCAATAATTTATACTATTGATTCTTTTTATTTTTAAAATAAGATTTTGAATGCATTTTGGATAAACGAAAAAAACCTCTTCCTTATGGAAGCCACAGCCTAACTCCAGGGAAATCACCGGGAATATACTGGGAGTCAAATACTTCAAGAGTTGAGTCAAGGCTTCCACCAGAATCTGAGAGGTAATTTATATGTTAGTTTTAGGGTATTTTTTGAATAGTTATATCTGGCATTATATCATAGCCTCCTGTATTAGGGGTTGGTTTTAGCACCTGCTACTTTCCTTCAGCTGTCCATGGCCAGCAGTCTGTGTAACCAAGTGGTGGCCTGGTCATCCTCAGCCAGGTGTGCATTGTTTTCTTCTCAGCACCCCATGCTTCTCCACTTGGGGGAGCACTTTGCCACCTCTTTCGCATTGCTGCTGTACTCACACATCCAGTTGGACCCCAGCTATGCTGCTTGACTTTATGGGTAAATTCTTTATGGAAGTCTGTTGGACTTCCATAGGTGCCTGTTGGACAAAGAAACTCATGAGTTTTACAAGATGTTTTGTTTTATAGTTTCTTTAAATGAAAAGGTTTGACTTCAGTCACTAATTTCTTAAGTAGAAAAATTATTTGGAGCTGGGTGTGGCGTGTGCCTGTCGTCCCAGCACTTGGGTGGTAGAAGCAAGAGGTAGTTCAAGGCTAGCCTGTATTAGTCACTTTTCCGTTCCATGTGCAAGGCTCCTTAGACAAGGAAGAACTTATTTGGGACTTATGGTTCCAGAGGGAAAAGAGTCTATCGCCATCGAGGCAGGGAAGCATGGCTGCAGGCAGGCATGGCCACTGGGGCAGCTAGCTCACATCCTGAACCACAGGCAGAGATGGGAAGCAAGTTTGGAATGGCATGTGGCTCTTGAAACCTCAGAGTCCACCCCTAGTGACAGACGTTCTCCATCAAGGCCACTCCTCCCCAAGCCTCTCTAAATGCAGTCATCAAATGGGAACTAAATATTCAAGTTTGAGAGACTGGGGACAGTCATTCAAACCACCACAGTGGTGGTGATACTCAGTCTCAGAGAATGAGCAAGATAAAAAAAAACCCTTTTGATTATACTGAGGTATAGTCATTGAGCCTTTGTTAGTGTATATGAATGCATGCATTCTTTTTCCTGACAGCCTTGTAGTTTCTGGTTACTTAAATTCTTATTTTGAGTTTGGAAGTAAGCATTTTTATATTTTGTAGGATTGCTTTAGAATTTTTGGATGTAAGAGCCTTTTGTTCAAACATTCCTCACTTAAAAGGAAAATCTGCTATGAAAAAACGACATCTGGAAATTTTGGGCTATCGTGTTATTCAGGTATGGAACAGTCATGTAATTTATCCTCTCAACAGGCATGGTGGAGTGGGTAGGGCCAGGCGTGTCTACGATCCCAGAGATGGGTGGTCGGCTGCAGGCTCTACCAGCCTAGCTGTGGCATCTATGGTGCCTGTTCTGTATCTAGGTGGTGTCGGCTTCGTGCCCACCTTTCTTCATTTTTTTTTTTAGCACAAAACAATCAACAGCTACAAATACTGGGTGACAGATCATGTACACACTCTTAGCTCATAACCTTAGAGACCAATAAAATAATTTCTGCATTTGATAACATTTTATAAATCTCTGAAGCTATCATTAGAAACCTTATATATGCCCTTATTAAAAGGAGTTAGCTCTGCCCATCATAGGATAGCTCTCTTCCCCTACCCCATACGAAGGAGAGATGAGATGGTCCCACACCTCACCACTGCCGTGGGAGAGCTGGCCCTAATGGCAATGGCATGGATGTAGGGAAGCTGGCTCCACCCCTCGCCTAAGGTTGGTGGCTCCAGTGCCCCCAACTGACCAGCTCAGCTACCACCCAGGACCTGGAGTGCATGAAGGGACTGGTCCTGCAAAATGATAGCCACAGAATCTCCAGGACTGGGACAACAGCAGGATATCTGAGAGGAGTTTTGGTGAGGGTCCAGTGATGATGGCTTACCAGAGGCCAGAGGCCTTGGACCAGCCCAAGGGCTCATTGCAATGAACATTTGTGGGTGGGGCTGATTGGACAAAAGGGTCTACAGTGTGATACACCACAGCTCCCAGTGCCACTAGGACAAATGAAGAGGTGTTGGAGACGCAGGAGAATTGGAGGAGTGAGGTAGTTTTTGTTCATTTTGTTTTGTTTTGCTTTTAATTAATGGGGGTGTAGGGGGTGGTTCTTTTGTGGAGGATGCTGCAGATATGGAAGGACTGGGAAGTGAGCCGTTTGGGTTCATGATGTGAAATTCCCAAAGAATCAATAAATAGATTATAAAAATAATTTCTGCATTTTACAACATTTTATAAATCTCTGAAGCTATCATTAGAAAGCTTATATATCCCCTCACTAGACCAAAAATTTGGAGATCTACCTAATGGTGGGGAAGTCAAATTAAAAACACTCATAGTTGCTTTACAACCTGTATTCAAACGAACGGCTTACTTTGCAGGTCCCTTACGTTGACTGGAACTCTATGGCACTGTCCACACAGGATGCAAGGATGGACTACCTGAGACAACATATATTTGGAACAGCCAAATCATGATTGAGTTTCCATTTAAAACGGCCATGGCATACCACGTCTCTATTTCCTTTACTTAAGTGGTCTGACTCAATTAAACAATGCTAAGTGCAAGTATTCTGAGTTGGGAGCACACCTGATGTATTTGGGATTAACGAGCTCAGCTGTGGTTAGAGCAGATCAAGCGGGAAGTGGTTGGGAGTAAAAAGTCAGAGGAGACAGCAACGTATGACCTCATGGCTCCCCCGGGTGAGACGAGAAGCCAGTGCAAAGCTTTAAGCAAGGAATGCTAATAACAGACACAGTTCATGTTTTTAAAGTATCTTAAGTAGTCCTGGCTGGTCTTAACCTTGTGGCGGTCCTCCTGCCTCTGCTTCTTGAGTGCTGGGATTACAGGTATGTGCCGTCATGTCCAGCTAAGAACTCTTTTCATAAGTGAGTTAATCCCAAAGCTCTGCTGGGAGAGGTAGGAAGTCTGCTGTGGGTTCGAGGCCAGCTTGTGGGACATAGTGAGTTCCAGGCCAGCCTAGGCCATAGTGTGAGACACTGTCTCACAACATCTACCCTAACCACCCCCCCAAATAAAAAAAATTCATAAGGCACAATTTTAAATGTTTCTATTTTTCCTTCATGCATGAATGTGTTTTATTTAGATCAAATCCAAGTCTACCTTTCCCTCCCCTCCCCAGCTCCTTCTGTGTCCCTCTCCCCAATCCCTGCTCTACCTCCATGTTTGTATGTGTAACCTAGTGAATTCATTTAGTGAGGTGCATGCACATGGGTGGAAGGTTGTCCTCCATAGCCTGGCCTGGCCCCAACGAAAGACTTGCTCCCTGCAACTGCTATGTGTGAGCCCCCACTATCCATGCTTGAATGTTGACTAGCTTGATCTCGTGCAGGTCTTGAGTAGGCAACTCTAGCTGCTGAGAGTTCATGGTTACAAGTGCCTGTTACTCCAGAAGACACTGTCTGACTCTTACAGTCTTCCCGCCAGCACGTCGGGGACATCCTGAGTCTTAGGTGAGAGGGTGAGACACAAATCCACGGTGAGAATGGGCTGCTGTTGAGACAAATCCTACATCTGTTCAGACATGTTGAATTTACGGCCCTCTTCCAGCATCTAAGCGGAGGAGTCTGCTCAGAGAGTTTGTGCATCACAGAGAGGTCTAGGCTCCAGAAAGAAGTCCTCACTGGTATTTAATACCACGTGGCTCCATGAAATCACTTTAAGATGCTGTTGGGGAAGACTGGGAATGGAGGGGAGATGTGCTGACCAGAAAGAAGAGTCAGCAAAGGAGGCCCATGAGGACCATCATCCACAGGGATCCTGCAGCAAGATCTCAGCTGACAGAGCAGGAGGCTGACCCACCAGAACGAATGCGTGCTGATGGAGGCAAACCCAGTTTGCAGGGCGCTAGGTGGTAGCCTTTTGTATATCGGCTGTTCTTACAGTAGATCTCCACGGAGCCATCATCCATCTCCCTTGGTGCAAGATTCAGCAGAGTATGGATCACTGGACCCAATTCTTTCCCATGTATTGGTATATTGGGTCATCTCCTGCCCCACCCCCACTCTGTGGGACCTCTAGTGTGAAATTTAGTCACGCAGTCAATAACCTTGGCTCCCACAGTCTAATCTCCGCTTTGTTCCCTGAGGTTCATTAGAAGCCATCTCCCTGCAACTCTCTTCCATTTGGCAGGGCATGCAGTCAGGAAAGGAGTCTTCCATATAGATCATATTCAGGACCTTCACAGATAAAAGGACGTCTAAGTTCAGAGAACTGCCTTTGTTTTGCCTGTGTATCTAAACTGGAAACTTTACAGAGCAGGAGGAGAACAGCAGGAGAAGAGTAAAGAAACTGATGCAGAAAAGTACTTAGTGGAGAGTTTCTTTTCACCCTGAGATCTAAGTCCTCTGCTTGCGGTGAGTCTTCTTCTGAACCCTGAGGAGTCACTGAGGCTGGCACTCAGAGGTCCCCGGTATCCATTCATACACAGAAGTGTGGTCCTGGTGATGGCTAGTTCATGACTTACGTAGTTGAATCAGATTATGATAGACTGTGGAGTCTGTCTAGACACCAAGAAAAACAGTGGGTGTAGAGCCTCCCAACCCTCCTTATGGAGTCTCTCTGTCTCCCAAGCTGGGCTCACACTTGTGTGTCCCAACAGTCAGCCTCTGAAGAAGCCAGGGTTTCAGACGTGTGCCACCAAACCTGGCTCAGTCATCTCTCTTGCTGTTGGAAATAAGCCAAAGAAGCGGCCCTTTTATGGAATATAAAGCTATAAATCAAACCATTTGTCTACCCTCCTTCATATTGTCTTCTGCCTCGGAGGTTTTAAAGATCACTCCCCGTTATAGCTGCTGTGGTTGATGTTGTGAAGGCTATGATTTATTGGGTTTTTAACTTAAGCATTTTATATTTGGGGCTGGAGAGATGGGTCGGCTGGTAAGCATGCTCGCCTCAAAAGCTGAGAACCAGAGTTCAGATCCTAGAACCCACAGAAAAAGACTGGCATGTAGCATGAGTGCTCCTCCAGGAAGATGGGATGCAGGCAGGGGTGTACACAGGAGTTTACAGACCGGCTAGCCTGCGGCCCACAGTGGAGAAGGACAAGGAGACCGTGTCTCTGGAAGGTGGGAAGGGAAGACTGACACTTGAGCTTGCCCTCTGACCTCCACACATGCACGGTGGTACATGCAAGCATGTATACGTTGTATACAGATACACAAAATACTACATTTTGATTTGGGAAGAACTACTATGCCAGTGTTACAGAAAGGAGAAAGGGACTGGAGAGATGGCTCAGCAGTTGAGAGCTCTTGCTGTGCTTCCAGAGGACCGGGGATTGGTTCCCAGCAACCACGTGGCAGCACACAACCATCTCTAACTCCAGTCACCAGGGATCTGATGCCCTCTGGTCTCTGGGCACCAGAGGGCACCAGTCATACACACATACAGACATACACTCAGGTAAAACACCCATACACATAAAAATAAAAATTTAAAAGGGGCAGGGGGAGGCCGTTTGGATTTGATTAGACACTTTGCCTTCAGATGAAACTCATTGATTATTTTTCTTAAACAGCATTTCCAGTCATCTTCGCTACAGCACAAGATCCCCGTCATCGCTCACAACGCGAGGAAAGGGTTCTGTTACTCAAACATTTCTTGAGAATGTAAATATATGCATTTCATTGACAATAGAAAACCAGTGTAAATGTACCTTAAGAATACAAAGGCTTAGTAAACAGCTCAGATTTAGAAAGCCCACGTCTTTGAGTAAAGTTTAACAAAAGAACATTGTTCAGCTGAACACTAAAGCTCTTAGCAAATGGTTCTATACTCGGCGTTGGAACAAGCAGTGACTCCGAGATCCGGCTACACTGTCAACCTCAGAGACTCTACATGAATCACTGTACAGGCTTAAAGAAAGACAATAAATTATAGGCCTCTTGTCCCAACAAGCCACTTCTCAAACGGTTATTGTTGTCACCTTGTTTATAGTTTAGACAGTTTGAACAGATTTAAGCGTGTTGCTAGACAACTAGCTCCCGAAGCATAACGTATTTCCTTCAACATCCCAGCCCATTCTTTTTTATCATCTTCATACCTGATGGAAGAAAAAAACAAAGAAACAATAAGCAGCTTTTAATGAGAGCAGTTTGTAAGTTTCTTTGTACTCAGTATAAAAATGGGGTCTCAGGGGGAAAAACCCCACTGCCTCCTGCCAGACAAGGTGCCTCACCTGGTAACAATTGAATCCCTTTCAATGTATGTACCGGTGAGTGAGCATATACCTGCACCATGGCCATTGTATTGGAATCAGACCGCCCAGGAAAAGTCATGGACAGATGACCCACTGGACTATGGTCTCCAGATGGAACTTACGCGCCTGTGACCTCTGGGATATACCTTGTTTTCCATTAAATGTTTACTGGATCTGACACTGTGGTCAAAGTGTTCCCTGCCCTTTAGAAAGCATTCTTTGACTAAAATAGTTCAGTTGAGTAGCCACTGCATACTTAGGAGAATGGCCTAGCAGCTGTCTGGGTGGTAAAATGGATAGCTACTCTCACCTTTTTCTTTTTAAATAATCATTTGCTATCTGAATCATCAAACAATTAGAAGAATAAATTAGATTTAATGAACTCATGAAAAACTGAATAGGTCAAACATTTCTTAAGTACTGTTTCCTTTTTAAAAATAATTTAAAAGGCCGGGCGGTGGTGGCGCACACCTTTAATACCAGCACTTGGGAGGCAGAGGTAGGAGGATCTCTGTGAGTTCGAGGGCAGCCTGGTCTACAAAGGGAGTTTCAGGACAGGCTCCAAAGATACAGAGAAACCCTGTCTCGAAAAACCAAAAAAAAAAAAAAAAAAAAAAAAAAAATTAAAAGTTATTATATTTTTAATGTATATTGGTGTTTTGCATGCATGTGTGTCTGTGTGAGGGTGTCAGATCCCCTGGCACGGGAGTTACAGACAATTGTGAGTGCTGGGAATTGAACCCAGGTCCTCTGGAAGAGCAGCCAGTGCTCTTAACTGCTGAGCCATCTCTCCAGCCTCAAATGCTGTGTTTTCTTAGGAAATGAACTACTCTGAAGGAAAATAAGACATTCTGCCTTAATGAGTCACTCTTAAAGTTAGAATTGGGCAGAAAAACTCAGCTGTTCTAACTCATTTTAACAATTAAAGAAACCTGCCTAGGACTGGAGAGATGACTTAGCAGTTAAGAGTACTGGCTGTTCTTCCAGGGGACCCAGGTTTGATTCCCAGCACCCACGTGGTGGTTCACAGTTGATAGTAACTCTAGCTCCAGGGGATCCAGTGCCCTCTTCTGACCTCCAAATACATCAGACATACACATATGCAAAACGCCATATATAAAATAACATTTTTTTTAAAAAAAATTAAAATAACAACAACAAAACCAACCAAGAAAGTATTCTGGATGAGTTCTTTCCTTAATCTCACAGCTAACCAATCACAAGTAGTACTTGATCAATAAGTGGCATATTCAAAAGTTCAGTTGGGCTTGAAGTGTATAGTTTACCACTGGGAAGGGGCATGATGGGAAAATCTGGCTTATTTACTGCAAACTTGCTTCCCAGTTAACTGGCTTAATACTTGGTTCAAAGCATTAGACTGAGGAAAACTTACTTCCATATGTCATTGACTTCAGTGGGTGCAAACTCTTTTGATTCCAGTTGGATCATTGCAAAACCGCCGATGGCGTACAGGGATCCGGCCAGGCTGACCAGACTGATGGAGCTTCTTTCTTGGGGAAATTCCGTCATCACTTCCCATCTAGGTGTTTCATTGAAAATGCAGTCAACACAAAATGCACAGAAACGCACCATTTTGGTGTAATTTTGTTCATTTTAAAGGATATGTGTGTGTTCGTGCACACGTGCATGCGTGTATACACACGTCCATATATAGGTCTAAAACTAAAACCGCAGAGGGTTTGTAGTTTTGTGTGCAAGTTTACACTATTTTTTATTTTAGACAGGGTTTCACTATGTAGCTCTGGACTGGAATTCAAGAGATCTGACTGCCCCGCCTCCCAAGCACTGCCAATCAAAGGTATGGCCCACAATGTCCAGTAGCGTTAAACTTTTTTTTTTTGAGCATTTACCTCTATTCTCCAATCCTCAAGAACATCATTTTAAATTATCATTTAAATCTAGCTTTATGAAAATTCTTTGTGATTTGCAAATATCAAAATTATTTTGTAATCATATATATTTGGCTTCTCAAAAAAGTAGCAACATTACTCTAAGTTTTTCAACACTATTGTAGGAATTTCAACATATGTACTCACCTAGTTTGTTTAAGCTCAAAAATTTAGAAAGATTATTTTTATATAAAAATAGCAGTCAAGTCGGTTGGTGGTGGTGCATACCTATAATCCCAGCACTTGGAAGGCAGAAGCAGGTAGATCTCTGTGAGTTCGAGGCCAGCCTGGCCTACAGAGCAAGTTCCAGGACAGTCAGGGCTACACAGAGAAACCCTGTCTTAAAAATAAATAAAAAATAAATAAATAAATAAATAAAACTAAAAAACCCAAAAATCACTCAAGTATTTTTTCACATTAATTCAATAAAAAACTTAAAAGTAAAATTAAGAAACTTATAAGGCACTCATAGTTTATGAGTGTTAGTTGTCAACAATAGAAAATATTTTTTTTTTTTTTGGTTTTTCGAGACAGGGTTTCTTTCTCTGTGGTTTTGGAGCCTGTCCTGGAACTAGCTCTTGTAGACCAGGCTGGTCTCGAACTCACAGAGAGCCGTCTGGCTCTGCCTCCGGAGTGCTGGGATTAAAGGCGTGCGCCACCACCACCCGGCTTTTGCTTGGTTTTTTAAGACAGGGTTTCTCTGTGTAATCCCTGCTGTCCTGAACTCATTCTGTAGATCATGCAGGCCTCTATCTCAGAGATCTGCCTGCCTCTGCCTCCCAAGTGCTGGGGCTAAAGACTACCACCACCTCGCCAAAAATATCTTTTAATCTTTTTCTTATCTTTTTTGAAACAGGGTTTCTCTGTAGCGTTGGAGCCTGTCCTGAAACTCACTCTGTAGACCAGGGTGGCCTCGAAGTTACCAAGATCTGCCTGTCTCTGCCTCCTGAGTGCTGGGATTAAAGGCGTGCACCACCACTGCCCCACAATATCTTTTAATTTTTTTTAAAATATTTATTTATTTATTATGTATACAATGTTCTGTCTGTGTGTATATGCCTGAAGGCCAGAAGAGGGCACCAGACCTCATTACAGATGGTTGTGAGCCACCATGTGGTTGCTGGGAATTGAACTCAGGACCTCTGGAAGAGCAGGCAATGCTCTTAACCGCTGAGCCATCTCTCCAGCCCCTATCTTTTAATTTTTAAACTACGTGTTCCTCATAAATTAATTCTTTTAAGACATGTGTACCCATCTTTGTTCATACAACTTTTCAGAGATAAATAATGCGTTTGCAAAATGGCTGACTGTGTAAATTTAGCCCAGAGTCAGGCAAACAGCATATCAACATTAACTCATGACTCCTACATTTCAAATGACAAACACACGGTGTGGGGAGTTGGAAATACTTTCTCTTAACCTAAGGTTCTTGGCTCCCTCACCCCCATGCCTTAGAAGGCGTAACTGCCACCCAAATGCGACAGCTAAATGGACAGGACTCGTTTGCACAGCAGAGCAGCTCACTTGTTGGTCTTGAGGTCGAAAGCTTCAACTGAAGCAGAGAGACCATCCTCGGTGACACCCCCTGCGATTACAATTTTGCCTTTATGGATTGCCACTCCAAACATGGAACGAGGGGTCTTCATAGGAGCCAGATCTTTCCAGTCTCCCTTTTTGGGGTTGTAGATAAACATTCTGTTTGTACACTTCCTGTGAACAGAAAAAGACAACAAATGTTCCTTTTAGAATCTCTTTTTTGTGAAAGTACAAATCTACATTACTGTGGACGTTTTTGCTAATGGATATACTTCAACACCATGCTAAAGAGTATGTTGAAGCTGGGTGGTGGTGGCGCACGCCTTTAATCCCCGCACACAGGAGGCAGAGGCAGGTGGATCTGTGAGTTCGAGGCCAGGCTGGTCTACAGAGCTAGTTCCAGGAGAGCCAGGACTACCCAGAGAAATCCTAGAAGAATACATTGGATATTTTTTAGCAGTTGGGGCTGGAGAGATGGCTCAGCAGGTAAAGGCACCTGCCTCTTCAGCCTGATGACCTGAGTTCAGTCGAGAACCAGCTCATCAAAGTTGCCTTCTGACCTCCACAGGTGTGCTGTGGGAAGTGCACCCTCCACATTCTACAGATACAGGTAATGCTTTCTACTTATGCTTAATTGAATAAGAGAGCCTATTGGTCTCAATGTAGTACAATAGTTCTAAAGCAGCTAAATAAAGGACTGACTGTGTTCTCGGGTAGCGGCTTAATAAAAGACTGACTGTGCTCCTGGATGCTGCTTTTCTCCTGTTAGGATGCTATGGTTGAGTATTGTGCCCATCTGGCAGCGTGCAACATTCCTATCTATTTGGTCTAGTGACTTTAAAACGTCATTTTTGTTTTAAAAAATAATTACATTTTCCTTTAATAACGTCAAAACTATATTTGCAATTTTTACCTGCAAAATATGACACGAGAGCCAAGTCCCACTTCAGTTTGTAGTCTCAAAACAAACACACACAAAGGCAGAAGCTCTTTCAGCACTCACTCGGATGTCAATGAGAAGGAAACCGTGGCCGGGCGATGGTGGCGCACGCCTTTAATCCCAGCACTCGGGAGGCAGAGGCAGGTGGATCTCTGTGAGTTCGAGACCAGCCTGGTCTACAGA
>NC_022011.1:79626782-79660343 GCF_000317375.1 Microtus ochrogaster | reverse complement strand
AGTTGCCTTGTTCAGGTTTGAAAAAAGGAACCTTAAAACTTGGGGAACCTAGCTAGAAATCTGAGTCTCTTGTTAAATTTTCTTCTGAAGTTGCCCTGTTCAGGTTTGAAAAGAGGCATCTTAAAGCTTTGGGGAGACTGGGAAAGACGTGTTTGTGGCAGGGGTCACAGTATGCGAATGACCCCTGGATGCTATATTTAACACACTCCCACAGCCAGCACCCGCGACAGCTGGACTTGTCGCTCAGTCCGCAGACAACTGAGAATCTGGGCAGTATCTTTTCTGTCTTTTAAACATGGCTAGGTTCCCTGTTTTATTATTTTTGATACAGAAAAATACACATTTCAATACCCCCATTTTGGGTGGAGCCACCTTAAATAGCCTGTTTCTGGTTTATGCTAAGAAGTAAGCTGGCTTGTCACCAGTTCTGCGATGGTCCCATTAGTGCCGCGTTCTGGTGATTCTGGCCTGGCTGGCTTTCGTTTTGGTATTTACTTTCCAAACTCCTGACATACTCCCTTTTGTGTTTTAGGGCAACACCACCAAGGAAACTCCTTCTGAGGGGTGCAGCTGCGTTCTGTGTGGCACTTCCAGGTGGCAGAAGAGAAGGCCATCACATTCATTGCAGACTTCATGTAGGCAGGGATGGGGAAGACTGTGGTAGCGATGGCAGTGACATGGCACCTGTGGAAGCCTTTTCGTTTCTGGTCTGGTAGTGCCAGTCAAACAGCGTACTGAGAGCAAATGGCATGCCGTGACATGGGTTTAATCCCTGTGTGCACCGTGCTGGCTTCGCAGTCACTCACTGCAGCATCTAGATTGTGATTATATGATGTTTAACTTCTTGGGGGAAAAAAAAAACCTCTGGTCAAGAAGGTATCATGGGGCTCAGAGTGCATCACTCAGCGGGATGGAGATTCCATGTGCAAAAGCCTGGGTTTGATTGCTAGCCCAGCTGCGGATGGGGTGGGTCAAGTACTATAGCACAGAGTGGAAATCACAGCAAGTGTTTATGGGAGTCTGCCTGTGAGAGTTCTGTACACAGTGCTCAGACAGAAAATCTCATTTGGTCTTCCAGGATGGGCATTTTCTCGTTTGTATTACAGGTGAGAGGAAATGGCCACAGAGAGATTAAATCACTTGCCCAACTTCACATGGCCTTTTAAAATACCATGTTGTCTACATATATAGTTGTTTTGTTGTCTGAGACTGGGTGTCATTATTCAGCTTGGGTACTATTTTTTTTTTATGGATCAACAGCTATCACAGTTCCAAACCCGAGGGCCCAGTTCCCATACGGACTCTGCAGTACCCACCGTCGTCTCTTCTCCTGGGAACACTTTCTCTAGCAGATGATCGGCAGGTTGCCAGCCCCTTCAGTGGATGAGCTCCCAAGCTCTTTAACCCTTCCGCATCCCACTTTCCTCATTGTTAAAATTAGGGGTTATACCTAGACTATCTCAAAGCTTAGTGCAAAGCTAGGATTATGTGAATCTGTTAATTCCATGGAGGGGGAAACAAACCTTAGTAAGGCCTCAAATTCCAGTCTATTTGCAGCATATACCAAATAGCAATTCACTCTGAACTTAGCACACCTCACATGGTCAGCCAAGCAGAAAAACGCGAAACCTGAGATTCTCATACAAGGCTCTTGCGTATGGCTTTAATTCAGGCATCTTGTTCCAGGTTTGTGGCTTTTAGAAGTGACAAGGGGGTCACCTTTCCAACTCTGTACAACTGTTTCAGTGGCTTGTGCTGAGATGGGTAACCTCACTTGAAATCAGAAGCACAACAAAGGTAAAAGGAAGTAATAGGATGGAGAAAATAAAGGTTAAAATGAGTACTCGAAAATCAGGAGAGTGTGGACTCTGGGTATATTTTCAAAAGGTGTGTGTGTGTGTGTGTGTGTGTGTGTGTGTGTGTGTGTGTGTGCGTGCAAACTCTAACAATGAGCTAGGTCTTCAGCCTTATAATCAATATAGTAATATGAAGTGGAACAAAGCCTGCGGGAGTGTTGGAGGATTATTCTCTGCTGTAATTGTCCCTTGAATCTATATATAGATTTATCTATATATAATTATATACCGGTCTGTCTGCCTACCGATCCATTCAAATACGTTTGCTGGTGTCTTTCGCTGGAACTTAGACAATTAAGAAACATGCTTAATATACATTATTACTCCATTTTGTTGAGATTAGATGAGTTGGCAAAAGGCAGGGATTTGTAAAAACGTGGTATGGCGTGTACTTTGAGAGCACTCGGTGACTGTGGTTTGATATTCCACACTTGCTTATCTCTGGCCTTTCCACCCTAGGCCATGATTAGCTATGACCTAAACAGATTCTTACTGCGCTAACCACAAGCTATGAAGTATTGATACTGGCAATACTGGAGGTGCACATGAAGTCACCGAGTGAGTCAGAAGCTGCTGGGGACAGCCTACTGTTGTTATAAAACAAATTGTCCCCAAATAAACTAGAGAGGGTCGGTTAGATGAGGAAGATTTGCTTTCCTGGAAGTTTTATGGTTACACTAAACAGATGATTAAGTTATAATAATACCTACCTCTAATTCTGACCAAATAAAGGTAATATTGTGAACAATACCTTCTAAATGCAGTTCAAATAGAGATACTTGTGGAGGCAGGTTATTTTCCCTCATACAGCTCAAAGTGTACAGAATATGTACGAGTCCTTTTTCATTAAAATATTTTATACTGTAACAATAAGTAAGATATGAATGTTGCTTCCCCAAACATCCTGTTAAAGGGGAAAAGTACAAAAGCAGACCAATTCTCACTTCTTGCAGCGTGTCAGGCACGTTGGTAAAGGTGAATAACTTTGTTTGGAAAAGATCCTAACCTATTTACTAGGCAATCGTGTTAAATATGATAAATTCAGTCTCTACTAAAATACAGAGCTTTGAAGAATTACAATTATCAGAGGTTGTACAGCATTTGGAATCAAAGAATGGAAAGAAAATCCTGAGTCGTGAATTACATGTAAGGACTTCCTTTCCTGTACCTTTTACTATATATTAAGTCAAACTGAGTATTTCTGCCAGAACTCTGTAAGTATCAAAGTGTATGAGGGCACAGGAGGAGAGCCATTTGAGCAATATGTAAGCAGCCCCTAAATTCACCAACTGGCTAATAGATGATGAATAACAGCCTTGGTTTCCGTACCTGGAAGAAGTATGACTGTAGGGGCTGATCCTTATTTTCTTCATCCACGTACAGCCCTCCGACCACGTAGATCTGATTCTGTTGGGTAACGATACTGGAATGGTTTCTGGGGATCTGCTCTGCTAAGGCGGTAAGGTAACACTCGTTTTCCATGGGGTCGTAAGCTACTGCAGCTGTGTCATTGACCAAGAGGATGAGATCTTTAACGAACATTCCATGTCTGGGAATATCATTGAGGTAACCAGGAAGTAAGTCTTCATCCCCGACATCACCATTCACCTCGCCGCCCCCTGCCTTCTCTGCGTTTTTGCTAGGTTCCGGGAGTTTGCCTGCAAAAGCATCTTTTAGAACTTTGATTTTCTTCTGGATTTCGGGGTTGCTTTTAATTATGTCATCTTTCTCGACGTGATCTTTGAAGTATTTTTCTGCCATGAGGCGGAAGCGAATACAATCAAACACTTCGCTAAGGCTTTTCGCCCTGTTTTCTTTGTCTGTCCGCACCCATTTCATCACAGCCTCAAACACCACTTCCTCCTTTTCTACGTTGAGACCGTCATTTGAAATGACCGAGATCAGCTCCTGCGGAGACAGCTGCATGAAGTCTTCTTCCTTACAAATCTGCACAAAGCGATCTGAGACAAAGTCCCGGGCAGAAATGGCGAGTCTTGGGCAGTCAAGGAGAAGACCCAATCTTAGGATGGCCAGACAGTTACCGGGAGCCAGTCGTTTCTGAAGGTAAGACACACAGACGGTGAAGACTGAGGGGATCTGGAAGCGGCTGGACAGGGCGAAGATGTCTTGCACGTTTGCGTCATTGAGATCGATACTGGCAGAGTACAGGTATTTGATGATCAAATCAAGGATAGCAGGATCCACGTTATCTAGCGTGACCTCCTTTTTTTTCTCCTCCTCAATTTCAGATAAGAAATACTCACGGAAGTAAGGACTGCAAGCAGACAATATCAGTCTGTGGCAAGGAAGACTTCTGTCGCCTGCTTTGAGGGTGCAATCGATGAATTTTTTCTCTTCCAGGAGATCTTTTAGACCATCCTGAAGAAGGGTGGACTGGTAAAGCCGGAGTTCCTCTGCAAGCTCCCGCTGGGAATCCATTCTGTGAGGAACCTGGGTAAGGAAGGGGACACTGAGGGTCTTCGCTCCTTGCTGCACACGGGTCTAGCTGTAAAAAGGCGGATCACTCTGCTCCGCGCAGCCTGGAGCCTTTGCAATTTAATCCCACCTGCTAAATATAGACACCAGCTCTAACGACTAGAATTTAAGAGAGCTGGCTTGGAAGGGAGAGTTGTTCAGCTGTCTGAGATTGAAAGTAACAACTGGAACTTCTGGTCACCAAGGAAACCGCTAAGAAACAAGACATTCAGGTGAGGTGGAAAACTTTGAAACGTAGAAAGCCTTGGAACGTTAAGTTAAAGGGCATCCACAAGAAAATGCTTACTGAACTAACAGAAAAACGGATCATAAAAGTGAGTCACGCCTCTAAAAATGGACTAGTGGCAAGCCACTTGGCTTGAATTAGTGATGCCAAGGTCAAGACTATGAGGTGAGTTCATTTCAATTCTCATAAGCTATGAGTCCCGTGGTTTACAATGTTAAAGCGCAAACTGGTCGTTTCTACGCAAAGCAGATAGGATTTTCTTTTTCAAGTAGGAAGCGGAAAGTTGTTTATGTACTTAATAGTTTTATATAACCTTTTAATGGCACCTCCATCATGACTGAAATAACAAATGCAGAGAAACTTAATTTACTAAAATATTCTAAATTATCTTTATTTTTTAGGTAGGTAAACTGTAATTACTGCTGAATTACCAAATTCATTCACACTCTGTCTTGCCATACAGGGGATATAGAGTGACAAACAATAATACAAAAAAATAAGATAAAGACAAGTTTAAAAGGAATCAAGACCAGAGAAAAATAGTTAAGCCTTTGGGAAAGAAAAGACCCACACACTTAAGAATATTTTGTAACTTTTACGTGCTAAAAAGAACCTTCCATGAAATAAAAAGTTAAAAAAATAGAACAGCTGCAATCCTATGAGAAAAATGCTGTCCCTAGAGACACAAAGTCACCGTGAGCTACTGCACCATCCATGTCACTTAGAAAGCAGGCCTTGTTTAAGAAAACACGATACCAGAGTCACACTTTATGGTGCTGGTCAGAGTGGAACACCATACAGAACGGAGATGTGAATTAAAAAGCCCAGCCAGGCCTAGTGGCACAAACCTGTAATCCCAGCATCTGTGAGGTGGAGGTAGGAAAATTATCAACTACATAGTGAGTTCAAGGCCAGCCTGGGCTGTGTGAGACCCTGTCACTTCTCCCTCCCACGAGTTCCTTCATTTCTATCGAGATGATATTATAAATTTCTTCATGAAGTCCTTTACTATACAATCATGATTACGTCCTAAACTCAGTAAAGCCACAGAGAAGCTAAAATTTCACTGGCTGGGGTTCTTACATGTGCCCGCCCCCATCCCCCCGTAAGCTCAGTGAAGACTTGGCTCTTGTGCTGCAGGCCTGTGTGTTCAGTCTATACAGTGCCTAGGCCTCACGGATGGTCCTTGAGTATCTGCTAAAGGAGCAAACACTCCAACATCAGGGAATTACGTAGTTTCAAGCTTTAAGTTGTCTCTCCATAAAGAGCATTTTATTTTATTTTCTATCACAGTGAGTTGGCGGTCCTGCCAGCTGCTAGGATGACAGCTGAAGGGAGAGCTCAATGGTTCTCTTTCCATTTATAGATGTCATTAAAGCTTTTAACGCGCTGGACAAAGCTAACAGCTGCTCCTCTTCTTTAAACAAGAAGTGATTCATTTCTCTCCACGCGTAACACCTAACATTTGAAAAGATCAGTGAGTCAGGTGTAAGCACCAGGATATGACGTCTGGGGTGATTCCTTGCTTGGGGACCATTTTTAGTCCCGTTTGCTTGGACAGCAGTGAACGATGTTTATGGAAGCGTTTTATTTGTGATCTCTAAATACTGGATACTATGACTCCGTTTGGTCTTTTAAGTATGTAGAAATCATTTTCCATTTAGAAGAACAAACACATATGTAGCATTTTTCACCAATTTTTAATGAATCAGGGAAGAACTAGGTTGTAATGTATGTTTGTCTATGATTATATATATATAATTGCATCTTATTTTAAAACTATTTATGTGCTCATTTCTTTCTCAGTAGTGAGAAAGCTGCTATTGGCTAAGTACAATTATTTGTTAAAAGATTCCATAAATTTTCTTTAGACTGTCACTGTATCCAAAACAACTGAATGATGTCAGTGAGATCCAAAAAACGTCATCTGAGAAATGTTCAAAGGCGTCTCATTGAATACAAACAAGGAGATGGTCAATGAACGAACAAAACAATTTATGAACAAACAATTTCCTTACAAACCAAATAACTTCTTGTTGAAACCATCATACCATTATTTACAGATTAGCATTTTTAGAAATATACACAATAGTTAAAAAGATTAGTTTTTACAAAATGAGCCCCTAAAAGTGATGTGTTTAAGAACTGTGACTTGGGAGGCTTCAGGCAGATCTTTTTGAGTTCTGGAACAGCCAGAGCTGCATAGTAAGGCCCTATCTCAAAAACAAACAAACCAACAGAATTGTATTTGTATTAGAGTTTTACATTTAGAGTCCTGTGGTAATAAACATGATTTCTAGTCAAGAATTATTTGATTATTTCTTAAGAATGATCTTTTTTTTTTAAATAATACTGTCAAAACATTAAGTGGTACTAAATAAAAAACTTTATTAAATCTAACATGACATAGTCACTTAATATGTGTAAATTGCTATTTTACAAGCATTAGGTACAATATAAACATTTACAATCCAGGTACATTTCAATTACAATTTTGAATATATCTTTTAGAAAACTGGCAGTTTTCTAAAATCCAGGAGTTTTTCCTTAATTATTAAAAACTTTTCATAAAATATAAAATATAAAAGCTATAAATATAAAAACTATTCCATGCCTAGAGCAGGAAAGTGGTATCTTTTAATCTTGAGACATATTTAAATAGAAATCCAGTTCAACTCAAGCTCAACTCATTACTTCCCAAAGTCCCTGCAGTGTGAATCCATCCTTCAGTTTCTCTATTGCAAGCCCCAGTTCTTCTGAAAATACAGGTTCACGGTCTTGTTGCTTTGGGGAAGGTAAGAAGATAAGGTGGGAATGGAAGGCGGGCAAAGAAGAGGAAAAACAAAAAAGTGTTTCACTAAGTTAGTGAATGCTAAATGCTGTAATATTGAAACTCAAAAAAAAAAAACCAAACAACAAAAAACTAAAGGTAAAATGTCCTTACCTTATTTCCATCAGCAAAATAAGCCTATAAGAGAAAGAAAATAATATTTTACATGCTTCATACAAAATAAATCAGGGGTCTAAAGAACAGGCAGTCAATTTTCAGAAAGATTTAATAACTAAGTATATTTCACATTTGGTTACTGTGCAGTTAAAAAAAAAGATAGCTTCTTCACCTATAATGTTGCCACTTATTTCTTGTGGTGGTACAGACCCTTAATCCCAGCACCGGAGGAGACAAGACCAGTTAGAACTTCCCAAGTGTGAAGCCAGACTGGTCTACACAGTGAGTTCCCCAGCAAGGGCTACACTGTGAGACCTCATCTTAAAAACAAAACAACAAACATTTTACAATTTCCTATGCCAGTATTAATGTCTGTAAGAGTTGCACTCTATGCTCTAGCAGACAGGCTTTCTGTTGATGTACAGCACTGTTAGCCAGAAAGGAAATGATGACTTCTCTACTTCTGCTTCAGAAGATGATGGCAGAGGGACTACAGAGATGGCTCAGCTGTTAAGGGCACTGGCTGCTCTTCCAGAGGTCCTGAGTTCAATTCCCAGCGACCATATGGTGGTTCACAACCATCTATAATGGGATCTGGTGCCCTTTTCTAACAGAACACTATATTCTTAATAAATAAATAAAATCTTTTTTTAAAAAACAGCAATGCACATAAAAACAAACAAACAAATAAACATAACCCAAAATAATTCCCAGCACCCACATGGCAGTTGTAATCCATCCCCCAAGAGATCTGACACCTTCATACAGACCAACGTGCAGACCAAACACCTATAAATACATCATTAAAAAAGTCAGTCACTCAGAGCTGAGCATGGTGGTGTATGCCTTTAACCCCAGCACTCTGGAGACAGAGGCAAGGTTGGTGGATCTGAGTTCAAGGTTAGCCTGGTCTACAAAGTCAGTTTCAGGACAGGACAGCCAGGGCTACACAGAGAAACCTTGTCTCAGAAACTAAAAAACACACAAAAATAGCAACAAAATCAATCAACCAAGCAAAAAAGGATGGTGGCTGCAATACCAGCACATGAATTTGGAGGCAGGAGCAAGAGTTCTTCAAGGCCAGGGGCTGGGAAAATGCCTCAGCAGAGAAAAGCATGTAGTTTAATCCCCAAATCATATCAGCCAGCTCACAACCACCTCTAACTCTAGTTCCAGTAGATCTGAGGCCTCTGCCTCCAAGAGCCCCTACACTTATGTGCACACACTCATACACAAACATGATTCAATGTAAAACAAACCACAACAAAACAAAAAGATTCAACAAACAAACAAACAAACAAACCCCGAAACAAATCAAAATACCACTTCAAAGTGTCAGTATACAGTTTGAGGGTGAATTGTGCCAACTTCAAATCTTTATTTGAATCTCTTTGTTGCTGGAGGGAAGGTATGTGCTATGGTCAGAATCATAAGCCTGTAGGCATGGAAACACTAGAGAGCATCACTTTGTTTTCTGAGACAGATTCTCTCACTAAGTGGCCTTGAGCTCACAGAGATCCACCTGCCTCCACCTCCTGAGTTCTGGGATTGAAGGCTTGTATTAACACACCCAGCCCAACATTATTAGTATGTTGGCTAGTTAAATAATACATATTTGGAAACAGGAAAGTATTTTTTTTCAAATACATATCATTCTAAAATAGTGTAAATTTAAAAAATCATTTTATAAAGATGAATTCTGTAAAGACTTTAAATTAATTATCATAAATCAAATCCTCTAACTGTTCTCAAACTATTTCCTAGGTTGCTTGGGAATTTGTTTTTAGGGTTTTTTTTTTTTGCTTGTTTGTTTGTTTTGTTTTTTCAAGACAGGGTTTCTCTCTGTTGTGCTGGCTGGTCTTGAACTCACAGAGATCCGCCATCTCTGCCTCCTCCCTAAGTTGGGAATTTAAAAGTCTTCTCACAAAAGAAATTCTCTCACTTAAAAAACAAAAGTCTCATGTTTTACAACACTGCACACAGTTACACCATTATTCATTAGACATGACTCATCATGAGTCTAAACATCACAAGAAATCTACTAGTTCTTTCTGGTGCTCACCACAAAAGCATCCGTGTGATCATCAGAGTCTATTTCCACATCATCTGGAATCTGTTCAACTGTCAGAGCTTCAAGTGGCTGTGGCTAAAAATTAAGATGTCAGAGTCAATATGAAAGAAGTTCTTTTAGAAAAATGCAGTGTGAGAGCTGCAGATACTTGTAAAGGTGACAGTGAAGACCACTCAAGTCAGTCCATAGTTCGTATTCTTACATGAAAACTAAGATGAGTTGTAAAAGTTAAGCAAAAAGTTTTTTTTAAAGATTTATTTATTTATTTATTATGTATACAACATTCCTTCCATGTATGCTTGCATGCCAGAAGAGGGCACCATATCTCATTATAGATGGCTGTGAGCCACCATGTGATTGCTGGGAATTGAACTCAGGACCTCTGGAAATTCAGTCAGTGTTCTTAACCACTGAGCCATCTCTCCAGCCCTAAGCAAAAAGTTTTAAACCTAGCCGGGCGGTGGTGGCGCACGCCTTTAATCCCAGAACTCGGGAGGCAGAGGCAGGAGGATCTCTGTGAGTTCAAGACCAGCCTGGTCTACAAGAGCTAGTTCCAGGACAGGCTCCAAAACCACAGAGAAACCCTGTCTCGAAAAACCAAAAAAAAAAAAAAAAAGTTTTAAACCTGAATTCAACATCATCAAAATAATTAAAACTAGAAATGTATACATATATTGTACATAAATGTGTACATATTTAGAGATTTTTTTTCTCTTTGAAACAGGGTTTCCTTAGTGTAACAGCCCTGGTTGTCCTAGAACCCACTTTGTAGACCAAGCTGGCCTCAAACTCACAGAGATCCTCTTGCCTCTGCCTCCCAAGTGCTGGGATTAAAGGTTGTGCCTGAATAGGCTGCTCACCTAGGCTGGGCAAGAGAAATGAATGATGGCAATCAACCGGAAGACAGTAAAGTCACCAGTTAGAGATGGCCAGTCTGAGGCCATGCTCACTTGACCATGATCTACATAGATGATTAAGTTGGTAAACAGTGAGTTTAGTTTTGAATTTCATAGGTAGTATGAAATCAATTCAGCAAACTCTATATCCACAATATTGAACACATTACCTTTTCTTCCATTTCATAATTCACTCCAAATATCGGGCTGGCAGAATAGACTTTGTGAAGTGAGTTGATCTCCTTAACTGATTCATGTAGTTTTTCCAGAGGGTCTATTTTAAAGCCAAGAACATATCCTCCACTCTATGAGAAAAAACAAGGAAAAAACAAAAACCAAGTCTGAGGAGCAATAGCTACAGAATGCGATGGATGCAGGCTAACTGCCCTTGCTCTGGAGCAGCACAGCTAAGCAGCTCCAAAGAAATTAAACAGCAAGTCTCCAGGGTGTCGTGGAAGGGCTCATCTTCCGACTTCTCTCCCTAACGCCTGCCTCCCTCATATTCTGTAGGATGTCCAGATCATCTTTAAACACAAGCCCATCTTCCCAGGTGAAAAATATGCACAGTGGAGTGTGAGGGCCAAAGGAACTTAGTTTTGCTAGGTCTTGAGAAAGAACAGACTATCCACTAAAGAATGCTCCATTTGAAGCTATTTCCTTAAAGGTTTGCAAACCACTTTGACTGTAATTGACCACAGGTTGGTAGAAAGTTTTTTTTTTAAAGTATCATACTATAAGAGATAAGAGCATATTTTGTGTTAAAAGCACATACTTTTTTTTGGGTTCAATTCTGGTTCAAGCTGGGTGGTGGCGGCGCACGCCTTTAATTCCAGCACACGGTAGGCAGAGGCAGGCGGATCTCTGTGAGTTCGAGACCAGCCTGGTCTACAAGAGCTAGTTCCAGGACAGGCTCCAAAACCACAGAGAAACCCTGTCTCGAAAAACCACAAAAAAAAAAATTCTGGTTCAACAACTAATATTTCTAAGCCCCATTTAAAAAAAACCCATGGAATGGTTATCAAGTGGTTGTATTACACAGAATAAAGAATATCCTGTTGGTACACTTCCTGGGATATCGTACTTAGTAATGGCAGTAAGAGGCCATGGAAAAGAGAGAATAGACATTCACTTTTAAATCTAGAATTGATTTTATAACTTTGCCCCTGTGTTGAAAAGGAAGAACAGTTGTTGGGTATACTGTGAGGAAGCCGAGGGCTGGGCAGTAACTACAACAGTACTCTAAAAGCTCACTTAAACAATGGATTTGGGGGAGTGGTTGCACATGCCCTGTTATCTCAGACTCAGGAGGCAGAGGTAGGAGAATCACAAGCTCAAGATCAGCCTCGTCTACACAGAGTTCAAGACCATAAGTAAAGTATTTTAAAAGTTTCAAATGTGCTTTTGCAAAAACACCACATAATGGGTAGACAGCAGTTCATAGTCAGATACTGTTCAGTCTGTGAGAATATAAAATCTCAGCGTATATATGCTTCTCTCCGTGTCCCTGTTTCTCAAAGCAAGTGTGGATCAAACAAACCCAGGATGAAAATATAGCTCCATCCCTACCAGCTTCAAGATTCTGGAGAAGATGCTTAACCCCTGCGGGCCTCGGGATCCTGGACGGTAAGAAGGGAAAACAGCCATTTCATGGAGTTATTAGATTGAGAGAATGTATGAAATATGTTGACCTAGCACAGTGATTTCCCTCATAATGATTATAATGATTATAATAATTATATCCATCTAAAGAGCAAACTGGCAGAGAGTAAAACGGTGCCCACACCCACAATCCTAGCACTTAGGAGGCTGAGGTCCCTGAGGTTGTGGTCGCAAACGCACAGGAAGTACTTGTCTCCATGGAGACAGTTACTATAAGATTTCAAACACTTCATGAATCTCCATGTTATAGCTGATATTCTTGCAAGTAAACTGGTTACTATATAATAACAACTAAAAACCTAGCCACACAGTTAAAAATGTATCAGTGTAATAAAAATGTAAAATATCTTACCTGCTGAGAGCTTTCTATGACAAGAGCCAAACCAAATTTTGAATCTCTAATCTTTATTGAACGCTATATGAAATGAAAAAGAAAAGACACACATTTTTATTATCTAATAGCAGTGAGTCTTTACTACACATCTATTTTAATTATGTACTGTGCTATAGCCCTGGCTTCTGAAAAGGGTCTCATACCTCAGGCTGGCCTGGAACTCTGGGAAATCCTCCTACCTTAACTTACCTTAGTGTGAGCTAGCACATCTACTTTTGCCAAAGAATTACTCTTCCTCATCTAAAAGGCAGACACTCCTGTACCCTCTTTCCACAGGGCCAGAAAACGACGAGACTCCTACTGAAGACAGATGGCCAGTTGACAAAACCATGTACAGAAGACAACCATGGAGAGCCACCCGATTCCGATATTCCTGACTGCTATAGTCAAAGGGTTGTCTGAATATTTTACACAAAAGGCCAGCAATTTTCAGTTATTAGGAACCAGTGACTTTCTTGGCTCCTAAAACAAGATTAAAGTTATATGTACCATTCTGTTTCTCACACCTTGCTCTGTTTTTGTTTTTGTTTTTTTTTTTTTTCAAGACAGGATTTTTCTGTAGCATTGGGGCCTGTCCTGGAATTAATTTTGTAGACTAGGCTGACCTCAAACTCACAGAGATCCACCTGTCTCTGCCTGCCTCCCGAGTGCTGGGATTAAAGGCATGCGCCACCACCACCTGGCTCTGGTTAGTTTTTTGTCAAACCGACAAAAGTTTGGGTCATCTGGTAGAGACCACCTGAACTGAGAGATCAGGCTGGCCTGCTGGCAAGCCTGTATGGCATTCCCATAATTCATGATTGGTATGAGAGGACCCTGCTCATTGTGGATGGTGCTACCAGGGTAGGCAGTACTGGAGTCTACAAGAAACCAGGCTGAGCAAGCTATGAGGGTTCTAGGCAGTAAGCTGCATCCCCCATGGCCTTTGATTCAGTTCCTGCCTCCAGGTTCCTGTCTTGTTTGAATTCCTGCCCTCACTTCCCTCAGGGATGGACTGTGCTGTAGAACCATAAGCTAAAACAAACCCCTTACTCCCAAAGTTGATTTTGGTCAGGGTGTTTTAACAGCAACAGAATTCCTAACTGGGAATTTGTGCCAGCCCATGGGGTACTGCTGTGATAGATCTGACCATATGTCTTTGGGAGGACTGTGGCGGCATTTGGACTTTGGGCTAGAAAAGCCACTAAGTGCTTAAAGCATAACGGACTGTTTTCTCTGGGAGCAAGTGAAGTGATGTGGACACAAACCCTTTGCTCCCCAAGTTGCTTTTGGTCATGATGTTTCATCACAGCGACAGAAAACTAAGACGAACGTTAATCTTGACCTGTCTATCTAAACAGGTGACACAGGCTAGTCAGACAGGGTGCAAGCACATGCACAGACACAATCACACACACAGACACACACACGCACACACAGTGCTGGGGCTGTGGAGCCGTGGCTGAGGCTGGAGCTGAAGCTGGGGGGTATGACTCCTAAGTGACAAGCTGTGATGTATTGTATTGCAAGCTGTTTGGGTCAGGCGGAATTCATTCCAGAAGTCACATTTGGCAACTCTATTCTTAAACAACAACAACAAAATTCCATCTGAAGACCAGAAAGCGCAAGGCTGTTCACTACTCAGTAAATATTCAGCACAACAGGGGTCAGGCTAGGTAAGCTGCAGCCACATAAAGGAGCACAGAGCAGCAGCAAACAATGCATGGGGGCGTAACTCTGTAACCCCAACACTTGGGTGGGTGTAGCATGAGGATTGCTGTGAATTTGAGGCCCTTCCTGGATGGCATGGTGAGTTCCATCAGTCAGGACTATAGAATCTCTGCCTCACAAAACATCCCAAACTAAACAAAACCAAGCAATAAACACAGATATCAATTTATCAAGCACACGTGTGTTGACACTCAGCCTTGACAACTGACCATTTCTGTCTGGAAACGTAGCTCAGTGGTAGACTACTTGTCTACTTTGTACAAGGCCCTGGGTTTGATCTCCAATACCACAAACAAAACAGATGATTGTGTTTCTTTAGATTTCCTTCCTATCAAACTCTGACTATCCATTTAATGTGCTGCTTCTTCTGCTCCTCAACAGCAGGGCTGTGCGCTGGCTCATGGTCTTTACTGTTGACTTGACTGATCACGGAGCACAAAGTGATACTGTTTTAATGAGGGCTTCTGCTGTGATAAACACCATGACCAAAAGCAACCTTGGGAGGAAAGGGGTTATTTCAGTTCCTGCATCCTAATCGTACTCCATCACGAGGGGAAGTCAGGGCAGGAGCTGGAGCCAGGGCTGAAGCACAGGCCAAGGAGGACTGTTGCTTAGTGGCTAACTCCTTTTTTCCTAATCTTTATTTACGTGTATGATCATCTATCTGTGTGTATGCCTGTATGTGCCTTTGGAGGGTGTCGGATCCCCTGGAGCTGGAGTAACAGGCGACTGTGAGCTACTGCTATTAGGACTAGGAACTGAACTGGGTCCTCAGAGCGAGCAGCAAGCACTCTTAACCACTGAGTCGTCACTCCCGCCTCTTGGGAAGCCGCTTGCTGTGGAATAATCAATCCTTCTGTACACTGTGAAATGTGTTGCTCTCATTGTTAATTAAAAAGCTGACTGCCTGACAGCTAGGCAGGATTTGGGGGGCAAAGAGAATGCTGGGAAGAAGAAGGGCAGAGTCTGAGGAGTTTCGAGCTAGATGCAGAGGGAACAGGATGTGTAGAAAATGAGATGATGGGTTAATTTAAGTTTGTAAGAGCTGGCTGGAGACAAACCTAAGCTATCAGCTGAGGGTTTATAATTTATAAGTCTCTGAGTGGTTATCTGGAACTGGTGGGACAGAAAAGTCTGCCTACAGTTGTTTTTTTTCTTTCAGCGTTGGGGATTGAACCCAGGGTTTTGAACACACTAGCAAGGCACTATCAGGGAGTTACACCCCCAGTCCTTCAGTCCTTTTTCCTTCCTTTTCCGTTTTTCAAACTTGGTCTCACTATGTCACCTTGGTTGGTCTGGAACTTGCTAGGTATACTAGGCCTGAACTTGGGGAAATCCTTCTACCTTTGTTGCTCTAGTGTTGGAACTAAAAGTATCTACTCTGCCTGATTTATAAATACCTTAAGCCTTTTCTGTTAAAATAACAAAATCAACATTTTGAAAACTTGCTTTTATTTACTTATTTTTAACTATACTTTAAAATTATATTTATTTGCTTTTTATTTATCTGGGGAGGGACACGTGTGTATGCTAAAGTGTGTATGAGTACGGAGGTCAGAGAACAACCTGTAGAGTTGGCTGTCCTTCCGCCATGTGGATCATCGAGACTGAATTCAGG
Organism: Microtus ochrogaster; assembly: GCF_000317375.1. Taxonomy (NCBI): domain Eukaryota; kingdom Metazoa; phylum Chordata; class Mammalia; order Rodentia; family Cricetidae; genus Microtus; species Microtus ochrogaster. The sequence continues at coordinate 79,644,470 of NC_022011.1, read as the reverse complement.
TTTGGTGGCAAGCACCTTAACCTGTGCTGTCTTACTGGCCCCAAAAGCATGCTAAAAAGAAAAAAAAAACTCATATAACCCCAAACATCCAGTTATTAACTATACTAATACTATAAATTGAAAGGCGGTAACCAAAATGCATGAACTTACAATTTGCAGATATGGTATGCTGACATTAAAACTGTCGTTCATGTTTGCATGCCACACAATCCTCACATTGGTAATAAAAAATGTTCCTAAATTTCCCTGCAGAAGAGAGAGGTACATCAATGATTGATTGTATCAGTCTGTTTTCTAAGACCCAGAATAATTCTGATTATCCCAGCAGTAGATTAATAAAGAAGTTAGTATTATGGACTATACATTCTATACTATATACTATATAGTGACTCTACTATTTCCAGGCTGGCACAGTGAGATGACTGAGTGCCTGGACCCTGGTATCATTAAGCAATAGGACACCAATACAGTTAAAACATGAGAGTTAGTATATCTGTCTGAGAACAAAGTTCTTTTTAAATTTTTAAAAATTTATTGTGTGTGTGCATATGTGTGGAGTTCACAGGACAATTCTCTGGAGTGAGGTTTTTCTGCCACCTTATGGGATCCGGGAATCAAACTCAGGCTATCAAGGCTGTACCTGACACACAGCATTTTTTAAAAATTACATCTTTCTATACTTACTCAAATTTGAGCTATGCCTGAGCAAAGGAGTTATGTCAACTGAGAATAAAACTACGGTATAACCCCATCGACCTATCAGGATATATGATGACTCTTTAATACGGACTATATCAAAACTACAGCCAGATGTGGTAATTCACCCCATAGTCTCAGGACTCGGGAGGCTAAGGAAGGAAGACCACGAGTCCAGGGCCAATGTGGGCTACACAGTGAGACTTTGTCTCCAAAAACAAAACTTGGGGCTAGAGAGATGGCTTAGTAGTTAAGAGCACTAGTTGCTCTTTCAGTGGACCCAGGTTCAATCCCCAGTATCCACAAGGCAGCTCAAACCATCTGTAATATAGTTCCAAGGCAGCCAATGACTTCTATCTTCCAGCCTCTATAGGCACAAGGCACGCATATGGTCCACAGGTATACACAGGAAAGATACCTATACACATAAAATAAAACAAAACACCACCACCAACAGAAACAATGAAATATTTTTTTTTAATTATATGTTTATATTGAGGCAGGGTCTCACTTTGTAGCTCTGGCTGGTCTGGAATTCACTATGTAGACAAGGCTGGTTTTAAATGGATGAAGAACTAACTGCCTGCCTCTGCCTCTTGAGTGTTGGAGGTAGGCTGTGGCACCAACCTATATAATTGTGTTCATGTGTGTGCGCGCATGCGCGTGCATGTGTTTGGATATGCGCATGTGAGCGTTAGTGTCCATGGGGGCCAGAGGCACTGATCTCCCTGGAGCTAGTGGCTATGAGGTAGTGGGTCTGAAGCCCAGTACTCAGCTGAAGAAGCCGAGTTCTAGGGCAGATTGGATTATATAATAAGACCCTGTCTCAAAGCTAAGCACAAACACAGGATATAAGGTCTCTGTGGAGCCAGGTGGTGATGTGGCACACACCTTTATTCTCAGCACTCAGGAGGCAGAGACAGGTGGATCTCTGTGAGTTCAAGGCCAGCCTGGTCTACAGAGCTAGTTCCAGGACAGGCTACAAAGCTACATAGAGAAACCCTGTCTCGAAAAAAACCAATAAATAAGTAAATAAACAAACAAACAAATAAATAAGGTCTTGGTGGAACTGGGTGTATGCTTATAAACCCTGAGACTCAGAGAACAGAACTAGGCGGGTTCTCCATAAATTCTTGGCCAGTCTGCTTTTCATGGTGAGTGCCTGGGTACTTCTGTCTGTCCACACCAGGGCTCGCCTCTGCCAGTGTGTCATAGTGATGAATTGGTGCGTGGGCAAGTGTGACTCCGTGTTTCTCACCCATAGAGAGAGCAGCCTGAACAAGATCATGTCTGAGGCCCACTGCCCTTGTTGGTTCTCTACAGAACAGAAGCCGATGTAAAGGGCACAAGACCACGAAAGTTAGAATATCACTTAAAGCTGTAGTTTATCCACATCTCTAATGCTAACTTTAACAATCACACCCACCCAACCATGAGTGGGAAGTGGCTGCTGAGACAGCCCCAGAAGTCATCCCTTTACGCAGTACCTGGTCGCTGGATAAATTCCAAACACCGTTGATCTTATCGTACACGTGCTCTTGTGGTAACAACCTCAGCTGCTTGTTTTGAATGACCGCACTTCTCAGTTTAAAGTCACGGTACATTTTAGATGTCTCATATGCTCTACAGAAAAGGTGAAAGCAAAGACCCGTGACTCCAAGCAGAAACTGCGGAGCTGTGAGGATACGTTTACTCGTCTACTAGAGACATCGCGGTTAACGCTTGGAGATTTCACTCAGTCATTATGCTGAATTCAAACTGTCTCCAGCTGGCTGTTGTAGCACATGCCTGTTAGCTCATCACCTGGGAGGCTGAGGCAGGAGAACTGTTTGTTGACAGTTTGAGGGCATCCTGGACAACCTACTGAGTTCTAGTCCAGCCTGGGCTATAGAGACCATTTCAAAAAAAAAAAAAAAACCCAAAGAACAAAAAAATAGTTTCCCTTTCAGTGAGGATGAGTAGTTCTAGCTTCCCATCTGGTGGCAGGATGCTGACACATTTACTGCAGTGCCCAGTCCTTCATTTCCCAGTGTTAGTCAAAGTTATCAGTACTCTATGGACACAGGCAAAGGTCCAGTTAGTATTTTCACTATGGCCTGAAAATATTATGCTTGTATCTATCCATGCATAGAAAACTCTATGTCGATGCTAAAGAGTATCTAGGGCAGAGAAGTAGAGGGAGAAAAAAAACACAAAATCTGATTTTCCTTTAGTTAGGATTCTGTTCCGTTGTTAAGCAGTAGAGTTTGAGCATCCTATAAATCTTAATTTCCTTTAGTTCATTATCATCAAGATATAACCAGTTGAAGAATAGAACTGCTTACACTATTCATTTAGAAAGCAACAAAGTGTTTTTGTTTTATTTTTCACATTTATGTGTGTGTGTGTGTGTCTGTGCACGTGCATACCACAGTACATGTGTAGAGACCAGAAACAACTTCTGGCAGTTGGTTTTCTCTTGCCATGTCGGTTCTGGACACAGAACTTGGGTCATCAGGCTTGGCAGGAAGCACGTTTACCTGCTGAGCCATCTTGCGGACCCAGAAAACAATATTTTTATATTATTAATAGAAAGCAGCTCCCTATGATCCCTTCATAAACCACTTCAAGCTTTTCATTTTATCGTATTCTTAAAAATTAGATGTCGGCTTTGAACTTACTATGTATTCTAGTCTTGATCACAGTACTTATTAAGACAAACAAAGAGCTATTATTTAAGTGTTTGAGTATAAAAATTGAAAACTATATGTTGTTGCTATAGTGCTGGGGATGGCACCCAAGACCTTGACTATGCTAGGCAGGAGCTCAGCCATCGAGCTGTCCCTCACATATCCCAAGACAAACACTGGTACATAGATGGTCAGAGAAGCATGACTAATAATCCGAAGAATTATAAAGAAAAATTGCTTAGGGAAAACACCTGAATGTCTATTTGTATTTCTGAAAATCTTTTAAACTCATTACATGAAATTTTTTGTCTTGGTCAATAATTTAGTAAAATCTTTCCAATAGTCTTCCATTTTACAAAGAGTAGCAATACATAGCCCAGGATGGCCCAGACCCCCAATCCTCCTGCTTTACCCTCTAGAGTGCTGGGATTACAAGTGTGCACCACTACCCCTGGGACCTTGCACACTTTATTCTTTCAAGGTGCTCGATATATGATAATAAAGTGTATTATTCTAAATACCTGGGATATATGATAATGAAGTATACTATTCTAAATACCTGGGATGTATGATAACGAAGTGTATTATCTAAATACCTGAGATATAAGATAATGAAGTGTATTATTCTAAATACCTGGGATATTTGCAACTAGAAGATATTGTTGTACATCTAAATGTCATCCTTTATACCAATACATCAAAATAATTGGACATATTCAAAATCTGTGAGGGGCTTCTGTACCTGTGCACAGCGATCACAGAAGTAAAAAGTCTAGGGCTTCCAGGAACCAGATTTGTGAAAATAAACTCAAATCGGGTGGCGTTACATTTTGTCAGCATATAAAGAGCTTCAGTTTGGCCTCGTAGTTTCTGTAAGGATAAATTTATTATAAAGTTCAGAGTTAAAGTGCAAGTTTCTATTTAAGGTGGAAGCAAGCCTTAACTTTAAATATCTAATGTTTTCCACCACACATCTACTTCACTAGGACTTTTCAGACTTACGGAGTTAGTAGTTCTTGTTGTAATATTCAATATGCAGTTGTAACCAATAGCTACAATTGAAAAAAAGACAAAGAATATAAGGAGTATGAAATCATAAATGGACAAACATAATACAGTAAAAAAATTTAAACCTAAAACTTTAAAGCTTTGAAAATTAAACATGAGCAAAAGTACAACTTTTAAAGTTTTTATGAGAGAAGTTCAAATTGAGGTTAGGGATGTAGCTCAGTGGACAGAGAGCTCTTGGCAAAAATGAAGCTTACCACTGAGCTTTGTCCTTGGCACTTTGTATTTTTGTGTTTTTGTCTGTTTTAATTCCAAAATCTAAGCCGGGCGGTGGTGGCGCACGCCTTTAATTCCAGCACTCGGGAGGCAGAGGTAGGCGGATCTCTGTGAGTTCGAGACCAGCCTGGTCTACAAGAGCTAGTTCCAGGACAGGCTCCAAAGCCACAGAGAAACCCTGTCTCGAAAAACCAAATAAATAAATACATACATACATACATACATACATACATACATACAAAATCTACCATCCAACACTCCTGAAAAAGTAATTTGTTTTCCTTTAACATCTTATTTAAGAAGAATACTTACAAAGATTGACTCTGGGTAATGCCAAGGAATGCCAGATGATTCTTAAGTTTGTTACTAAGAGTCTACCTAAAGGCAAAGCAAGAAAGAAGAGATTAGCTGAAGGTCCTTTTCAAAGCACAGAGTGAGATGGGAATGGGAACTGTGGCTCAACAGCCTGTGTGTGGGTCGATGTCCAATACTTATTTTAACTGCATCCTGTGATCCAGATGCTCAAACTGAGCATGGTGCTGAGGTTAGCCTGGCCTACAACAAGAGTCCCAGGACAGCCAGGGCTATAGAGAGAGACCTTTCTCAGAAGAACCAAAAGGAAGGAAGGAAGGAAGGAAGGAAGGAAGGAAGGAAGGAAGGAAGGAAGGAAGGAAGGAAGGAAGGAAGGAAGGAAAAAAGAAAAGAGAGGATGTTGTTAGGTATGGACCTCTTAGATTCATGTGTTTGAATGCTTAGCCTATAGAACAATAATGAGCTTTTAGGTCCAGTTGGTGGCACACTGACCACTGGCTCTTTTGTTTTTAGCTTCAGGCAGTTTGATTTGGGAAGGATGTTAGAGTCCAGCCACAGCTGTTTCTCAGTGGCCCTAAGCGGGGGAAATTCCCACAGGACTTTCTGCTACTTGACAGACAGACTTCTCAGTGTAGCACTAAAGTTCTCTTTGTACATGTCGACTTCTTCAATCTGAGGGGGCTGTGCAGTACTTCAGGATTAAGGTGAAGTGTGGCTACAGATACTACAGCCAAGAATATTTAATGGTCATCACTCTGCATTCTTTTAGCGGGAGGTAGATCCAAGGGCAGGAACTAACTAGTTTATGGTGCTTACAAACAAGGTTCTTGGAGCTTTAACCATTATACTAACAAATCTCATGTCATTAATGACAGGCTAACGCTGAGGGAGAATTGATGTTTCCTATCTGTAGGATTAATACCTACCTTTTCCTCTGCTGGAGAAAATCTGTGGACTTCACTGTTTTCTTCTCACAATTACATTTACATATGATGCTTTTTCTCCAGCTAATGTGAATCAACACATATAAATTAAACTACAAATAAATAAAACTCAAATCTACTCACCTCTATCCCCATTATTTCCTTTTGTATCTTCAATCGAATCTAAACAGTCAATAAGGACTTCTCCAGGTCTTGTTTTCATCTGTCTAAAATAAACATAAAATGGTGCCGGTTAGAACTTCACCTCTGTTACCAATCTACTCAGGGAAGAGAGATGTAGGGCAGACAATAGTGTAATAAATACAACACTGAGTGCTCATGCAGTTGAAAATAACTTCCAGACCCTGGGGTATTGGGGGCCTTTGGGGTCCAGCCCCAGGGTCCTCTTCAGGGTCCATATGAGATGCTACAGGAAATGAAAGAAACTTTCTGTATCTGAAGGCTAATGAATTCTCTCACACTGTGCTGTTCCAAACAAGTCTCTTTATTCTTCTGCTTCTATTCTAATTCTCATGTCCTAATGCTAATTCACCTTAGAGTCTTCTCCTCTAGCCTAGGAACTAACTCTCTCACTTGGACCTTGAAGCAATGAGAAAAATTACAAGAGTTACCTCTCATTGGTCAAAAGCACATTTGTAGGGTAAACGATAAGGAGCCAAGCCATTTACCATGGCAACACAAGGCTCCAAAGTTTCCTTACTCCAAGGAGTAAGACTGTGACCAGACCAGGGGTGGGGCACAATGCCCAGTGACAAACTTTGAGACGTAGGTCTATTGTCGGCAGTCTCGGAAAGTGAAGAACTGGCATGCTTTCCTTAGGGTGATTTGTGGGGCAACCTTGTGCACAGCTGTAAAGTTTTAAACTTATGATCTGTTTACAAAGAGCCGTTAGTATAGTTTGAATTTGTGCTGAGATAAAAATGTGCTAATTGTGTGCAGTTAGTCTGAGCCAAAGGCACAAAGCAGGCATCCAAGTGTCTACAGTCCTCCTGGGACAATGGATCTAGTTATAAAGCATGCCCTAGTATATTTTCTTTTCTTTTTTTTTTTTGTTTTTTTCAAGACAGGGTTTCTCTGTAGCTTTGGAGCCTGCCTGTCCTGGAACTAACTCTTGTAGACCAGGCTGGCCTCCAACTTACAGAGATCCGCCTGCCTCTCCTAGTATATTTTCTATATATCAAAATTATACAGATAAATGAAAAGTCATCTTCCTGACCACTCACAGATATATGTGTGCCCAGTCGATGTAATGTTTTCACAAGATAAATACACAAGCAGCGGGAAAACACCGAAAGCTGTTCTTAGGGAAGAAATGAAGTGGCGCATGAGAGGAATTACAGATACAGGCAACGGCTTTCAGAGTCAGTGGTTCTGTAAGCCTTGCTAGACAGGATTATCTCCATCAGCGTCTGCTGGGTGGACACCTGAATGCCAACTGCCATATGCTGAATACCTCCACGGCGTCTGACACCGGGAGTCAGTGAGACCTCAACTGACCAGGGCCACTTGGGAGTCAGCTAGGTGCAGAACTGGAGTCCTGGATAACTAAAAAGAAAAGAGCAAAGAGTACAGGACTGAAAACAGGAACAAGAAAGGGAAGAGAGGTGGCTGGGGCCAGGTGGTGGTGGTGCACACCTTTAATCCCAGCACTCGGGAGGCAGAGGCAGGCGGATCTCTGTGAGTTAGAGGCCAGCCTGGCCTACAGCGTGATTTCCAGGACAGCCAGGACTGTTACACAGAGAAATCCTGTCTTGAAAAACAAAAGAGAGAGAGAAAGAGAGAGAGACAGAGAGAGAGACGGGGGGTGGGGGGGGCAGGCAACAAAGAGAACTGAGTTGTTACAGAAGTATAGTTGGGTGACTGAGGAGACAAGCTATTGAAGAATCGGGGACTCCATGACGATAGGATGATGTCTGTGGACAACAGACAACTCCCAAGAGGCTTCTAGGTAGAGGAAGGATACCAGGCAGTTATGGAAGGAACGGTTTTAAAAGGAGTTGCAATGAGAAGCACCCTCAGGGGCAAGGGATGTGGCTCAGCAGGTAAAGGTGGCTGCCACCAAGACTGATGACCTGAGTTTGGTCCTTGGGACCCTAACGAAGGAGAGAACTGACTTCTGCAAGTTAACTTCTGACCAACACGCCTGCACGGAGCACACAGAAAGGACTCCTATTGAGCTGTCTCCACGGTTCCTTTTGCTCAGTTGTCTTTACATTGCAGCTCATCTTCTGCATCCAGAAGGAGGAGGAAGGGTGTGATTAGTACTCTCTCTTGTTTTTTTTGTCTCTGTCAGCAAAGTAACCAGCATGTGATAACTGTCTGGTAACTGAAAATGTTTATGAAAAATGGAGTTTTGTTTGGATTAAGAGACACACCCCCACCCACTCCCAGAACTATACAAAAGCCATGAAAAGTGTGTGACGAGTTACTGTGGGTTGTAATTTTACAAATATCCCTTCCCTTGACTTCATAAAGGAACTAATACCATGTTAGGCATCCAATTGCCACAAAAATTGAGAAATGTACCAGTATTTCATTTTTCCATTCAAGGAGGTACTGTTCATGATAAAGCACCATTAGGAAGTTGCTGAGGCGCCACATATCTATTGATCCGGGAACGTCAGCTTTCGTGTTTTCCAACCTTTATTATCTCAGCGCCCCCCCATCCCCTCCCCCGACATCTGGGCAGGAAGGTTTTTAACCATCTTCTCTTTAAAGCATACTCCCCACGAACAAGGCTTCTGTTTAACAGGCACGAAAAGATTTAGATGAAAGCTCAGCCCGGACACAAGGTTTGTGTGGTCGGAAGTTTTGGTGACTCCCACCGCCCTCATTTCATAGTCACACCAGGCCTTCAGAGGCAAGGCTATTCCAGATTTGGTCCTAGAACCCCCCTTTCGGGAATCCCTGCCCTACATCCCCTCCACCGCCGGACGCGGAGGGTCACAGCCTTGATGGCTCCCTCACTCGGGATGGGCAGCGGGCCAAGGCAAGGCCGAGGGCCGCAGGGGACCGCAACGGCGAGGTCCCAGCGGGGTTCCAGGGCGTCGCGGACACTCACTGCGAGGACACGTCGAAGCGCACGTCGCGGTCCTCCCACAACACGTCCAGCACAGACATGGCGACCGAGGTTCCCCGCCGACGCTGTCCACTGCGGAGGGTCTGCGGCGTCTTGCGGGTTCCAGGGCAACCCGCTGACCTCATCACCGCCTCTACGGCGGGCGCCGAGGCCCAAGCTTCCACCAGGTAGTGCACGCTTTTCCCCCTACCGTTTTGTGTCACTGGATCAGTTTGAGGCGGGAGTCTGAGAGGGTGCTTGACTTCTGAACCACCTCTCTGGTCTCCATGCATATTTTTAGCCATTTCGACCTTCCCGCTATTTTTCTACACCATCCAGAAATCTTCATCAAATTACGTTCCTGGTTTGGCGGGACTCTCACCCTGCCCACCCCGCAGACCCTGGAGGTCCTGACTCTCTTTGGCCACACATTCCCGCCCGAGACTCAGAAGCTGCTGAGGTCCTACTCTGGTCTCCATCACTGCTTTCCCAGATGTGTGCAACCCCAGCCCTTAAGTCTTATTTTACAAGTCAGCTCTGGGGTTCCTCTATTGTGAGCAAACAAAAGACGAGCTCTTTAAACAACGCGCAGTACAGAGCGAGCACGGTATAAACATTTTTATTTGCCTTTTTTTTAGCTTCCCTAGTTGGGAATTACGAACATGCATCTTGCCCGGTTTAGAAATAGTTTTTAAAAAAAGGAATCAAAGATTTCTTTCAGCACGTGACAATTCTTAGTAAACAAACAACATATTAAATAAATTACATATTCACAGAGGGTGGTCTAGGGTTTCCTGGTGTACTAGAGATTTTTCATGGCCACAGTTGCCTTTTAAATTCTGGTGGGGTCATGGATACACACTGTGTGTAATTGCGGATGGACGCAGAGAGAAGACTCCAGTTGCTGTTTGCTTTCTCCCAGACAACGTTTCACGGTGTATGCCGCATTGATTGTCCTGGAACTTACTATGGCGATCAGAGTGGCTGTGAACTCACATCAACCCTCCTACTTTAACTTCAGAATGATGTTATTAGACATGGGGACCATTCTACCCGTTGTTTAATGGGCTAGGGCATTTTGGCTTTAGGATTTATTATCATTCAAATCCTATTAGCATTGTTCCTGTCTCTGCCTCAGCCTCCTGAATACTGGGATTATGGTGTGAACCACTATGCTCACCTTTTCAAAGTTAAAAGAGAGAGAGGGGGTGGGAGGATCTTGCTTTGCAGTCTAGACAGTCTTTGTGGTCCTCATGGTTCTGACTTCAGCATCCTGGAGTTACAGCCTTGTATTATCGTTGGCTGCAGCAGCATGTAACTAAGTGAGAATTGGAGTTTTGTAAGAGGGGCTGGTTACATGGCTCAGGGTTAAGAGCATTAGCGGCTCTTCCAGAGACACAGGGTTTGGTTCCCAGCACCCATGTGGTAGCTCACAACTGCCTGGAACTCCAGTTCCAAGGGATCTGACACCCTCTTATGAACACCACAGGCACCAGGCACACCCATGGTACACAGACATCCATGCAAGCAAAACACTCATACTCATAAAATAAAATAAACACAAAATTTAAAGTTTTGCAAGAATGTAGATCAATGTTAGTCTCATAAATTTTGGAGAGTATAACTATTTAACAAGTTATGTATATTGCTGGGAGTGGTGGTGCACACCTTTAATACCAACATTTGGGAGATAGGCAGATCTTTGTGAATTCACAAAGATAACCTGGTCTGCATAGTGAGTTCTAGGCCAGTACTAGTTAGTAGTAAAACTATCTCAAAAGTATTTTTTTGCTCTGTTCAATAATGTGAGTCAATATTGATTGAAATATTTTTTCTAGTTTTATCGAAGTATAGATGGCATATAAGAAATTGAAGATAATTAGTGCATATAATTTGGTGAGTTGGAACATATGTACACCTGTGTGTTATCATCACCACAATCAAGATAATAAACAAATCCATTATCTCCAAATGTTTCTCTGTTTCTCTCTGTGGGTTTTGTCTGTTTGATGGTAGGAACACTGAGTATGAACTGTACTCAACAACAATTGTCTTGTTGGCATTGAGCCCAGGGCTTTAGACCTGCTAGGCAAGCATTCTACTATTGTGCCACGCTCATGATCCATGCATTCAACAATGTTTGAGGTGCACAATATCCTTTTGGTGGTGTGTTGCCTAGCAGCTCTCTGGAACACACTTAGGCTGTTAGATGTCTTAACTACGATATATTCATTAGCATCTATGTGCAAACAACTAATAAATACACATCAAGGATACCTGAATAACGCCTTAGCGCAAATTGTTTTAAAATATAGAAGGCTAGAGGCATAGCTCGCTGACAGAGCATTTCTATAGCATCATACTAGTGTGGGCGTGCACACAGTGGTACCTGTTTCATAGGATTAAGAAACGCTGACTTCTTGTTGGTTTGTTTACTTGAAACTCACAGAGATCCACCAGCCCTGGCCTCCTAGGATTAAAGGTGAGTCCCACCACACCTAGCAAATGAGGACTTCTTATTTCACTAAAAAAGGGAATGTGCTGGAGCTGGAGAGATGGCTCAGCGGTTAAGATCTCTGGCTGCCCTTCCAGAAGACACGAGTTCAGTTCCCGGCACCCACATGGTGCCTCACAACCATTTGTAACACCACTTCTAGGAGATCTGACACCCTCTTCTGGTCTCCAAGAGCACCTGGCACACAAGTGGTGCATAAAGACACATCCAGTGTCTCTCTCATACACGATAAATAACAATAAAAAATTTAAAGCTAAATAAATAAATGCTGAATTAAACAGACGAATTCTCTGTCTCTGACTAAGGTCATTGGCAATTGCATTTGCTATACGTTGTTCAGAGGAGGGTGAGATCATGTTTATGACCATGCCTTTGCCTGGGTGGACTGAGAGGTAGAGCCCAGGTTCACTGGGGACAGTGAAGGATAAGGTAGACACTGGGGAAGGCTGCGGACTCCTCTCCTCACACTGCCCTCTCGTGACGTCTGACGGCTCTGCTCTGCTGGGAACTGGTTGCGAGAGGAATCAAGCCTCTGCTCTACCTAATGGCAGAAGCTCTGTGGACTTCCAGTTTGATCCAGCCAGAAACAACCGATGAGTCTAATTCTATTTCTCATACTTCAAGTCTCCTCCCTAGCTTGCTTGCTTGTCTGCTTGCCTGCTTTTTATTTATTTATGAACCAAGTTCTTGCTTTGTGAGGTTGGCACAGAACTCATTAGGTATCCCAGATGGTCAAACTCCTCATCTGTCCCAGGCTCCCAAACTTCTGGAATTACCTGTGTATATATCACACTTAGCTTCTACCTTAGCTGTGTCATTCATTCATTCATTCATTCATTCAGAGACAGGTCTCTCCTTGCATCCTTGGCTGGCCTGGAGCTTACTGTGTAGTCCAGGCTAGCGTAGAATTCATAGAGATCTACCTGCCTCTGCCTTCCAAGTGCTGAGATTAAAGTTGCATGCTACCTCCTTTCCTCCGCCTTTAAAAGGTAGACTTCCCTGTCTTTATCTTTATCCTTGCCCTTGTCAAGCCAGATTATCCCAGAATTCCAGCTTGACCTCTCCCTCTTCACCAGTAGCCACACACTAAACCCAGCCCTCAGTGCATGCCCCAAGCCTCTGCTTTTCGCTCTTCTCTTTCTGGATACATCGCTTCTCATCTAAACCTATCACATTCCCAAGTTACTTATATTCCTAAATTCATACTTATAATGTTATGCCAACTGCCATTTAGAAAACAGGCAGGCCATTCTATGTTTACCTTCATGACAAAGTGATGGGCATTTCTGGGGCAACCACCCAGCCAAAACTTAGAACAGTCATTGATTGGGGTACCATTGTATTATGTAGGGAGTGGCCTTAGTTTAAGCCATTCTTCATGACTGCTCCCGTGTAATCTCAGTTAAAAAAAAAAAAAAGTCAAGGAGGGTCTGGAGAGATAGCCCAGCTAAGAGCATTGACTGCTTTTCCAGAGGACCTGGGTTCCATTCCCAGCCTCCGCATGGTGGCTCACAACTGCCTGGAACTCCAGTTTCAGGGAATCCTGCACCCTCACACAGACATACATGCATGCGAAACACTGATACACACAAAAATAAATAGATCTTTAAAAAAAAAAAAGGACGAAGAAAATACCTGGAATTATTTGTTGCCCAGCTGGGCGATGGTGGCGCACGCCTTTAGTCCCAGCACTCGGGAGGCAGAGGCAGGCTAATCTCTGTGAGTTCGAGACCAGCCTGGTCTACAGAGCTAGTTCCAGGACAGGCTCCAAAGCCACAGAGAAACCCTGTCTCGAAAAACCAAAAAAAAAAAAAAAAAAATTATTTGTTGCCCATTCTTAGTCATTTTTATAGAACATTTTACAAACATTTTCAACTCACATTTCAAGGAGAGATGTACTACGATAGCGCCTAGTTATTTTGATAACCTTCCACTCATAGCTCCTGACAACAGACTTGAGAGGATATTATTTTGTCTTACACCATGATTTGTGCACTCATATTGACTCTCAGTGCTCAATGGGCTGGTAAAAGCACAGCTCCTCACAGCATTAATCTTAAACCCCGTGAACAGAATGACTTTGATTGGTAGTATATTTTCATGCAAATTCAGAACACGGAAACAAGCTGATGACGACGGAGCTGTTTACAGCACATTAACCAGCATAAGTTTTATAATTAAGGCGGCTGCAGAAAGGAGAGAAAGTTGTTTTCTTTAGAATTTGTTACCTACTGATTATAACACAGCCGGCAAGGCTACAAAATCCATTTTTATAAACGCTGATAGCATCTGGGCCGAACACTAAGGAAAATTGTTTTCTAGAAGTTTTTCAAGGATACTTGCGCTGTGAAGAGGGGGAGAGAAGGCAGAGGTAAAGGTGAACCAAATGGCCTTGAGAGATGATGAAGTAGAAACTCATTTGAATGGAACAGACTGCTGAGCGACAGGTTTTTGTTTTGTTTTGAACTTGCTATGTTGACCAAAGGCATGGGGCTCTCTGGGGCATTGACTGGGAGACAGTGTTTTGTTCTTTTGGTTGGCCTTTCGCGACATGGTTTCTGTATATTCCTGGCTGTCCTAGAACTCACTCTGTAGTCCAGGCTGGTCTCGAACTCACAGAGATCTGCCTACATCTGCCTTCCAAGTGCTGGAATTAAAGGCATGCATCACCACTGCCTGGGCTGAGCCGGTTATTTTTAAAGCTCCCCAACTGGTTCTAATGCATAGTCGGAGTTGAGAATTTCTAGAAGGACAGAGCTTGGTCATGGTGGTAGGTGCTGCAAAGTGGGTATTGGGATTGCAGATAAGCTTCTGCTAGTGGGGTCAACTCAGCTCCAGCCAGTACCCCCAAGGGCACAGACAGCAGCCATCTGTTTATTCCCTGACTGTCACTTCTTCTCCAAAACAATTCCAGGGAGGCAAGCAGGAAATTACACAAATGTCAAGTACTTAGACTTGTACTAAGAACACTTAAAAGTTGTTTGCCCTTTTTTTGGGAGAACAAATTTTCCTTTTCACCCCTGGAGTGATTCCTCCAAGAAACTGAGGCAGGCTTGTGGGACCGAATGGTACCAGCCCTCTTCAAGCCCTGGCTGACCCAAGCCTGGTCTGAGCAGTAATGAGAACAGCAGTGTCCTCATCCACCCGTCAATCAGCCTGATTGCCAGAGAGCTTGGAAACAGCAGGAGCACACCTGCTTGCTCGTTAGTTCTGCTTATTACTTCCTTAGCCTAGTTTCACTTCATTACTGTCTCTGCAGGAATGGGCCAAAGCCGTTGCAGGAAGGAAAATGGTCCCAAGTCTCCTTCAAGGTAGCGGGAGCTCATCATGCTTGGCGCACACACGTCTGTACATAGGGGCTGGGGGAAATGGTGTGCAATGGACACGGCTTGGTGTCTGGATTAACCACCAGTGTTTGCCCCGGGCCAGACGGTATTCCTTTCATTAAAGATGTGTGTGTGTGTGTGTGTGTGTGTGTGTGTGTGTGTGTGTGTGTCTGCATGAGCACGTGTGTATGCATTTGTGCACATGGAGGTCAGCAGCAGGCAATGGACTCCTCAGACCTGGAGTTACAGACATCTGTAAGATGCCCAACTTGTTATGTGTTATGTGGGTACCAATAGCCAAACACCAGTCCTCATGATTAGACAGAAAACACTCTTTTTTTTTTTTTTTTTTTTTTTTTTAAGTTTCTGTGTAGCTTTTGGTTCCTGTCCTGGAACTAGCTCTTGTAGACCAGGCTGGCCTCGAACTCACAGAGATCCGGCTGCTTCTGCCTCCCGAGTGCTGGGATTAAAGGCGTGCGCCACCACCGCCTGGCTTCAGAAAACACTCTTAACCACTGAGCCATCTCTCCAACACCCCTTCAGGAACTAGTTTTTCAGTAGCTATGGAGTCAGTCCTGGAACTCACTCTGTAGACCAGGCTGGCCTTGAACTCACGGATCTCCGCCTGCCTCTGCCTCTGGGGAGCTTCCTGTCTCTGTCCTCTTTGTGTGCACACAGATGCACACCACCATGCTTGGTCCTTTAAATTTTTTCAGTGTGTGCACTAGGATGCTTGCACGGCAGGTACGTTACTTACCTATCCATTTCTTCCTGAATTGCACATTTTCTTCACCCTATCTGTTGATATGACAGCCACCATTCCATACTCTAGATGTTTCCTTATCAGAACCTTACCAACCCCTTTGTAAGGTGGGCATTATCAGCATCCTTCCTTATATAGTTAGTCTTCAGTACAGTGATGCTGAAGAATGCGTCTAAAGTCACATAGAGAAGGGCTGAGCTATAGCTCCATTGGCTTAGTGCTTGTCTGACACTTGTGATTGTGAGCCATTGTGTGTGTGGGTGCTGGGAATTGAACCTAGTTCCTCTGATATAACAATAAGTGCTCTTAACCTCTAATAAAGTAGTTCTCAACCTCCCTAATTCTGTTTAATATAGTTCCTTGTGTTGTGGTGACCCTCAACCATAAAATCATTTTTGTTGCTGCTTCCCAACTCTAATTTTGCTACTGTTATGAATTATAATGTAAACATCTGGTATTCAGGATAACTGACATGTGACTTTCAAAGGGATCATGACTCACAGCTTGAGAACCACTGCTACAAGTCATCTCGCTACTCTCTCCCCTCCCTCTGCCCCCACAAATATTAATTTAAAAGAAAACCAAAACAAAAAACAACAACAACAAAAAACCCCACTGTGAAAGGGGAAAGGAAGAAGGGAAGCGCCCTGTCTTTTTCCCTAGAACAATATTGCCACCGTGTGACCACTTCCTAGAACAGCAGCTACGAAGCCAAGTGGATGTTGATTATCTCTCTTGAATGCAAAAAATCACTGTTAACTACATCAATCAGACTGAATTGAATTCTGAGAGTTTATGGAGACCTGCCATGCATGGGGACTATGCCATTTCTTTCACAGATGTTTTTTTTATTGTATTGTTCTGTATTTTCCTCAGATGAATAGGGACTAAACCAATTCGGCTGTGTTTGTTTTGTAAAACAACCTTGGCCGTTGTACACAACTGTGTCAGTGTATTCTGGGGAAACTGGCACTTCCATATGCATCCATCCAGGCAGGTGGATCTCTGTGAGTTTGAAGCCAGCCTAGTTTACCAAGTGAGTTCCAGGACAGACTCCAAAGCTACAAATAAATCATATCTCTCTCTCTCTCTCTCTCTCTCTCAACATTTGTCCATTTTACCTGTTCTATTGGGGACACTGATAGAATGAGAAGTATCTAAGAAGGTGACCATAATGTACTTAGGCATTGCTCTTCAGGTACCATCTGCTCACGTAGCTTTACTATAACCATGATTTATATCAACTGTCTCAGTGAGCACATTGAGTATGATCTGTCCTCATAACTTTGACAGTATGTTACAGTCCATAGGGCTCCGTCTGCCAACCAGGTTATCTTGAAAGAGTTTGGCATGCGGTTTTCTAACCCTGAACACCAATGACTTGTAATATACTAGTAGAGACAGCCTGGCAGAGAACTGGCAAGCCTTATTCTCAGTGGGCCCAGCTTCTCTCCCAAATATTAACATGCATCAACTTTTAGAGATGGCTCAGTGGTTAAGAGTACTGGCTGCTCTTCCAGAGCACCTGGGTTCAATTCCCAGAATCCACAGGGCAGCTCACAGCTGTCTGTAACTACAGTTCTAGGGGATCCAAAGCCCTTTTCTGGCCTCCAAGGGTACTACATGCCAAAACATACGTACTTGCAAAACATCCATAAACGCAGAATAAAAATAAATTAGTCTTAAAGAAAAAAACCAAGCCCACAAAATTTATGAACTGTTCAAAGCAGTTTATAGTTTTGAGATAGCATTTTTTTTCTTTCTTTCGTTTATTTATGTTTTTATCGCTGTGGCAAAACACCATGACCAAAGCAACTTATAAACGAAAGACTTTAATTTGGCTTACAATTTCAGAGAGTGAGAGTCCATGGTGGCAGGAACAGCTGAGCGCTTACGTCTTGATCTGCAAGCAGGCAGAGAGGACCCTAGGAATGGCACAAGTCTTTTGAAACCTCCAAGCCTGCCACCAGTGACACACCTCCTCCCACAAGGCCACACACTCTAATCTGTCCCAAACATTTCTACCAACTGAGGACCAGGTAGTCAAACATTTGAGTCTATGGGGGCCATTCTTCTTCTTCTTTTTTTAATTAAATTTATTTATTTATTAAGGATTTCTGC
>NC_022011.1:79623622-79625726 GCF_000317375.1 Microtus ochrogaster | reverse complement strand
CTCACAACCATCTGTAATGAGGTCTGGTGCCCTCTTCTGGCCTGCAGGCATACACACAGACAGAATATTGTATACATAATAAATAAAAAAAAAGATAGAATAGAGAGAGGCAGAGAAAGACAAGAATAAAAGAAGAAATAGGGAAGAGGGGGAATCCTTCTCTCTCTCTCTCTCTCTCTCTCTCTGTGTGTGTGTGTGTGTGTGTGTGTGTGTGTGTGTGTATCAGGCTGGCCTTGAACTTCTGATCCTCCTCCACAGGACTGGGTTGTGCATATGCGCTGCCATGTCCAGCAAATTCTTGGTTTGATCATGTTTCTTTCTATTTTTTAGATTTATTTTATCAGCCAGGCAGTGTTGGTGCACGCCTTTAATCCCAGCACTTGGAAGGCAGAGGCAGGTGGATCTCTATGAGTTCAAGGCCAGCCTGGTCTACAAGAACCTGACCCAGGACAGGTAGGACTGTTACTCTCGAAAAACAAATAAACAAACAAAAAAGATTTTTAGTTGTCTCATTTTTATGTGTGTGGGTGTTTTGCCTGTGTGTAAGGGTGTGGAGTACATGCATGCAGAACTTGCTGACAGAGGCCAGAAGGACTCAGATCCTCTGGAATTGGAATTCCAGACAGTTGTCACAGCTGTTAGCCACTATGTGGGTGGTAGGAACTGTATCCAGGTTCTCTAAGAGCAACCTGTGCTCTTAGCCCCTAAGCCATTGTTTTGTTCTATTTTGGAGATAGGATCTTGCTATGCAACCCTGGCTGGTCTGGAGCTCACCATATCCACCAAGCAGACTGAAGCTTGACTCCAGTACGTCTGCATCAGCCTCCCAAGCGCTTTGATTGCAGCTGTTTCTGGGTTTCAAATCAATGAGAGTGGACGCGTTTGCAGGCACTGATAGAGCTGATTTATTTTAGAACAGAAAAAAAAAAATCGAAGGGGAATTAGATTTTTTAACTATCCTCTCATGGACTCTTTTCAGCCTTGAAATTGTGCAAAGGCTGGGTGTGCAGAACAGGTAATTACAGTTACAGGGCAAAGCGCCCCCCCCCCCAATAACGGTGTGATGATAATCTCCTTCTACACAATGAGAACTGATTGATATCTTCTCCCTCTGAATTCCAGTGATAGCAACTTCAAAAGCTTCCAGTAAATCTTGTGGTCCGGCTATCCTCCCACGACAGATTTAACTATCACCTTACTCCAAAATAGTTTGAAACAACACGAATAATAGCCATCAGAACAATAGAAGCCGTAACCAAAGCCAGTCTTGCAAAACCCTGATTCCACGGCAAAGCTGCGCAAGCGTGGAACGTCCGAGTGATTGCCCGGGCCAACCTCCTTTCTCTCGTTTTACAATGCAGGACTTTCCCACTAAAATCAATCACTCTTTTGTCTCGGCTCGTGTTTTCCTAGGTACAGGAGTTAGAATGGTCCTGGACGGTTAATTAGCCATAAATCCATCTCTGAAACACAGGGCACGTTAGCTGCTTTTGTGAAGCCCCATGTCCGTTTGGCTTCGGTGCTTTTCTTATGAGCTGACTGGTCCTAAGGCACTGGCGTATTTACAGCTCACCTCTCACCCTGTATGCTGATCCCTAGCTGTCCATGGAGGGCTTTCAATGGATCAAAACCACAATCCCCTGGCAGAAGAAAGGTCGTGTTTACCCCGACAATGGAAACCCAAGGTCATGTGTTGCCTCAGAATAGGCTGCTGGAGATCACATCAAAGCAGAAGCCAGAACGGACGGCTCTGAGCCTGTACTTTCCCACTGTCACACATGGGCACATGGATTTTTTTTTTCTAAATTGTCACCTCAGACTCATTATGAGTTCTGAGAGGGGATGTAATATAGAAATTCCTTAATAAAAAGGGACATCTTGAAGGACCAGGCATAGCATGTATGCCTTTAACCCCAGCACTCAGGAGGCAGAGGCAGGTGAGTTTGAGGCCAGCCTCATTTCTATAGTGAGTTGCAGGAGAACCAGAACTATGTAGGAGACCCTGTTTTAAAAAAAAAAAAAAAAAAAAAAAAAGCCGGGCAGTGGTGGTGCACGTCTTTAATCCCAGCACTCGGGAGGCAGAGGCAGGCAGATCTCTGTGATT
>NC_022011.1:79621231-79623522 GCF_000317375.1 Microtus ochrogaster | reverse complement strand
CCAGGACAGGCTCCAAAGCTAGAGAGAAATCCTGTCTTCAAAAAAAAAAGACATCTGAGGTGCTGTGTGAGTTCATGTAAGTGCATGGCTGTATGTGTGTGTTTATGCTCAATTGGTAGTGTGCTTACCTAGCACGCATGAAACCGTGGGTTCCGTTCCCAGCACCGCATAGACCACATACACTGGGTGCCGTGGCTGAGGTATGTCTGTAACCTCAGTACTCCAGAGATGAAGGCAGGAGGATCAATGCAAAGTCATTTGTGGCTGCACCATGGATTTCAAGCCAATTTGGTGGTTTGTTAGAGCAATACCCCTGAGAGGAATGTTCAGGGGAGCCTCAGGGCACTTCAGGATAGTCACACTGAAGTTTGCTTCTGTTCTGCTTGAAGACTTGGAAATTTTATTTCTACTCCACATAGTTACTCTTCCAAGTTAACATTCCCTCCTTGGGAACCTGATATATCTCCTCCTGCAATTTCTTCTATTTTTAGTTACCATTGACAATGCAGCAAATCAATCCAAAACACAGTAATTTCAAAAAACCACTTTATTGTGTTTATGGATGTGTGAATTTCAGCATCCATAGTAAGACAGACTTGTCTCTGCACCCCACTCCCACCCCCCCCCCCCACTGCCAACATCTGAGGCCTCTGGTGGGAGCCACAATAGCTGGAAGGCAGCTGAGTCCCCAAGTGTCTTCACTCTGTGCTCACTGGTGATGCTTGCTGCCAGCTAAGACCTTAGCTGGGACTGAGAATCTAACCACGGCCACGTCTGTGACTGGGGTTTCCTCACAGCACAGGGACACACGTGGCAGCTGCATCCCCTTCCTGACTTAGATTCAGAAGCCAGCAGCATTGCTTCTGCTACTTTCTATTGCTGATTGACTAAGAAGCCAGCTGAGATCCAGAGAAAGGGCCATGATTCCTTTCTCACGCCTCTCTCTCTCCTTTTTCTTTTGTCTTTTCTCTTCCTCAGATAGGGTCTCCCCATGTAGTCTGGGCTGGCTTCAAACTCACATCCTACTTGTACAGACTCCCATATTTGCGTGCAGGGGGCGTGGGGGGAGGGTTACAGGCATGTACCACCACACTCCAGGGTCACAAGTAACTCTGGCTAACAAGGGATTTACTAAGCAACCCAGGCAGGCCTTGAACCCAGTCAGTCCTCTGCCTCTAGAGCACTGGAATTATAGGCAGGGCCATGTGGAGGCTTATCTTTTTGTCACAGAGAAAGGACATGGACACCCTGGAGTCAGTGACCTGCCCACAGAGCCAAGGAGAAAAGCCAAAGAAGACATTACTAGCTTTTATTTAGTAAACACATCCAAGTAGTCTGTGTGTTTTTAGCAGATCGTGCAAGGATAGAGCAGAAATTTCAACCATGCTTCGAATTAACAAGAACTTGTGTGGCACTGGCAGGGAGAAGAGAGATCCTAGACTGCTCCAGGGTTGTTAAGGTGGAGTGTGGAAATTCAGGAGTTCAAGGGCATTCCTAACTAGGTGAGAACTGTCTCAAAAGCCCACAAAAACCCAAAAATAGTGCCTGTCATAAATATGCCATATTCATGTCATAAAGTCATAAATACACATAAATCTCCAAATCTGAGGATCAGAAGCAAGTAGGTCTCTGAGTTTGAGTCTTGGTCTATATGGGAAGTTTGAGGCCAGCCAGGGTTATCTAGTGAGACCCTGTCTCAAAAAACAATCAATTAAACAGAGGCTGGTGAGATGGCTCAGCAGTTAAGAGCATTGGCTGCAATTCCAAAGGTCCTGAGTTCAATTCCCTGCAAGTACATGGTGGCTCACAGCCATCTGTAACGGGATCTGATACCTTCTTTTGGCATGCAGGTGTACATTCAGACAGAGCCCTTATACATAAAACATAAATAATTTTGGGAGGGGGACCGGAATGTTTAAAAGCACCCACTACTCTTCCACAGGACCTTGGTTCAATTCCTAGCACCCAATGGGGGCGGTTCACAGATGCATGTAACTTCATTTCCAAGAAATCTGACACTCTTCTGACCTCCACAGGTACCAGACATGCATGCACATGGTACACAGTCATACATGCAAGCAAAACACTCATATCCATAAAATAAAATAACTTTTTCTTTTTTAAAAAATTTTAATTTATAGCCAGGTGGTGGTGGCGCACGCCTTTAATCCCAGCCCTTGGGAGGCAGAGGCAGGTGGATCTCTGTGAGTTCAAGACCAGCCTAGAAGCCGGGCGATGGTGGCGCACGCCTTTAATCCCAGCACTCGGGAGGCAGAGGCAGGCGGATCTCT
>NC_022011.1:79604042-79621076 GCF_000317375.1 Microtus ochrogaster | reverse complement strand
ATGGTTGTGAGCCACCATGTGGTTGCTGGGAATTGAGCTCAGGACCTCAGGAAGAGCAATCAGTGCTCTTAACCTCTGAGCCATCTCACCAACCCAAAATAAATGGTGGCGCACGCCTTTAATCCCAGCACTCGGGAGGAGCAGGCGGATCTCTGTGAGTTCAAGACCAGCCTGGTCTACAAGAGCTAGTTCCAGAACAGGCTCCAAAGGTACAGAGAAACCCTGTCTTGAAAAACAAAACAAAAGAAAAATAAAAAAATGAATTTGTTAATCAATGGTAGCACAAAACTTGTGAGTGAGGTTATGTCTGATTTGACATAAAAAGGAACCCATACCCAGCACTGCTTAGATAACCAAGAAACAGAGACTAGATAGCCCAGAGACCTAGGGTAAAACCAAACATGACTGGTCTGAAACAAATCAATAAAATGATTCCTAATGATATTCCACTATACTGAAAACATTATCTAGTCATAGTCAGATGGGGAAAGGTGCAGAGACACGCAGCCAGACATTACATGGAGAGAGGTCTCTGTCATGTTTCTCCTCTCAGAGCTCAGGGACTCCTGGGGAAGAGGAGGTGGAGTGTCAGAGTCAGAGGGGATGGAGGACACCAGAACAAGGCCCTCAGGAGCAACTTCGCAGGGTGCATATGAGCTCACAGAGACAGAAGCAGCAGGCACAGGTGCTACGTGAGTCTGCACTAGGTCCTCCATGTATATTTTATAGCTGTTAGCTTAGAATTTTTACGGCACTCTTGACTATGAGAGCAAATGTTCCAGCCCTTAGGACTCTTTTCCTCCTTTTGGGTTGCCATGTCTAACTTCAGCGTGATAGTTTTTCCTGCATTTATTATATTTTATTTTGTTACGTTTTGTTGTTATCTCTCAGAAGCCTGTTCTTTTCTAACAAGAGACAGAAAGGGAGTGGGTCCAATGGGAGGGGAGGTGGGGAGGATCTGAGAGGAGTATAGGAGAAACTATAATCAGGATATATTGTATGAGAAAACAATCTATTTTCAATAAAAAATAAAATAAAGCAAAATTCATCAGTTAAATTAAAGGCTATAGTACATAGTCTAAAGACACTTTGAAAGATCCCCCAGTAGTGGCTAAACACAGACTTAAAACCAGTTGTTTGTTTAGGATTGCATCCTTAAATAGAAAAGTTAGGATTTTGTATTGTGTGTGAGTGCGGGTTCATTGGTCATGGAACACACATGGAGATTAGAGGGTGCGTTTATGTGGTTGGGTCTCTCCGTCCACCTTTACATGGTATCTGAGGGTGGAACTCAGGTTTCCAGGTGTGGGCAGCAAGCACCATTACCCACTGAGCCAACTCATCCTTGGTCCTGAATCTCAAGATTTATCAGGTGCTTCCAGATTACAAAAATGTAGAGAGACAGAGCCGAGCCACCAAACATTAGGAAAAGAAATAAGGGAAAAAGGGATCTGGAGAAAGGTTGAAGGGCAAGAAAGAGAAGAACCAGACAGAAAGAATAGGTGCCTTAGAACCAATATTTTATGAGTAAGAAAATTAGAATCTGTGCTTCCAGCCAGGTGAGGTGGCACAGGTACACACAGTCTCACTCAGGGGGCTGAGGTGAGGTGTGTGTGTGTGTGTGTGTGTGTGTGTGTGTGTGTGTGTGTGTGTGTGACAAGCCTAGGAGTTGATCCCAGCCTGGGCGACATACCAGACATACCAAGATTCAGATTCTCAAAACATAAACACGGAAACAAACAAGATCGATGTGTACTGTTTAAAAAAGAGAAGGGCAAGGGTCACAGAGTCTTCCCAGAAAGGGGAGAGGGGAATGAGTGGGGGAGGCTGGAAAGGAAAGTATAAGAAAATATGAAGATTAGTTCTGGGTATGGGGCATGTGGTGAGTGAGTTCCAGGAAGGGGAGTGAGATTAAATGAAAGCAAAATTGATCATCCAAGAAATAATCCTAGCTCCTTAGGAGGCTGAGGCAGGAGGCAGGACAATCAAGATGGCTGTGATCCTGTTGATGGGAACTCATTGGTGAGGGAAGCAACCTTGTGCTTTTAGTCTGAGGTTCTGAGTGATCCTAGCCAGCTATTTCCCTACACGTTTAGTCTGGGTCTCTACCACTGAAGATTTTCTTTTCTTTTTTCTTTTTTTTTTTTCATTTCTTTGGTTTTTGAGACAAGGTTTCTCTGTATCTTTGGAGTCTGTCCTGGAACTAGCTCTTGTAGACCAGGCTGGCCTCGAACTCACAGGGATCCACCTGCCTCTGCCTCCCAAGTGCTGGGATTAAAGGCATGTGCCACGGCTGACTGAAGATTTCCTTAGCAGTTTGTCTGTTGCCCACAGCAGCCAGGGGCCTTGGCTGTTGTTCCTTGAGTAGAGTATACTTGGCATCACAGTGTCCTTTGCTTCCCAGCCATGCTGAGCTGCACTCCCAGCCTGAACATTCTCATGATGCTGGGAATGGAGTCCCTAACTGTTCGCACTTGCTTTATAGGACACGGTCACATTCAGCTGTCGGTCTAGTTGCTGAAGCCACTTTGCTAAGGCCTGTGTCTCTCTCCTGGCACTGGTCTGTGTTTTGCTAGATTACTTACTCACTTACTTAATTAGTTATTCTTTGGTTTTTCAAGACATGGTTTCTCTGTGTAACAAGCCCTGGCTGTCCTGGAACTCACTCTGTAGACCAGGCTGGCCTCAAACTCACAGCAATCTGCCTGCCTCTGCCTCCCGAGTGCTGGGATTAAAGGTGTGCGCCACCACTACCTGGCCTAATTTAGTTTTTTAAAGGTTGTGTTGCCCCACAACCCCAGGTGCTGGGGATTGACTCTAGGGTCTCACGCATGCTAGGTAATAGCTCTGTTGCTGAACTATATTCTCAGCTCCTAAGAAGGACAAAAAAAGGACAAATCTCCTTTCTCTTTCTTAATGGTGAATCCCAGTCACCTGTCCTAATGAAATACAGCATTCTCCAAGGCAGTAACCAATCTGACAGTTCATTAAGTTCCCGTGCTAAAGGCGTTTACGATGCTATGTAAGGGAACTGAGGCCAGCTCAAATATGAAGTGTGTTGGACCCTGGAGCAACGGCAAGCCTGCCGCAGGAAAGGCTGGGATCAAATGAAGAGAATGTGTATAGGCAGGGAGGCCATGTCACAGGAAGCCCAGACCTAAAGCCTCGAACAGCAGGAGCTTGTCTCCAAGGCAACCGTGGGTCAGCAGGTTTAAGTAGGAAAACATGGAAACAGGAGATGGTGACAGATGCCAAGTCTACCGCCTATCCCAACCCTAAGGGAGGTTAGGCAGGAACAAGGTGAAGAATCAGGAGGAAAACTCTTTGGAAAGTCTGTGTTTCGGAGTCACTGACTTTCCGTTTCCAATCCTGGAAAGCTGAATGACAGTCACTGTGGTAGGGAGTAGGGAAACATCCTAATACGATTCCTAACACAGCAATAGACCCATTGCACGGGTTCTGTTCTTAGAGATGACGAGTCTCTACATGTAAAGGACCAGAGCCCCAAACAGTTGGGCCAAATTGGACACTTGTCCCCTCCCTTCATCCCTCCTATGTTCCCTTCCCCTGCCCTCCCTTCGTGTGTATGTGCGTGCTTCTGTAGGTGCGTGCTTCTGTATGTGCGTGTTTCTGTATGTGTGTGCGTGCTTCTGTATGTGTGCTTCTGTATGATGTGCGTGCTTCTGTATGTGCGTGCTTCTGTATGATGTGCATGTTGTTCCTCAGTTGCTTCTCTACCTTATTTTTGAGATAGTCTCTTACTGAATCAAACTCACTGATTCAGCTAGACTGCCTGGCCAGCGAGCCCCAGGGGCCCTTCTTTCACACTTCCAGAGCACTGGGTGCACTGGGCATCTGAATTCCATTCATGCAAGACATTCATGCTTGCATGGCACACATTTTACCACTTTGCCAAGTAAGCCACCTCCTCAGCCCCACTTCCTTTGGAGAAAGAAGTAGCTCAGGCTGGCCTTGAACACTCAGAGGTTCTGTCTAAGCTTCCGTAGTTCTGGGGTGTTGGTGCATACCACCACAGCCAGTTATCTATTTTAAAGAATACTCCTAAGTCTATTTTTGCTTTTGTTTTCTTTTTCTGTGCTTAGGTTTATTTTTAGTTTGGTGTAGTGACTTCCATGAGGACTAACACAACTCAGGGAGGGGTGAATAGGAGGTATTGTGACTGGCTACCTGGAATTCCAGGGCTGTTTTAAGCGGCCATTCCACCCTGGTGCAGGCCAGGAGCCCGGGGGCTGCTGATAAGGAATAGTTCTGAGACCAGGCCTAGGGCCAGTCCCTGTTAGGGTCAGAGAAGATGGAAAATGTCAAGTTGTTGACATTACCTGGTGGCTAAGAAGAGAGGTCCTTTGTCTCCTCTTCTCAGGAGTCAGGTCTTTTTGTGCTGGGAGGAAAGTGACTTCTCACGTGTGTGTATGTGTATGTGTGTGTGTGTGCATATGGGCAAAACAGCTATACACATAAAAATGAATAAATATTCCCTTCCCCTGAGACAGGGTCTCATTAAGTAGCTCAGGCTATCCTAGAACTCACTATGTGTAGACCAGGCTGGCCTCAAACTCACAGAGATCGAATTGCCTCTGCTTCCTGAGTACTGGGACTAAAGGCATGTGCCACTATACTTGGCTAAAAATAAATACATCTTTTTTAAAAAATGAGAAGAAAAGCAAGAACAGATTTAAGTATATTTTAAAGAATGGATAATTATCTGGGTGTGGCGGTGAATGCCTGTAATTCCAGAAGTCAGGATGGAGATAGAGCCAAGTAGATGGAGAATCTGAAACTAGCCTTGGTTACAGGGTGAGTTCTAGACCAGCCTGGGCTACTGAGTTCTCAGATCATGTCTCAAAAACTCAAAGAGGGAAAAAAATCAAAAGACATATTACACAGAAAGAAATTTCAATGAAAAAGACTGAACTCGGCCACTGGGTGTCAATCTTGATCCACAGTCCCGGTGCTTAGGGGCCACTTTCTGGCTCTCCCCCTAATTGTCACTCTAGAGGCTTGGGGAGGGGTTTATTAATCGTGGATAGACCTTTCTCTTTCCCAGCCTTTGCCATTTTTCTTTTGCCACTGTGGAAATTTGACTCATCAGAAATCGGAGGAGGAAGCTAGGCTCCTGTCGTCTCTGCACCGGGGAGCTGGAGACTGTGAACTCAAAGTCATCCCCAGCTGTATAATGAGTTTGAAACCAGTGTGGGCTACAAAAGATTGTAATAGAAAAAAACCCACAAAATATCAACAACAATACAAAACCAAACAGGATTGGGAATGTGACTCAGTTGACAGAGAGTGAGCAGAGCCCTGGGCTCCCTCTCCAGCACCAAAGAGTTGGGTAGTGCACACCTGTCATCCTAGCACTTAGAAGTGGAGACAGCAGGATCAGAAATTCACGGTCATTTCCCCCTACATAATGAGTTCAAGGCTAGCCTGCAATCGCCTGAAATCACGTCTCAAAAATCAAATCAAATCACTTCTCCCTAGGCAGAATCCAGACATGGTGGCTCAGGCCTGTAATCCCAGGCTTCAGAAGCTGAGGCAGGAGGGTTGTTGTAAGTTTGAGAGCAGCGTACACAGTGTGTTTTGGGGGGTAGCCTAGGCTACAAAATGAGACCCTGTCTCAAAAACAAAAATCTCCCTGGATGAAGCTCTGTCAACCGTGTAAGATACCAGAGGATCACTTTCCATGCGTGTGGTCATTCTGCTATATAACATTTCAAAGTCCCACAGGTCAGATGTTAGCGTTGAAAGTTTAGCTCTTGGACTGCTATGGCACCTTGTAGTTTCTGATTACCTTTTGGACCTGGGAAAAAGATAAAACCATAAAATGCTGTGTGATGTGACATGGGGGCTTCAGTCTCTTAGCTCCTTATCATTGCTTCTTCTGAGCATTTCCCTCTCGCTTGTGAATGAACTCCTGCAGGCACCAGCGATGATGTACAAACGGACAGTCTCCGGCTGGAGGCTTCCCATTGGCATCTCTTGTTTATGCATGGAGCTCTATGTTGCCAAGGTAGCTTTCAAAACTACTGGCTCAAGAAATTCCCCTGCCTCTGTCTCCACTGTAGTTGAGAATACGGGTTCATTCCCACTGTCTCTTTCTCTCTCTTTTAGAGACAAGGTCTTGCTGTATAGCTTAGGTTCGTCCCCATTTTACAATCCTCACAAGGCCTCAGGTTCTGAGTGCTGGGATTGCAGAGCTGTATTGCTTTATCTGTATCTGGTCCCCCTCTGTACACACACGCACATGCACACACACACACACATGCATGCATTCACACGCGTGCACACACACACACACACACACACACACACACACACACACACCCTGTACACATTTTGAACTTAAAAAATGTTGAGTAAGCCGGGTGATGGTGGCACACGCCTTTAATCCCAGCACTCGGGAGGCAGAGCCAGGTGGATCTCTGTGAGTTCGAGACCAGCCTGGTCTACAGAGCTAGTTCCAGGACAGGCTCCAAAGCCACAGAGAAACCCTGTCTCGAAAAACCCAAAAAAAAAAAAATGTTAAGTAAGTCTTGTGCACACTAGGTATTTGCCATTGCACCATCAGCCCTGGCTCGGGCACTGCTTTCTGTCTGTAGTACAGATCTGCCTCCATATGAATGGAGACCATTTCTTTCAGAAGAGATCAAACAGCGCTTGAATGTGGGATGTTCTCATCTTCCAGGATTTTAGAAGCGGCACCAGAGGCAGGAATGTGGCCAGATATGCCCATCCAGATCAGAGGAAAGGGAAGTCAGCAGAGCTCGGTTCCCCCACCTCTGGCACTCTGTGAATCTTAGATGCTCTTCTCCTCTTTCCACGCCACCCCCACCCCAAATCTGGATAGACTTCTGACTTCTGTTTATCTAAAATGTGCTGATAAGTCTCACGCCAGGCTATGGCTGCACCGTGCCTCCCGAGACACACTGTAGAATTGTTACAGGCTCAGAAGGAAATAGCCCACAAAATTAGATAAGGCTGGATGTTCCGGGCAAATCTGAAAAACACCTCTCCTCTCACAGAGAGACCTTAAATGAAAGACTATATATTCTCCTTGGTTACCGTGGTCCCCGTCTCCCCCTTCCATGATGCTGACTGATATGGAAACTGTTCCAGACGAAATGTCAGTAATCTTTCCAAAGCTGATGTAATCACCACGTGCTGAGATGCCACTTCAACAGGTAACCGAGGAGTCCCAATGTGTGGAGTTACTGGGCTGTTTTCTTAGGCTTCTTTCTTCTTTTCTCTAGCTGCCTTCAGAGTTCTTGGATTATAGGCCTATGTGTTTTGAGATAAGGTCTGCTGTGTTGCATTGCCTGGCATGTCAATATATAGCCCAAATTGGCCTTGAACTCCCAGCAATTCTCCTGCCTCAGCGTCTGGAGTGCTGGAATTATAGCTGTGCAGTACTGTGTCTGGCTTGATGTAGCCTTCCTTCCCTTTCTCCCTCTCATAAAAGATTCCCCCCCCCCCTTTCTTTTGGCTGTCCTGAAACTGGCTCCATAGACCAGACACACAGAGATCTGCCTGCCTCTGCCTCCCGAGTGCTGGGATTAAAGGTGTGCTCCAACACCCAGCAAATATTTATTGTATTTTCCTTGTGTGTATGAGTAGCTGCACATGTGTCATGCATCACGTACATACAGTGCCCTCAGAAGTCAGAAGAGGGTTTTGAATGCCCTGGAGCTGGAGGTACAGACTGTTGCAAGTCACTCTGTGGGTGCTGGGAATCAAACCCAGGTCCTCTGCAAGAGCAGCAAGTGCTCTTAACCAGTGAGCCATCTCTGCAGCCTCCGTTGCGGTTCCCTTTCAACAGTCTCTCCTTACCCAAGCACTGTAGGGGGTTATACCTAGGTTCAGAATTCATTTGGTTTTGACCAGTTTCAGAATACTGAGCTAGAAATGCGTGAATGTGCACACCTGTAATCCCAGCACTTGGGAGAAGAGGCAGGAGGATCCCTGCAAGTTTGAGGCTAGCCTGGCTGAATAGTGGATTCCTAGTTGACCTGTGCACGTACACACACACACACACGCACACGCACACGCACATGCGCACGCGCACGCACACACACACACACACACACACACACACACACACACACACACACCATGGTATAAACATCTCTTTGGAGCAGCTGAACACTGATTTTGGAACAGTAGGAGATGTGGCCAGCTTTGCCTGAGAGGACAGTATTGTACCTTATACTGGATGGCAAGTTTTGAGGTTGTCCTTGGTTTGCAGGTGAAATCCTCATTGGCCTCGGAAACTTCAGTAACATCACAGTCAGGAGTGACCGTGGGTTAATCTGGCACTGACCCCATGCTCTGTAGAACTTCCAGAGTCTTCTTTCATTGCATTTTGAGCTGGCTGTTGTTGAACTTTCCCAGATCTTGAGAATACTAGCATGAGCTCTGGCAGGGTCCAGTAGAGAAGAGGAGGGATGGAGGCGGGTGGCCTTATCTCTCGGACCACCCCTACTGATGATGCAGAATAATGGATCCTCTGGGATAATAGTGGGATTGCTCTGGGGTGCTGTGGACTCCGGTTTTGACTAGGAACTTCTATGATGGCAACGATCAGGCTGGCTAGTCAGAAGGCCACAGAGGAGGCTGGATGCTGTCTTTTCTTCTGTGAAACGAAGATGAGATGATGTTTCTGCAGGGCTTGGCATGACATTGGCCTGCAGTAAGTGCTCAGCAAATGGAGCCACATATATTGTGAGAGAGGGGTGGCGTCATGGTTCCCTGATGGGATGGAGTCTATTGCTCCTTGTCTAGAAGAGGATCTAGATGATCTGCTGTCCTGACTTTCATATGTGACATCCTGTACCTGGAGGTTGACTCCATCAAACCAAAAAGTCCTGGCAAGTGCAAGCATTTACAGAAAGTTTGAGCTTCGTGGCCTTTTGCATATTAATGAGAACAGACGTACTTAGTAACAGATTTTGATTTGGGCACGATAAGGTCCCACTGAGCTTGTGAAGAACTGGGACAAGCTTTCTTTACTTTGGTCTTTCTGCCCAGGCAGGTTGCTGTGTAAGGCAGGGATCAGCGAATGCCAATATTTCCTTGGACCTCTTTCGTTTGAGTTTTGAAGCAAGGGTTCTTTTTGTAGCCCAGGCTGTCCTGGAACTCTCTTTGTAGACTAGGCTGGCTGCGAACACAGGGATCTGCCTGCTTCTGGCTCCTTAGTGTACTGCCATGCCTGGTTTTGTTATTCTAATAACCCATACCTATTTAGTCTCCCACCCCACTGTTAATTCATTATTGTTTCTTTGTAAGCTTTAGCATGATGTGTGGAAGGATGGTCAGTTCATTATTGTTTCCTTGTTAGCCTTAGCATGATGTCTGGAAGGAAGGTCCCTTGCTGTCTTGCTTCCTTGAGTGGCCAAGATCAGGGGGAAAAGGAGAGGCTACCAGTTGGTACAGAGGATCATTTCTATAACCTTCCATATACACACAGACCTGAAGAGGCAAGCGCAGCATCACTTTTGCAGTTAAGAAGTTGGCAGCATGGGATGAGGAGCAGGAGCGTCTTGAAGAAATACAGGCTCCCCAAAACTGGATGCCCGAAGAGGGAACTTGGCCTGTTTCAACTTGGGAGGATTCACAAAAGTTGTTTGTGAGAGCCAGAACCATCAGGGGTGGATGGGGGAGAGTGGTCCAGGGGAGATGTTTGGCAATTGGGGTGAAAGCATTGCCCTCTGCCTGCTGGGGTATCACAGGAAAGGGGCAGCCTGCAGCATCCAAGAGCAGATCTAAGGCTGCTAGATGCTCCGGGGAAGGGCTTAGAGGCAGCTCACAGGCCTGCCCCCTACGGAGATGATGGTGCTGCCTGCTGCACAGTTTTTCTGCCAGGATGCAGCGGTCCTTGACCTCCTCTTAGCAGGTTGTTCATGATTCGTGCCCGATGCCTGTCGTTTCTGATGGCATTCTTGGAGCTGGCATAGGTCATTTTGCCTTGAAGGGATGCACTCTCAGGGGTCCAGAAGATGAACATCAGGTCCTCCTTGTTCTTCTTGATTTCGCGGGTTGCATCCTAGAGAACACAGAGACCGTCCCTGTCTGGCAGCATCTTGACAAAGGCGGTGACTGTTTGATCATCCAGTTGCCCTGTATCACCTCCTGGGATCTCCTTGCTCTCCTCCAGGATGGCCCCTCCTTGTCCTCAGGCAGAACACTGCCTTTTTGTGTCCTTCATTTCCTCTGGGAATTTAAGGACTTGAGTACCTTCAAGTCCCTAAATACCTTGGTGATACCATCAGAGAAAGTCCACCCCTGAGGCCACGTTTCCACAAAGAAAGGGGGTTGAGGAGAGCCTTGGAAGACCCGAACTGCTGCAGGTTTTGGGACCTGACTGTCATTAATTCTTTGCTTAAATCAGAGAGAATAAGTTGGACACTGTAGGGGGCAGAAGGACAAAGCTCTTTTTTTTTATTGAGCTCTGCATTTTTATCTGCTCCCCTCCCTGCCTCTCCCTGCCCCTTCAACCCTCCCCCAAGGTCCCCATGCTCCCAGTTTACTCAGGAGATCCTGCAGGACAGAGCTCTAAATGATGCTTTGATTAAGAGTCTGCCTTAAGGGCTGGAGCTGGAGCTCCTTAGGTAGAGGGTTTGAAGTCCTGAATTCCATTCTCTTCACCACTTAAACGGGGTGTGGTGCTGTGCACTTGTAATCATAGCACTCAGGAGGTAGGAATGATCAGAGGTTCAAGACACTGTTTGGTTCCATAGTCAGTTTGGGCTCCTTAAGACTGTCAGACAACGTCTTAGAAGGCAGAACGAAGGCCAGGTGTTGTGTCTTCCTAGCAGAGGTAGATGGATCTCTGTGAGTTTGAGACCAGTCTGGTGTTCCCAACAAATTCTAGGCCATTTAGGGCTATTTAGTGAGACTCCATTTGCAATAAATAAATAAATAAATAAATAAATAAATAAATAAGTGCGTTATGCTTTGTCATTGTTTTAGAGAGTACTCCTACTGACAAAGAAATCAGATATGTAATCACCTTTACTTGTTATGATCAACTATATTTTTTTCCTTAGACTACAAAAAAGTTTGTGCCGTGTGTGATGGTGGCACATGCCTTTAATCCCAGCACTCAGGAGGCAGAAGTAGGCAGATCTCTGTGAGTTCGAGGCCAGTCTGGACTACAGAGCGAGTTAAAGGACAGGCTCCAAAGCTACACAGAGAAACCCTGTCTCAAAAAAATCAAAAAAGCAAAACAAAATAAAACAAACAAAAAAGAAGTTTGCTTAAATGTTTGCTGAGCTGGACAGATGGCTCAGCAGTTAAGAGCCCGGACTGCTTTTGCAGAGGCCCTGAATTTGGTTCCTGGTGCCCAGCATGGCTGTTTGTAACCATATATAACTCCAGCTCCGGGGGATCTGATACCCTCTTTGGCTTTGAAGAGCACTAGACATACATATAGCGCACACACGTACATACAAGAAAGCAAACACTCACACATAAAATAGGAACAAATCTTTGCTTTAATTATTTGCTTAAAATTATGTCTATTGTCTGTCTAGGTGTGGTGGTTCACATCTGCAGTCCCAGCACTGGGGAAACAGAGGCAAAAGGTTAGTTGAACTAGAGTGAGACCCTGTTTCAAAAAAAAATAAAATGAAAGGTGTGTGCACACCTTTAATCCCAGCACTCTGAAGGCTGAGGCAGGAAGATCTCTGAGTTCTAGGCCAGTCTGGTCTACAAAACAAGTTCCAGGGTTACACAGAGAAACCTTCTTGAACCCCAGAGTCCCCTCAAAGAGCACATATGTTGGAGGGCTGAGGATGGAACTCAGTGGTGGAATTCTAGCATGCAGAAGTGTCTGGGTTCAGTTACCTGGGCTGTTGAGAAAGGCCGTATGTAAAGCCCGTTTTACCCCTACTGAAGGAGGGACAGACGGAAGGAGCAGCAAGGGGACAGAGGCTCACAGTTTGCAACGGCCGCACGAATCCTGCACCTCCCGTTTTTGCACTCTGCTTGGAAGTCCAGGTTCTCTAAATTAGCGAATTTACTTAAGATAAAAAAACAGATAAAAACGTAACCTTCTGGACTCCTCTCAGGACGTGTGGAAAAACAGTCTCACGGGGTTCTGTTTCTTGCCACCCATCCCACAGTGGATGCTTGTACTCTGTCTGGTCACCGCGTAACCTTTTCTGTGCCCTTATCTGATCTGTCTTCGACCCCAGGCGGCGGTGGGGGCTTGAGAGGACTGCATAGGTGGATGGAGGAGGGGCCGAGGTGCCAAAGACGCGCTGAACTCAGCAGAAAGGTTGCAGCGACTCAGCCTGTTTCTGCACCTCTGCTCCTCGCAGTGTGAAAGGCATGCAGGCGCGAGGCAGGTCCAAGCATATTTTTCTGGAGGTGGATGTTAGCACAGGAGGGAGTTGGAATTAATGGGTTTTTATCAAGAAATAGGAGGAGATGGCGGCTGCGTGCTATTGATGTAAAACTGACCGCAGCTTACCACCTATTTCTCCTTCTTTGATCTTCTGCCATTTGCTCCACCTTTTAAAGTTTTGATTAAACCCATGAATGACATGGGAAATGAGCCACCCTTAAAGACAAGTAGATTTTATAATCTAAATTAACTGTAGAAAATCTGACTTATTTTACATTTTAGATAGCTGTGGGGCTAGCGAGAAGGCTCAGTGGGAAAAGGTGCTTGCTGCTAAACCTGGTGGCTAGAGAGGGACCCTGGGAAACCATGTAAGGGAAGAAGAGATCCGACTTCCTCAAGTTGTCCTGACCTCCAAACAGGTACCCACGCAGGCATGCACATACAATGCGATTTAAAAATTAGAATAACAAAACATTATAACTTTCTAGAAATATCCTTTGAGTTGACTCAGAGATTGACATTCTTGTTACTGGCCCTTGCCTTCCTCCACCCCTCCCTCTTTTCTTTTTCTTCTTCCTTTTTCTGTTTTTTTTTTTTAAATTACTTACTTACTGATATGCACATGTGTATGCCTGCATGAGTTTATGTGTAGCACCTGCATGCAGGAACTAAAAGAAAAATAATCCAAAACAACAACAAGTTATTATATAAAGTGCTCTCTCTCTTTCTCCTACACACACACACACACACACACACAGAATTACTAAAAACAAAAGAAAAAGAGCTCAGAGTCATCCATTTTACACACATATATTTAATTAAAAGTAAAATAAGTACATTAAACAGCAACAATATCCCTGTGTATGTGGTGCACAGAGAAGGGGTGTATTGGGCTCATAGGTTTCAGTGCGTGAGACAGGGCAGCTCCATGCTGTTGCCTACGGTAGCCCAAGGAGTTCTCCCCCAGATAAAGTTAGATCTTTGGCTTCATCTCGGAAAAGAATTTCAAGATGGGTCAGTGTGAAACAGGGTTGGGGGCCTGGGGAAGTACCCCAGCACTAAAGTATCCGCTGCACAAGAGCTAGTTCCAGGACAGGCTCCAAAGCTACAGAGAAACCACGTCTTGAAAAAGAAAAACCAGAGAGCGAGAGAGATGTTGGCTGCACTAAGTTTGGAATTTCTGGCCGTCAAGATTTGGTGCGTATGATCAGTTTCTGCCCTTTGCTCCCTTGTGCAAGGCGTGGAAAGACTCTGAGGTCTCCCGTCTGTGCGTCTGTGCGTCTCAAGACTGGCCACTTAGGAGAGCTGGAACCAGACAGTTGCTTAGAGAACACACATTTGGACTTAACTCTGTTTAAAGATAGGTTTTATAGTATCTTTGCCATATGTTCAGCCCCTTTCAGTCAGTGACCTGCTCACGGCAGATCAGGCTTCAACGTAGGGTGCACTCAGAATAATGACTCCTAAAGCTGCCCCAGTCGGAGCGTGGTTCCCCCTTCAGTTGAGAAGAAGTTACTGTCTTCAACATCCATTCAACGAGACACATCTCAAACGTTTCCTTCTTCGTTTTTTACTGGCTTGATCTTTCAGCGCACGTAATTGAGACCCGCGTCTTTGCAGCTGCGACGAGGCGCCTCCTAATGTTCAAGGAGCAACACTTCACAAAGCGATAGAGAGCTGGAAGGAGAAAGCAGACATTTCTAAGGGAAATGCCTCAGTTTCTAATGGGAATTAGATGCCGCCAATCAAACCAAGACCCTAGGCTGTTTAGGACTGACTGAGGCCTAGAGGTAAATGACAAACCATCTCCACTGACCTTGGGGGCTCTGTTACCGATCCCGACTTTAGCCGTCCAGCCTCGATTCCTAGCCTGTAGCCACATTCCACGGCAGACTTCTGAGGGCTGTGGCTAAGGGAGACGCTTAGAAAACAGGAATTTGTTTCTTTTTGCTGTAATTCAACCTGAGGCCTTTTCATTTAAATTGTCATTTTGGGGAGTGAACAGAAAGCTATCATCAATCCTGATAGTACTTCCTTGGTTTGCTATAGAGAAGAGAAATTTGCCTTAAAGCAACGAGTTGATTTTATTTATTTATTTAGTTTTTATCAAGAGAGGGTTTTCTCCATAGCTTTGGTGCCTGTGCTGGAATTCACTCTGTAGATCAGGCTGGCTTTGAACTCACAGAGACCTGCCTGCCTCTGCCTCCTAAAAGCTGGGATTAAAGGTGTGCATTACCACCAAGTGGCCGAATTGACTTTTTTTTTTTTTTGAGACAGGGTTTCTCTGTAGTTTTGGAGCCAGTTTTGGAACTTGCTCTGTAGAACAGGCTGGTCCCGAACTCACAGAGATCTGTCTGTTCACCTGCCTCTGCTTCCCAAGTGCTAGAATTAAAGGCATGCACCACCACTGCCCAGTCCCCGAGTTGATTTTTTAGAATTATTTATTTTAGTAAAAATTTTGCACCAGGCACGTCTTTAATCCTAACATCTGGTAAACAGAGGCAAGTGGATTTCTATGAGTTTAAGGCTAGCCAGGACTACACAGCGAGACCTTTTCTAAAAAATGGAAAAGAAAAAAAAAAAAAGAAGAGAAAAAACCGTTTATGAGGTTAGAGAACAACAGAAGGAGTCGCTTCCTTTTCTTCCTTGTGGATTGGAGGAATCAAACCCAGGTCCTCGGCCTGAGTGGCAGGCACTGTTATCAGCTGAGCCACCCCAATGGCAGCGATGAGTTGGTTTCAGTCTAGCTTTGTTTTGATAATGTGTTTGTTTGTTTCTGAGACAGGGTTTCTCTGTGTGTCCCTGGCTGTCCTGGAACTCACTCTGTAGACCAGGCTGGCCTCAAATTAACAGAGATCCACCTACCTCTGCCTCCTGAGGGCTGGCTGTGTGCTACCATTTCAGGGCTTTTTTTCTCTTGTTATTTTTAATTGCTTTTTGTTCTGAGACAGTCTGGGTTTGAGGGCCATGTTTGTTTCAAACTCTTGATCTTTCTGCCTTAGTCTGTTAAAAAATGTTGGGATTTTCTATTTATTTTTAAGATGCCGATCGATGTGTTGTTCGAGGAGAGAGATGTGTAAGTTGCTCGTGTCTGTAACATCTTAGCACATTAAGGGCTGTCTTTCGCGGTATTTGAAATGATACTGATTAATAAATGACTGACTCCCTTTCTATCGGGGACTTTGTGGCCATTGTCCTTTCCTCTGGTGTTATCTAGAAGTTCATTTACCCAGACCTACGTCAAGTGATGTCTGTCAGAAACCAAAAGATAAGAATGTTGCAAGAGCACCCCCTTTCTTCTA
This sequence comes from Microtus ochrogaster, assembly GCF_000317375.1. Lineage (NCBI taxonomy): Eukaryota > Metazoa > Chordata > Mammalia > Rodentia > Cricetidae > Microtus > Microtus ochrogaster. The sequence goes on along the minus strand of NC_022011.1, from coordinate 79,605,413 downwards.
ACGTATATATATGATATAGTTTAGCTGCTCAATGTTGTCTCATGTAATGGTTCTTAAAGACAAATAAACTTATCAGCAACAATTGAAAATGTGGTCATTCCTGTCCAAGATAAAGATTTCTCTTTTTTTTAAATATTTATTTATTATGTATACAATATTCTGTCTGTGTGTGTGCCTGCAGGCAGAAGAGGGCACCAGATCTCATTACAGATGGTTGTGAGCCACCATGTGGTTGCTGGGAATTGAACTCAAGACCTTTGGAAAAGCAGGCAATGCTCTTAACCGCCGAGCCATCTCTCCAGCCCCAAAGATTTCTCTCTTTATACACAGCTGGGGAACCATAGCCAGGGTGTTAAACAGTTGGTTAAGTGCGCGTCTAGCACAAAGGAAGTCCTGGTTAGATCTCAGAACAACATAAACCTATTGTGGGCGTGCACACCTATAATCCCTGAGGAGACTCAGGGGTTAAATGTCATCTCAGTTACATACTTTTTTAAGAAATATTTTTGTGCATTGGTGTTTTGCCTGCATGTATGTGTGTGTGAGGGTGTCGGATCCACCAAAACTAGAGTTACAGACAGTTATGAGCTGCCATGTAGAGGCTGGGAATTGAACCCAGAGTCTCTGGAAGAGCAGCCAGCACTCTTCTGAGCTATTTCTCCAGCTCTCAGTTACATAGTTTTAGACTAGCCTGGGATACATGAAGATTGTCTCAAAAATGGACAAACATCCCCCAAAGGAGCAAAGTCCAAAGCCATTAGAGGAATTGATAACTTGGGAGTTACTGTTTCTTGGACAAAGACGGGCTGCCGCTGAGTAGTGGCTAAATTTTACAGAAGAGCAATGTTCTTTCTTAAGTATGCCCCCGTTAACTAACTCATGTTGCCAACTGAGGCTTTAACGTTGGAGAGTCCGGTCTGAGGATGAGATTTGATTGAGTAAGGTAGAACTGTGAAGGCAGCCAAGATGTTTGGTGCGGTTGTCAGAGGTAGGAATGACCCTCGAACTTCATGGGAGGAACCTAGACTTTGGACCACCCAAGTCTGGCTGCAATCCTTGTTTTGCCGTTTGCCCTGTCTTGGAGTGTAGGGGGCATTGCGTAATGAACGGGCCTTGAGCTCCTTCCTCTTGGGCAATGAGGCTACTCTGGGTTCCCTTAGAGGGGTGACGAGATGAGTAGCAGAGGGATGAAGTTTCTCTGGTTAAGAAATCCCCAAGGAAGTCAGGACCACGAGGGGTGCACCCACCCACTGAGACAGTGGGGCTGATCTATTGGGAGCTCACCAAGGCCAGCAGGACTGTGACTGAAAAAGCATGGGATAAAACTGGACTCTCTGAGCATGGCGAACAATGAGGGCTGATGAGAAGCCA
>NC_022011.1:79596410-79603747 GCF_000317375.1 Microtus ochrogaster | reverse complement strand
AAAAAAAAAAAAAAAGAAAGAAATCCCCTCGCTACTCCATTTGCACCCCAGCTGCTTTTAGTAAATTGTTCGTGGGGCAGTTACTGAAATTCTAGGATGTTAGCTATTATTATCAACTGCTATAATCAACTTAGTAGCTCAAGATTGTACACCCGGTCAGGTGGTGGTAGCGCACGCCTTTAACACCAGCACTGGGGAGGCAGAGGCAGGTGGATCTCCATGAGTTTGAGGCCAGCTTGGTCTTCAGAGCGAGTTCCAGGATAGGTTTCAAAGCTACACAGAGAAACTCTGTCTTGAAAAAACAAAAAACAAAAAAGCTTGTTCTCTTGGCCCCTAGCTGCGTGCCCCTCAGACTAGTGCGTTACCAGTAAGCTATGCTCCTAGCTCTTCTGAACTTCAAATCAATTCTTCTTCAATAGAGTTCTTCCGAGAGAGTTATAGTGATGGTTTTCTGGCCGAAGCTCTTCTGACGCTTGGCTACATTTCTCTCTTTACTGTATCTATGCTTAAAACAATAAAAAAATACTTTCAAAACAAAAACAAGCCCAAACTAAACCACACGGGAAGATTAAGAATACCTTTTTAGTAATGTGTGGGCAAGAACAGAGTGAAGTCAATTTTTCGGTCATGGGAAAGTCAGCTTGACCTAGGAGAGCACATTTTGCGAGTGACACTGTTACTAAAGCCACCAGGAAGCTTATACTAATTGTCTACGGACACAACCAGCTTCAAACCCTTCCGTTAGTCATCTGGTCATCATAATAGAGTTATTATTATGTCTTCTCCAGTCTCAGCTTCTCCACCTGGCTGCCCAGTAGAACCTGTATCCTTTGCCCCACGTTCAGAGATTGTGACTGAACTGGTCTGATGCAGAGCCTGGGTGTCGGTTTGAGTTTCTGTTTTCTGGTCTTTAATTTGGTGCTGAGAGCTGAACCCAGGCCCTTTACACATATGCTAGGCCAGTGCTCTCCCACTGAGATTTATCCTTCGGCATTTCTCTAAAAATATTTGTTTTTATTTCATGTATGTAATGGATTTGCTTGCATGTGTCTGTGGGCACTACATGCATGCAGTGCCCATGGAGGCCCCTGTCATGTCACACACGGGTCTTCATTGTTCAGCTCCAGGTAGATGACAGAGGTGTTCCTCACCATGGTCATCTCTGATGCCTGTAATTCTATGTGAATCCCTTCATTGGAAGAATAGAAGCCTTCGCGTAAACGCGTAAATTGTTTTTGGCTGTGTTGAGCTTTCCAGAGAGAGAGAGAGAGAGAGAGAGAGAGAGAGAGAGAGAGAGAGAGAGAGAGAGAGAGAGTTGCTTGACAAGATTGCTTTGGTTTTAATAGTGGGAAGGTCTTGAGGCACTGGTTGGAGATTGTCATCTTTACAAGGCTCCCTTGTGAGTGCTGCCCAGCTTGACAGTGGAGCCATGATTGTTCACCAAATCTTACAGCCCTTCAGACTTGCAATGTGTACAAAGGCAGCCCTGGGAGCTAAACATTTCCTTCTCTAACTTCCTCCATGGTTTATCATCAAGTAAAACAGTTACCTTAATCATCTCAGGGTCCAAGGGTTGAGGCTTTACTCCTTTTCAAGAGATGGTTTTCTGGAAAGATTTCTAAGAAAACACCTTGGCAAAGGGGTAAAAAAATTGGCTATTCAGTGACCATCAGACTGGGAGGCTCACAACCTTTGGACCACAGACACAGGTCACTTACTTTGGCTGTCATGTAGGACTTCTGGGGACCAGCACATTCTTATTAACAGAAAATACTAAAATTTAGTCATAAAGTAGGCTAGAGGTGGGTAGAGAGGCATGTCTAAGTAAAACTATAGATGTTTCTTTTTTGGGGGAGGGATTTGTTGGAGTATGGAACAAAAAGAGGAAGTTCAGAGACTGGACCTGTTCTTTTTTGTTTGTTTGCTTGTTTTTGTTTTTTGAGACGGGGTTTCTCTGTAGCTTTGGAGCCTGTCCTGGAACTAGCTCTTGTAGACCAGGCTGGCCTCGAACTCACAGAGATCCGCCTGCCTCTACCTCCTGAGTGCTGGGTGGGATTAAAGGCATGCACCACCTCAGTCTGGCAACTATAGACATTTATATGCATTTTATTTAAACCACCAATAGTGTGAGTATCGATCAGTCCAACTCAGATATATCCTCTTGAAAAATTGTGTTTTGTTTTCAGTACAGAGCCTCACTATGTAGCCCAGGCTGGCTTCCAGCTTGGTAGTTCTTCTCTGCCATCCAAGAGTTCAGATCGTAGGTGTATGCCACCATGGCCTGCTGAAGTTTTGGCCTGAAGTTTTAGTTCTTGGGGTTCTGAGTAGTAAGCCAAGATCTTGCATATAACATGTGCTCTATCTCTGAGTCATGCCCGAGTCTAGTTCTCTCTCTTTTTCTTTTGGGGTAGGGAGAAGGGAAGAGAGTATTGGGATTTGGACCCAGACCCTTGTCAGCCAGAGTCCTACTACTGAATCATGTCCTCAGCCATTGTTGTACTTTTCATTCTGAGAATAGAGTCTCACCGAGTTGTCCTGGCTGGCTTTAACTCACCCTGTAACTGTGACAGGACTTGTATTTGTGACTTTCCCAACTAGCTGAGATTGTAGGCTTGTGTCACCACGCCTGGCTAGAATGCATAACTTTTTTTTTTTTTTTTTTTTTGGCTTTGGTTTTGGTTTTTCAAGACAGGGTTTCTCTGTAGCTTTGGAGCCTGTCCTGGAATTAGCTCTTGTAGATCAGGCTGACCGTGAACTCATACAGAGATCTGCCTGCCTCTGCCTTCCGAGTGCTGGGATTAAAGGTGTGCGCTACCACCGCCTGGCTGAATGTATAACTTTTAATGTACTTTGGTTTACTAATTCATAGAACTCAAATTGCAGGAGATAGTGTCTAATGAGAATGTGTTACTATTAAAATGTAGTGTCTATGATTATTTGTGATTAGTAGATTAGACCAAAGAGAGGCAAAAAGTAGGACATTTCAAATCAGGAGCAGGAGAGAGAGCACGAGCAAGGAACTCAGGACCGCAAGGGGTGCACCCACACACTGAGACAATGGGGATGTTCTATCGGGAACTCACCAAGGCAAATGGCCTGGGTCTGAAAAAGCCTGGGATAAAACCGGACTGGCTGAACATAGCGGACAGGTTTTTGATCCTACTGTACGTACTGGCTTTGTGGGAGCCTAGGCAGTTTGGATGCTCACCTTACTAGACCTGGACGGAGGTGGGTGGTCCTTGGACTTCCCACAGGGCAGGGAACCCTGATCACTCTTTGGGCTGACGAGGGAGGGGGACTTGATTGGGGGAGGGGGAGGGAAATGGGAGGCGGTGGCGGGGAAGAGACAGAAATCTTAAATAAATTAAAAAAAAATAAAAAAAATGTTCTTGGGCAAAAAAAAAAGTAGGACATTCACATCTTTGTTCTTAGAGATTCCTTTTTTGGTGGCGGGAGTGGTGGGCACTGAGCCCAGGGTCTTGGGTATACTTATCTCTAACCCTAGCTCCCCAATGATTCTTTTTTTTTTTTTTCCTTTTCAGCCAAGGTCTTGCTAAATAGCTCTGATTAGCCCAGCCAGCATGAGCTATGTACCTAGGTTGGCTCAATAATTCCTTTTAACTGTGGTGTAGGGGTATCTTGTGTCTAACAGCCTCTCTAGCTTACACTTCCTTTCTCTGTGCCCACTTTCCCTTTGGCTCAGCATCTCTGCAAAATCATCGCTCATTAAAACTTTCCCTGCTCCATTGAGGGACCCTCTATCTGATCGTCCCCTCCTTCAACGCCCAGGTTAACATCCAGAACCACAACACCCCAATGGCCTTGAACTTTTAATCCTCCTGCTTCAGCCTCTAGGGTGGTGGAATTATAGGAATGTAACACCACACCCAGCTGTCTCTGAAGTAGTTTTATCAATGAAATATTTTTGAGGTATTTTATGACAGTAGTTTTCAAAAACATCTTCAAGATGATAAGAACTTGGGTTTGGATGACACGTGATTAGGAGATTCTGAGTAGATAAAAATACCTGTTCCAACTGGGTGTGACTGCGCGTTGTGCACGTCTGCAGTCCCAGCACCGGGGACAGGGAGGCTGAAGTTTTAGGAATTCAAGGTCACCTCAGCTACTCAGAGAGTTGGAGGACAGCCTAAGCTACCTGAGACTGTCTCAGAAAACAACCAAACCATTCCCACTTCCTCAAAACACTTTGTTACATAGGCTATTAAGAGCTAAATATACTACATAAATGATTATCATACCCCTCTCTTGACAGTCATATGAATTACTTACATTCAGCTGACCATGTTCGTCTCCACATGGTGGAGGGAGAGAACACACATCCACAGGTTGTCCTCTGGCCTCTACATGCATGCCATGACCTATGCTCTCCCCACCCGCACATACAAATAATCAAAGAAATATAAAATCTTTAAAAAGAGAAGAACGAATGGGCAGTGGTGGTGGTGACAATCCAAATTGAGACTTCGGAGAAGGCTACCACCAGGACACCTGCTACTTTGAATGCTAATTAACAATGCAAGTGAAGTTGAGTTTGCAATGTCTTTGTTTTAGCACCCTTTCTTCTCTTTGGTGTTGGGGGCAGTGGTCTGGCTACTAATTGAAAGAATGATATGAGCAAGAAGGGCCAACAGAAAGCAAGCATTCGTGCAGGGATGGAAGACAGAGCGCAGAGGAAAACCAGCCAGCTCTCAGGCAGAGAGGAAAAGGCATTTAGGTGGGAAGTTAGTTTATCTTTATCTCCCTTCTCAAAGGGACTTGTTGGAAGAAAAGAATTTGCCCGGCTTGTTTCTCCAGCCTGTGTCCGAAAGCCCCCTCCACTTTCCCAACTGAAATACTATATGGACATTGAGTACGGTTATGTAAGCTAAAAGGAGCATTTATTTATGTATTCATTTATTTACTGGTAATAGCAACCAAGCTCAGTAGCTCATGCTTGCACGGCTAGCACTCCGCTGAGCCTTATAGTCTATCCTAAGTATTGTTGTGTAAGATGTAAATTTGTTGTAACAAAGCATTTCTAAAACTACTTAGTTAAATGAGAAAGTTTTCCGTCACTTTGTATTTGCCATGGTCAGGTGAGGCCCAGTGCAGCCCCCTGTTTCTCTGCTTCCCAGCTTTCCAAGCACTTTCTTTGAGATAGATACTATTACCAGGTGGTGGTGGTGTACTCCTTTAATCCCAGCACTTAGGAGACAGAGGCAGGTAGAATTCTGTGAGTTTGAGGCCAGCCTGGTCTACAGAGCAAGTTCCAGGACAGGCTCTAAAGCTACACAGAGAAACCCTGTCTCGAAAAAACAAACAAACAAAAAAGGAGAGAGATAGGGCATCACTATGTAATTCTGGATCTTTGGGTGTAGACCAAAGTGACCTCAAACTCACGGCAATCCTCCTGTCTCAGCCAACTTGATGTTGGGATTACGAGTGTGCACCACCATGCCTGGCTCATCTCTAGGGCTAATAGTGCAGGATATTTTCTTTTTACAGTAATTGAAAAAGAACTTTCCTGTTTAGATGGACCTACCTTTGAAGATTAGTTATTTTTAGGGTGAAATACTAATTTGTAGTGCTAGTTTCATGTTGACAGGATATATAATTTCTAAAGCATATAAGCAAAATTTTATATCTTTTACCATCTGCCATACAAATGTCTTGCAATAGATTCAGACAAAGTAGAACATTTAAAGATGTATATGTTACTAAAGATTTTCAATAATAATAGGGTACAGTATAATCAGTAGGTGGAGATTTTATGTTTTCAATGGAAAAATTAAGATTTCGGAAAAACTTGTGTCTGTCACTTGGATTCTGACAACCACATAATACTTAACTGTTTATTTTGGTGGTTGTCTGGGGCCGGAGAAATGGCTCAGTGGCTAAGAACACTGATTGCTCTTTTAGAGAACCTGGATTTGATTACTAGCACCCACATGGCAGCTCACAACTGTTTGTAATTCCAAGATCTAATGCTCACAGTCATACATGCAGGCAAAACACCAATGCACATAAAATAAAAATCACTTAAAAAACTATCCTATTATGAAATATATTAACATTTAAAAGAACTGGGTAACACTGGGATAAGAGAGCTTGCCTGCTTGTTTGGTTTCTCATAGGATCTTTCATTCCCCTTACTGAAAGCATTGAGCCCACAGGACCCTCTATGCTAGAGCATCTCCATGGCTGAACACAGGGTGAGTTCAGCAAGCACGAATCTAGACAGCGGCTTACACCAAGCTACTGTCCTGGGAAGAGCTCTCAACTAATCCAGGATGGGAACATTTGGGTAAGTGCTTGTGGATGGGTAAATCTTAAGGCATTCTCCATCTCCCTTAGAATGAGGTGGGCTACCTTCCCCTGCCTATCTCATTGATCTTACCTCTCTAGCCTGGGAATTATTCCTGTTATTAGTTACATACCCCTGTCTTTTGATCACAGATCTGTTTTCAGAGAAAGTCAGAGCCTATACTCTGTAGCTGTGCTTACTGGGCTTAAATTCCAGGTATGCAATGATCTAAATGTGTAATCTTGGAGAAAATCACCTAAACTCTCTGAGCTTAGCTTCCTTATCTGTAAAATAGGAGTAATCATGATACCTATAAGGTTGATATACTGCTGTGCCTAGTGGTAGGCACTCTATAAGTGGGAGTTACTGCTGTGTTTGCAGGCTTTCTTTCTTTCTTTCTTTCTTTCTTTCTTTCTTTCTTTCTTTCTTTCTTTTTTCCTTCCTTCCTTCCTTCCTTCCTTCCTTCCTTCCTTCCTTTCTTTTCTTCCCTCCCTCCCTTTAAGAAAAAGCATCTTATCTTACATGCTCCAGGACGGCCTCAGATCTGCTGCGTGCTTGAGGATGACTCTAAAGTCCTTATCCCTGTGCATTATATTTATTTATTTTTTCAAAACAGGATTTCTCTGTGTCGCCCTGGCTGTCTTGGAACTGGCCATGTAGAACAAACTGGCTACCAACTCAAGGACCCACCCACCTCTGCCTCTCCAGAACACTGGAATTAAAGGTGTGTGTCACCATTTTCTGGCTGTGCCATCGTTTTAAAGTGTTCATCCTCCCACATCTAGTACAAATGGGGGAAAAAAAAAGAGTACATATTAGTCTTTTTATGTCAGGGTCAGGCGTATTTAGCAAGTATTTTCTTAGACTTATCACTCAGTGTTATTAATCACCTTATAATTTTTATTGGTTCTGTATTATTTTAAGATGAAGCTTTGCTGCCGGGCAGTGGTGGCGCACGCCTTTAATCCCAGCACTCGGGAGGCAGAGGCAGGCGGATCTCTGTGAGTTCGAGACCAGCCTGGTCTACAAGAGC
>NC_022011.1:79594293-79596310 GCF_000317375.1 Microtus ochrogaster | reverse complement strand
GAGCTAGTTCCAGGACAGGCTCCAAAGCCACAGAGAAACCCTGTCTCAAAAAAACTAAAAAAAAAAAAAAAAAAAAGATGAAGCTTTGCTGTGTTGTCCAGGCTGGCCTCAAACCCCTAGGCTCAAGTGAGCTTCGTATGTTGTTTTCAAAGCAGCTGGAACTCTGTTTGTGCATGGTAACATCTGACTGCTGTTGCTTCTTTCTCCTCCTCCTCCTCTTCCTTTTTCTTTGTCTTCAAATTTAGAAAGGGTCTTATACAATCTGGAGTGTCTTTGAAATCGTTACGTAGCCAGGATGACCTTGAATTTTTGATTCTCCTGCCTCTACCTCCCAAATGCTGCGGCACCATACTTCCCAACTGAGTTTTTATATGAGCAAGTCCATCAGTTTGTTCCATTCTGGATGAGAAGCTCATACTCTCATCGGGCAGGCTCTCTTAGCTTAAGATCATAAAGCATTTCCTTGGGCAATCTGTTACCAACAAGATTTATCGACTGAACACTGGTTAGCTGGGATTTTGCATGACATCTGATAAAAGTTTTAGCTCAGGGATAGTGAGATGGCTCATCTGGTAGCAGAAGCCTGGAGGCTTGAATTAGCTCTGTGGAACCCATGTAAAGATGAATGGGGAGAGCCAGCTCCACGATACACACGCCATGGCCTGTGTTCCCTGGATGGACCTCAAGCCTCCTGACATGGTTCACACACATGATGATGATACATTGCATTTAAAAAGAAAACGTTTTAGCTTATACCTGGCACCATATTGTATGTTCAGCAAATGTTCAGCTTCAAAATGAAGAACAAGAAGGTGTGAAGTTGGGCCTGGTAGTGCAGGTCTGTAATTCTAGCCTCTCAGCAAGCCCAAAAAAAGGCAGCCCCGGTTGCAAGGCTTGCCAGGACTACTGAGTGAGTTCAGAGCAAACACGGATAACTGATGTTGACCCTGTCTTGAAAAAAAAAAAAAAATAAGGCCAGTAGGGTGGCTAACATTTGCTGCCAACTGTCGGGACTGGAGTTTGACCCATGGAACTCACAAGATGGAGGGAGAGAACCAACTCATGAAAGCTGTTCTCTGACCTCCACAAGTGCATGTGAACCATGGCATTTACACACACACACACACACACACACACACACACACACACACACACACACACAGAGAGACAGAGAGAGAGAGAGAGACAGAGAGACAGAGAGACAGAGAGAGAAGATTGAGGATATAGCTAGGTGGGGGGCTGGTAGAATGCTTGTCTAGCATATTTGGATTTTTGGGTCAGTCCTTAGCCTTGCAAAAAGACAGATCAAGACCTTGATTGATGTTGTGCTAAGTGAGCGAATATAGAAGATGTACTTGAAACATCTTTTTATCTCCAGCCCTCAGACCATCTTGTAGTGATGGCAAGCAAGGAAGGGCTCAAAACTAAAACTAAAGAACAACATAAAACAAAGACAACCTACCCCAAATCCCACAAGGATGGAGCGTGTTAACGAGACCAAAGAGTCAACTCAGCAAGTTCTCAATGACCAAACAGGTGTGTGTGTGTGTGTGTGTGTGTGTGTGTGTGTGTGTGTGTGGTGTGTCTATGCATGTGCATCTATGTGCATGTGTCTGGGGAGGCTAGATGCTGACCTGAGCTGTCATTTATCTGGTGCTGACCACTTTGTCTTTTTGAGGCAAGGCTTTCCACTGGTCTCTCTGACTGGTCAGTATGATGGCCCAGGGATCATCGTCCCTGGTACTGGGATTGTAAATGTGTACCGCCATGACTGGCTTTTTAAATATGGGCTCTGGGAACTCATCTCGGATTCTACCAAATGAACCCTAAACCTGGAATGTTTGGAGTAATAAGAAATGTATTAAAAAGAAAATTTAAAGAAAATAGAAAAAAAGAATAAAATAAAAAATATCATAATAGTTTATAGACCATAATACAAACTAAACAGCCAAGAACCTATCTTAAAATAAATAAATGAAGCCTGGCGGTGGTGGCGCACGCCTTTAATCCCAGCACT
>NC_022011.1:79590863-79594188 GCF_000317375.1 Microtus ochrogaster | reverse complement strand
CAAAAAAATAAATAAATAAATAAATGATTGAATAAATAAACAAATAGGAACGAGCTAATGGATCTATCTTTTAAGGATATGGTGCATCTTGGTCTGCATTTGAACTTCCTTCTAAAGAGTGTAGAATGTATTGGGCATGGGGGCACATCCTGTCATTCTAGCATTTGGCAAGTAAAGAAATGAAGGGTTGGGAGTTCAAGCCCATCTTTGGCTAAGTAGCAGGACTGAGGCCAGCCTAGGCCAAGTAAAACTGTCTCAAAAAACAAAGCCTGGCGTGGTGGCACATGCCTTTAATCTCAGCGCAGAGAAGCAGAGGCAGATGAATCTCTGAGTGAAAGGCCAGCCTGGTCTATAGAGTTCCAGGATAGCCAGGGCTACACAGGGGAACCCTATTTCAGAAAAAGAAAGGAAAGAAGAAACAAACCAAACCAAAGCCAACTAACAAAAAAAATGTGGAAAATGTAAAGGGAGGGGAAGGATTAAGTTCTGCAGAGAAGCCGGACAAACTTTGCTTTGTCCAAGTGACCAAGGTCAGCAGCAGTTTGGCTGATCATAGGTCATGCTGATGCAGTATATTCTTGATTCAACGGCAAAAGAAAGGCATTTTACCTGGGGGCCTTGCCCTCCACAGGACCCCCGGGTAGTCATGAGAAAAACAACCTAATCCCACTTCAGGGACATCATACAAAACACTTGACCTTTCCACCTCAAAACTGCCCTGGTCATCAAAAACAGTGTCTGAGAAACTGTTAAAACAAACAGGACTTAAGCAAACGTGACTAGACGTGAGGTGGCCTCTTCTTGGTGGGGTTTTGGAAAACAAACAAGCAAAGTTGCTCAGAGGGTGGACTGTAGTTAATAATACTTAATATTAACCTGGTGGTCGTGGTGCATGCCTTTAAACCCAGCACTCTGGAGGCAGAGACAGGCGGGTCTCTGTGAGTTCAACGCCAACCTGGCCTACAGAGCAAGTTGCAGGACATTTCCCCTGGGGTTTGAGGGGGACAAATAGCAGCTAGCTGCCTGGGAAGAAGAAGAGAGAGAAGTGCTTTCTTGTTTAGCTTTTGTCTAAATAATACTAATGTGTGAGGGCAGATTTGTTGTCTCCATTCTGAAATGCTTTTTGGCATGGCCCATCCACTGTGATTGTTGTTGATCTCCTTATGCTGAGATGACCTGGCCCGTGTCACCACACCGGTCTGGAGAATGCTGAAAGGAGATAGGAGATGGCAGCAAATCTGATTCCCATGGAGCAAGTGGTTTCTTCCTAGGTAGAGCGGGGTGAGTGTAACAACCTCTCAAGTCTTCTCTGGGGCATTGCAGATCTTGAGAAGCACTTCATCCAAGGGGAGGGGTGTGTGCAATCAGCGCTATTCAGGCAGGCCAAACTCTCAAATTAAGTGGATTGAAGGGAAAGAACTTTTTCATTTCTCGGTAGGCAATGTCCTGTAGCTCTGTTGACCATTTCCTAAGCCTCCTGCCTGTTTTGGTTAAGGCTGATAGATTCTTGAACAGTTTGCCAACTCACGGTGCTATTGAAATCTGTTTCCCCATTGGAAACCCATCCACTTGGGTGCCTGGATCTTTCTTCTCCTCATCAACAAACACCAAAGTAGCTATCTTGCATTAATCCATGATTCTGCCTGTCTTGCTGGTCTGGAACTCACGAGTTCATGGAAACATTAGACTCTTCAGCCCTGGGGACTAGAAGTCATGCCACCAAGCCTGGCTTATCTGTTTCTTTTGTGTGGACTTTGATTTTTTTTCAGGGTTGTGTTTGTTTTGTTTTACTTATGGATCTCACTGTCTAGCCCAGGCTGGTTCATTAGCCACGATCGTACTGCCTTAGCCACAGTAAGAGCTGGGGTTCCATGCACTAGACGCCCTGACTAGCTTGTCTTTGGCCTACAGAATTACAGTCCTTTGCCCAGTGATTTTTCTAGTTATTAGAAAGACGAACGCTAGGCTGACTCAGCAATATGGTGCTTGTCTAGTAAGGGTGAGGCCCTAGGTTCAAAGTCAGTACTGTTAAAAAGGAAAATAACGTGCAAGGATAGTAGCAGAAAGGGTCTTAAAACTCAGTCTATGATTTTGATATTTTTCTTTTGCTACATTTTTGCTTTTTTTGTGTGTTTGCATGCTCTATCAAATGTGTGAGTGTGTTTGAGTGTTTTTTAAAATTGTGTGTGTGTGTGATTCTCTAAATTCCCAAGTGGACCAGAGAAGAATGTCAAGTATCCTGCTTGTTTTCCTAAGAGAGGGTCTCTCTCACTGAACCCAAAACTGTTATTTTAGCCCTGCTGTGGTGGCACAGGCCTTTAATCCTGCCCTTGGGAGGCAGAGGCAGGCAGATCTTTGTGAGTTCAAGGCCAGTCTGGTCTACAAGAGCTAGTTTCAGGACAGGTTCCAAAGCTACAGAAGAACCCTTGTCTCGAAAAAAACAACCAAAAAAAAAAAAAAAACCAAAACCCTGCTTTTTTATTCCTGTGCCTTTCCCCTCCACCTCCTTTCCTGGGGCCATGCTTGACTGTTTTATGTGGGTGCCAGGGGTTCATCTCAAGTTTTTATGATGTATACCAAGTTCTCTTGCCCACTTATCCCCCTACCCCTTGTCCCCTTGTGATTTTGTTTTTGTCTTGTTTGTTTTAGAGACAGGATTTTGAGGCGATGGTGGTGCACACATTTAATTCCTGCACTCAGGAGGCAGAGGCAGGTGGATCTCTATGAGTTTGGGTCAGCCTGGTCTACAGAGTGAGTTCCAGGACAGGCTGCAATGCTACACAGAGAAACCCTGTCTTGAAATACAAAACAAAACAAACAAAAAATAAATTAAGAAAGTGAGTATATTGCTTGAATGTAGGTCTGTGTATCACATACAGGCCAGGGATCCACTGGGTCAGAAAAGGGGTTCCTATCATCTGGAGCTGCAGTTACATGTGAGCCGCCACGTGGGTGCCGGAGATCAAACATTGGTCCTCTGGGAGAGCTGCCAGCCTTTTGACTGCTAAGCCACCTCTCTGGCCCCTGTGGTTTTATTCTTGATATCTGAAATGCAGCTCAATGGTTTTGCTATCAAAGACTTTGTTTGTTTTTAAGTCTCACTGTGCTGCCCAAGCTCACTCCAAACTCATAGCAATTCTTCCCCTTTAACCTCTAAGGTGCTGGGATTTCAGGACTCCAAATCAGTTCTAACCTATTGTCAAGTTTTTTTTTTGTTTTTTTCTTTTGTTTTTGTTTTTGTTTTTGTTTTTGTTTTTCGAGACAGGGTTTCTCTGTGGTTTTGGAGCCTGTCCTGGAACTAGCTCTTGTAGACCAGGCTGGTCTC
>NC_022011.1:79588841-79590763 GCF_000317375.1 Microtus ochrogaster | reverse complement strand
AACTCACAGAGATCCGCCTGCCTCTGCCTCCCAAGTGCTGGGATTAAAGGCGTGCGCCACCACCGCCCGGCTCCAAGTTCTTTTTTTTTAATTCTTTTTTTTGTTGATATTTATTGAGCTCTACATTTTTCTCTGCTCCCCTCCCTGCCTCTCCCCTCCTCCCTTCAATCCTCCCCGAGGGTCCCCATGCTCTCAATTTACTCAGGAGATCTATGTAAGTCTCTCTTAGTGTCCAGTGTGGTGGTGCACGCCTGTAGTCCCAGCTACACAGGAAGCTGAGATAGTAGCATCGCTCGCGAGTCCAGGAGTTCTGGGCTGTAGTGCGCTATGCCAATCGGGTGTCCACACTAAGTTCGGCATCAATATGGTGACCTCCCTGGAGTGGGGGACCACCAGGTTGCCTAAGGAGGGATGAACTGGTCCAGGTCGGAAACGGAGCAGGTCTATACTTCTGTGTTGTCAAGTTCTTAAAGGGTCGATCTTCTATTTCAGAGTTTCTTGGTCTTGCATGATTTTTATTGACTGTGATGCACTGTCCTGTCTATTGTAAATGTTTATCAGAACCCTTGGCATCTAGACGGCAGTGACAACCAAAACTGTCTTTACCCATTGTGCCCCAGGACAGTGGAGAAAAGCAACCAAGGTTAGTGCACACTGAAAAGTTAACCATGGGCCTGAAGAGGTTGCGCTCTGAAACACTCGGATGATGTCTGGCACTTCTGGTACTCAAGATCTCAAGATCATTTCAGCATGAGGGGTAGCCTGCAAGCTCAGTATTTAGGCTCTGACTTGGGTAAAACGCCAGAAGCCAAACGAAGAGTATTTCCTGCTTAATTTCATTCATTCAGTCTCCAAATACTTACTGATGTATTTCTTTCCATCACTCTGCATTGTGAAATCTTCCTTAACAGGTGCTTGTGCCTCTGGCTGGGTCAGAGCATGTTTTCCTGCCTCGGCCCCAGAGACTCCCAGGAGTTCCTGTCACCTTATTAAAATATTAAATTGTATCTTTGGGGGCATTCTAATTTTACTTACCTTTTTTTCCCCTGTCACTGAGACTTGTTAGAGCACTGATTCTCTCTCTCTCTTTCTCTCTCTCCCCCCGTCTCTCCCTCCCTTCCTCCCATCTTTTCTTTCGAGATTTATTTATTTATTATGTATACAGTGTTCTGCTGCATGTATGCCTACAGTCCAGCAGAAGACACCAGATCTCATCCTTAGATGAGTTGTGAGCTGCCATATGGTTGCTGGGAATTGAATGCAGGACTTCTGGAGGAGCAGCCAGGGCTCTTCACCTCTGAGAGCCATCTCTCCAGCGAAGTGCTGATTTTCTTAATCTTTACCAAGACATTTTTTTTTGAATTGTTATTGCTGTTTTGTCCTTGTGTGTTTGAGACAGGGTTTCTTTTCTCTGTGTAGCCCTGGCTGTCCTAGAACTCACTATGTAGATAAGGCTGGCCTCCAACTCAGAGATCTACCTGCCTCTGCCTCCTGGGTGTTGGGATTAAATGTGTGAACTACCATGCACAGATTTCCACATGACTTTGTTCAGAAATCAAGAGGACCCTGCTGTTATGTTATACCTAAGGTCTTTGTGGTTTTGCTACAGAAAATATGGCTCCTGCACAGATTGTCCATAAGGTCTTGCTGAGGGTTCATGGACTCTGGCTACCCACTGGGAAAGGGCCACTAACTAACTTATAGCTTAGACCTGGTCCTCAATGTGACAAGTCTGAAGTTATTAGGAAAACAAAACAAACAAACAAAATCCCCAACTTCTAAAGACAAAAGTGTCATAAATTTCTGGGCCTCAGTGGAGAATATCTCTGATTCTCCTCATTTTCTTCTTCTTCTTCTTCTTCTTCTTCTTCTTCTTCTTCTTCTTCTTCTTCTTCTTCTTCTTCTTCTTCTTCTTCTTCTTC
>NC_022011.1:79554810-79587301 GCF_000317375.1 Microtus ochrogaster | reverse complement strand
TTGTAGACCAGGCTGGCCTCGAACTCACAGAGATCCGCCTGCCTCTGCCTCCCGAGTGCTGGGATTAAAGGCGTGCGCCACCACCGCCCGGCTTCCCTGTCATTTCTAGAAGACAAGATTTCACAGCAGACTTCCTCCTGGTGCTCTGACTCTTCCACTCTTCCCACCTCCTCTCTCAGAGTCTGTGTGGCCTGACTGTTATGTGCTACACAGGACAGCATGGCTACATGAGGCTTTGTCTCCAAAACAAAATGAAGTAATTAAAAAAAAATAGGGACTAGACAGATGGATCCATAGGTAAAGGTGACTGCCACAAAGCTTGGCAACCCAAATTTGGTCCACAGAATCCACATGGTGGAAGGAGAGAACCCCACTCCAGAAACTGTGCTCTGACTTATACATATGCCTGGGACACGGGCAAGCATCCCTCTCCCAACAAATACATAAATACATGTAATGACATTTGTTGTTGTTAAAACAAGTAGTTCTTTCCTGGATGGAAAACAGGTGGGAAGAGCAGCATTGAGAGCAAGGAACCAATGATAAGGTTCTTGCTATAATGCAGATGAAAGAGGTTGGTGACTATGACGACGATATTAAGGAAGTGAATGGAACTGGATTTTTGCAGAATTCACGATCCATTGCATTTGGATGTAAGAAGCAGGAGGATCAAGAATATCTTAGGCGCTAGTGGATGGTGATGGCTACTTACTCAAGACCTGGAGCTTTGGACTCAGGCTGAATCCTGTGACGTTTATATTGGAGCTGTCCAGGGGGCAGCTGGGGCAGTGGTACTCAGGAGGAAATCCAGGGTTGGATTATTATTAATGGAAATTTGATTTTACTCAAGGGGACTGTATAACCTCACGATCAGGGCAGGGAGCATGAAATTGGCTCATGGTAGAAGCAAATACTTGGATATATTTCTAATAATTTGACATTGAGATGAGGGAGTAGGATAATATAGATAACAAAAATGTCTGTCAAGGAAGCTACTTGGCATAAATGTACTCAGTAAAGTTCACTTTTGAGCGCTTTCCCATGTCCCTTGCCAGCGAGTGTCTGTAGAGCCCATGAACACATAGGGAGAGAGAAATGTGAAACAAATCACACTTTTGCATCAGATAGAAGTGATGCGATGCTGGCTTACATCCCAAACGAATTACTTTGGGCCTTTCCAAAAAAACTGGTCCATAGGCTTAATTCTCCAAATCTAGCCACAAGCATCCTTAGGTATAAACAAATACCCGAGAAAAACATGTGCGGTGCAGACCTCCTTCTAGGGCAGTAGATCTGGAATTGCGTTGAGACGGTGTTTCTTCTTCTCTACTGGAAAAGTGTGAGGGAGGATAGATCACGCTGTCTTACTCACCCCTCCCATCCCCACCGTTTTATGTCCCCCTCCCCTTTCTGCGTTATTCTGGGATTAACGCTGCGTGGTCCCCTACACAAACGCGGCTGGGCTGGTGTGGTCAGTCTGAGCCCTGCTGTGCAACCACGTCTGGAATTCCGGTAAATTGGCAACACTAATGCACAAAGGCAGCAACAATGAGGAAAACCCTTCAGCGCAGAAAGGAATGTTTGGATCCCTGGACCGCCACAGTGAAAGGACACACACACACACACACACACACACACACACACACACACACACACACACACCATGCGCCTCAGGACCGGGCTGATGTTCTCTGCAACCGGTTGAGGTGCAAGGACGCAAGGACTCTGGATGATCATGCAATCTCTGGAAGGCTTCGAGCCTGCATTAGCCCAGCGCAGTCTTGTACCATCGTTCTGGAACAGGCATAAATCATCCGTTGAGACTGGAGTGCAGCACCGTGCCCCTCACCAGTCCCCACCCGTTGTCCCTTTTACACGTCTACACTCCTCTAGTGTCTTTAATTCTTCCTCCTCTTGAGCGCCGCACAGCAGGAGACTTTGACCAAGGCATCAAACTTTTATTTCCCAGTCCGGGACTTCACTATTATCACAAAGCTGTTTTAAGCATTAATTTTTTTTTTTTTTTGTGTGTGTGTGTCTGGATTTACCATCCCAAAGTAACAATTTGTCTCCCATCCCCAAACTTCGCCAATTTAAGCCACGCTGCAGTGGTCAGCAGAGGCCCAGACTATACGTGCAAGGGCAGAAGAAGCCGGCAGTGACTGACAGGCTGTCACTCCAGGGAGGGGGGTGGGGGGACCCTACTCCGGCACCACGTGGATAGCCGCCTCCTTACGTCACAGCCCTTTGCCTGAAGGAAATGACTCCTTGGATCCGGGCTCTACCGACCCACTGTAGCTGCCGGGGCAAAAGATTTCGGGATGGTCTGAGCCCGGGAAACAGTCCGTACTCCCGCGGGACTCCCAGCGATCTCAATCAATTGCACCAACTGGCTAGTCTCAGCGCCGCTGAGTCTCGCACAGCTGGGGACCATGGCCTGAGGGGCTTGCTTAAGGTCCACCCGCAGTTAACAGGTTCAGTGTGGCCCCCAGGGAACCGCGGGATCCCCCAAACCCCTGATGTTTCATTACTGGCGTCACGGAGAAGACAGCCCCTCCTCCCAAGTTTTGTTCAAGGTGAATGGAGTTGTAAGAGAAGCTATCTGGCTGTGACACCTGTAGATGCAGCGCTCAAGAGGCTAGATAGACATCGCCTCCACAGCAACGACAGAATCCCCCCAACCCCCAACACAAGCAAACCCTTGAAAGCAGCCTGCATCATGTCAGGGGAAAGCAGGGGCCCGAAGGAGCTTAGCGAGTTTAGGCCAGGGTTTGAAATTCATGGGACTCTGCAGCCCTTCTGTGCCTTTCCCTGAGTCTCTCTCTTCTTTTTTTCTCCTCTCCTCTCCTCTCCTCTCCTCTCCTCTCCTCTCCTCTCCCTGTCTCCCTCCCTCCTTTCTCGTCCTCTTCCTTCTCGTCCTCCTTCTCCAGAAAGGTTCTCTTTACCTTGCTCTGGCTGTCCTGTGGTTCGCTCTGCAGACGATACCCTCGCCTAGGTGCATCTAACTAGGGCTGGGAAGAAAAGCATGCCCCACCACACTCCCAACTTTTTTTCTATTCCCTTCCCTTTTCATTGCTTTTCTTTCCTTTTTCATCTTTTCTTTTCTTTTTTTTTTTGTCGCTTCTCTTGAACCTCCCCCCCCCCAATTTCCTTTCTATCTCCGTTCTCAAACTCTAGTAAAGTTTGTGTCGTAGGCAAATTTCTTCATTGGCCGTCTAGCCTGCCTGCATCTCTAGACAAATCTCTCTGAATGGCGAGGGCAGCGCTTACTCGTGTGTGAGTAGCGGTGATTGTCAGTGATTGAGTATGACTGTGGAATGTGTACGAGACTGAGGGGTATGAGCTCCCTAACTTGTGAGGCAGTGTGTTTGTGTGCCCGGTGCGCGAGCTCCTGGATGAGAACGTGCTTAAGCGTGCGCGCGTGTGGAGTGTGCATGTGCTATCGCGCAAGTGTTCGAGTGCCCACTCCTCCCAGAGTCGCAAAGTGCAGGGGGCGGGCCGGGCGGCAGGGGGCCTGGCCCATTGGATTCCCGCATGCTAGTTCCGGGGCGGTCTGGCCTAAAGCGCTTTATGCACAGTCTGGAGGGTGGGGACTGGCGCGGGTAGAAAACTGGTGCCTCAGGGATCCGGGCCGGCTTTCTGCCTCTAGCAGCCAGCGGAGTTGCTGAGCGAGACCCGCGATCCGCAGCGGAGTTGCTTCCTGTGCCTCCTGCGACGCGCGCCCACCTCCCGGGGAAGGAACGGCGAGGTCAGGGCGCTCTCCGGGATGGAGCGCCCGGCCGCGGCGACAGCGTGGATGCTGCTGCTGGCGATAGTTGCCTACCTGGCGCCAGTCAGTGGCCAAGGTAAGCGGCCACCTGCAGGAGCCAGGCGCGCTGCGCAGTCCACCCTAGGCTTTTCAGAGTGGAGCGGGGCGAGGGTGAGCGGTGGCGAGGTCGGCGGGGCTTGAGCTCTCCGGTGACCCTAGGAGTGATAAACGCAGCGCGGTTCCTCTGCTGGCTGGGGAACGCGGTCTCACAGACTTCTGTGACAGCTCACCCCGCGGCGATTGCGCCTTTGTTCCCACGGGAATTAGTCGTGGCCCTCACCGCTTTTCAGGCTGGAACCTGGAGAATGAGGGTCTCCCGCGTGGGTCTGCAGCTTTCTTCTAGCCGGGGCGGGGCCGGTCCGACACGTAGCTCCCAGCGCAATTTTCCACCTGCAGCTTCCGACCGGCGCGGGAGAGCCGATCCCGTTGCGCGCCCGGGGCGGTTGGCCAGAACCTCCCTTCCAGCAGTGACGAAACTCCGTCCCGCGGTGACCCCCTAGAGACCGCAGCTCTTGATACCGATCACTTACGAAGCCAGATAAGGCCGGGAGGTGGGATTGGCAGAGAAAGCCACTGATACACTAAGTACTTTCTTGAGGGCTTTCCCTTTCCTACCCGGAGCGGGTGCTTTTGTGTTGATGAATGGAGCTGGTTTGCTGCGCCCGAGTTTTGGGGCTGGAATGCGGAGAGTTTCTAAGGTGCCTACAAACTTTTTCAAGTTGTCTGGGAGTTAGCGCCCCCCGCGAAACAGAGCAAAGAGAGAGGAGTTCAGAATAGGAAAGTATAAGAGAAGAAAATGAAAGACAAGCTAAAAGAAATGAAGAGGACTGAAGAGCGAATGAAGAGAGAGAGAGAGAGAGAGAGAGAGAGAGAGAGAGAGAGAGAGAGAGAGAGAGAGCTCTTTCCCTGGCTTTCGTTGCTAGGTAGCAGCCTGGAGCTGCGTGTGACCGACCACCAGACAGACAGAGTGGACGCTGCTGCCACCGCAGGGACTAATCTGTCTGTGGGGATGGGCCAGTCCCCCCTTTCCCCTCCCTCCTTTCCCCCCGACCGACAACTTAATTGCCCCACAATAAAAATGAAACCCCTATTGTTGCAGGATTAGTCAAAGCAATAAATTGATTTCCCTAGATCACATATTGGGGGTTGATGGGTGAGGACTGTGGAAGCCCCCATTTATAGAGGCGAGAGGGGAGGGCTTGTGGATGGGCCGTGGCATGTATTCAAATGGTTAATCTGCTTTTTTTCCCCTCAATTCTTAGCATAAGCTCCTTAGAGGGAATCAAGTAATTATACAGCACTCCGAGCAGCACCCATCTCAGACTTCCTGGGAAGTTTGGAAGCACCAGGCTTGCAAAAATCTTTCGAAAGGGAGGGGTGGGTGGCAGGAGAAGAGGACTAACAATTCTTGCTTTGAACATCTTTCTGAAGTATTGGAAACCTAGAAAAGGGATTTACTGTTGTGTGTGTGTGTGTGTGTGTGTGTGTGGGAGGTAGGGAGAGTGCACAGTGTTTAGGGTTATATATCATGCACTAAATAGAGCCCCAGTGTTTAGTGTGCTTTTTTGTCTCTGTGTGGAAAGTTTCTATCCAAAGTGTCATATCCAAAAAGCTGGGAAGGATTCAGCAGGTCTTTAAGCAGATGTGGTAGTGTAATGTTCACTTAACATGGCTAAGTTCTTCAGGCTTCCCCCACTCCCCACACAGGAAGCCCTGACCGACCTCGAACTTTGTAGATCATATTGGTCTGGAACTCAGATCAGCCTGCCTCTGTCTCCTGAGTGCTGGGATTAGGTGTGCAATGCCGGGAGTTCCTCAGGCTTTGAAGAACCCAAGTCTCATCATTCTTTGTCTTGATAACTGATTATTTTTATTAATATTTTTTTTCATGAGCCAGTGTGTCTCAGACTGACCTGTAGTCACTGCTGGTTGTGATCCTCCTGTCTCAGCTTCTTGAGTCAGGTTTAAAGAGTACACTGGCATACCTGGCAGAACGCTCAGATTAGAGAACTACTCAGTTGACTTAGTGAGAATGTCCTGGTATGGATGACCATAGGAAGGTAAATTATGTAAAATACTTAGCCCAATGAAGAGAAAAATAGACGATGAAAATAAACTAGTGGCTTATCTTTTATTTGTCAACATGTTTTCAAAGACACAGAAAAGGATTTTTTAAAAATATTTATTTATTTATTATGTATACAATATTCTGTCTGTGTGTATGTCTGCAGGCCAGAAGAGGGCACCAGACCTCATTACAGATGGCTGTGAGCCACGATGTGGTTGCCGGGAATTGAACTCAGGACCTTTGGAAGAGCAGGCAATGCTCTTAACCACTGAGCCATCTCTCCAGCCCCCAAAAGGATTTTTTTTTAAAAAAAAACTTGTATTCATATATGTGGGAGTGTCCGTGCCTGTGGAAGAGAATGTGGATCCCGGGATCCAGCTCAAGTGGCCAGGCTTGGTGGCAAGCACCTTTACCTGCTGCTCAGACAATCTTGAACATTCTCCACTCTTTGAGGATTCCCTAGACCTTAGGATGTATTTTGAAATGATTCCTTTTCTTCTCTTTTTATTTTTTAAGAATCTGTTATCCATCTTAAATTGATATTCTTTAATCTGATACAGTTCGGTTATTGGCTTAAACTCTTGTGGCGATGACCCATTTAGTGGGACCTGTAATAATCAAGGCTGCATATTTTTGGTCCCTCACCTGCCTCTGAAACCTTATTTGCTGTTGTAATTATGTCAGGGTGGTTTCTACTTCTGCTTGCATTGCTTTCAGGTTTTAATAGGCTTCTGTCTCCACTCTTCAATCATCTTGGAATGGAAGCATCTGTAGCTGGAGGGAATTTTAGGGATCTAAGTCTGATGGGTGGTTAACCCAGCAGGGAGGAGGGGGAAAAGCGTGGAAAGAATGGGGTTAAGTTCCTGGCCTAAGGGCAATGTAATCTGTGATAGAGCCCAGATGGAGTCAGTTTCTCTTTGTTTATCTCCTTTTTTAGATGTCCCCACCCTCTCTGGTTGAGACTTTTAGATTCCTTTCTGGTGAACCATGCTTATCAGATGAAGCAGAGAAAGACAAGTAGATGACCTTGGCAGTCTTTAATGAGATTGAAAGAGGCTGTAGCAGAATGTCCACGAGGCCAAAGAGGAATCCATTGAAAGGTTAAGGTAAACTCAGGACCTCAGCTTCCAGCTTGGTCTAGAACTTATGCCACATCAGTGCCCCAACATCTTCAGATCCTTTTTGTAAATTTTTGGGGCATCAATGCACATTCCTGAAGATCTTGGCGTTTTGTTGTGTGGACTGCTGCAGAACTGAAGTCTGGGGAATTATTAGGTCCTGGTTAATAATCACTGGTTCTAGACAAGCACTTTGAGAACACTGGCCTAGCTGGGTGGTAGTGGCACATGCCTTTAGTTGAATCTCTTTGAGTTCAAGACCAGCCTGGTGTACAAAGCAAGTTCCAGGACAGGCTCCAAAGCTACACAGAAAAATCCTGTCTCTTAAAACAACTATAATAACAAAACCATTGGCCTGGCCGTTGCACATACCTTTAATCTGAGCAGAGCTAAGTAGTAAAGCCAAAAAACAAGAAACAAACATCAACAACAAGCACTGAAGTTTAAACATTTTTGAATGCAATTTTATTATATTTAAAAATATTGACATCTAGAACCTACTTTACAGTATTTTAAAAAACATTCATTGTCATTGACTTTGGCTATTAAGTCTTAGCAGCTAAAACAGGGTAACAAGCAATTATAGGGTACTTAGGAAATGCTCATTTCTTCATTCTGGCTCTAGGATCAAAAGCTGGGGCTTCTGCATGAGAGGCATTGCCCTGCCTCTGGCTACATGTGCCCCCAGGCCACAAATAAGTGAAGCTAAAACAAGGGAAGCAGGCGTGGTAGGGTGTTTTTTTTTTTTTTTAACTTTTCAAGACACGGTTTCTCTAGGTTACAGTCCTGGCTTTCCTGGAACTCATTCTGTAGACTAGGCTGGCCTTGAACTCAGATATCCTGCACTCTGCTTTCCAAGTGCTGAGTTAAAGGCTTGCGCCACCACTTTCTGCCTTCCTTGTTATTTTTTGAGACAGGGTCTTACAATGTATGTAGTCTTGGCTGGCCTGGCATGCACAGCTACCTCTGTGCTGTGTTTAAAGGCAGGAGTTGGAGCATGTGTTTTAATTCTAGAAGTAGGGAGGTAGAGGCAGTGGGATCAGAAGTTCATGTCTAGCTTCAGCTAAATGGGGAATTCCAAGTCAGCCTGGGCTACATGAGACCTGTCTTCCAACTGTACGTTCTTACTACACACACACACACACACACACACACACACACGGATTCTGAGTGTGAGTGTAGAACACCTACAAACACACCTGTTGTCCCAGCTCTGCTCTAGAATGGAGAAAACGAGATGGAGGAAGCACTCATTGGTACAACTGGAATGGCTTTCATATTAACTTTAAATCTGAAGAGATTAAAAGGAATCGATGCTACTGAGATGCCTTACAAACCCATAGCGTGTAGGTGAGCTGGTAGCCACTGTACTGCTCTGAGACGGTCATTCTCTGGTTCCCGGCTAGCCCTCCCAGGACCTCGCTGGTTTAAGGAAGATTGGATATGCTTCTATGTCAGCTTTGGGTTTCGATTTGAAAATGATTGGTAGTGGTTTGTTTTGAAATGCCAAGTTTGCTTTAGTGTTCTGTAGAGGTCCATGAGGATGTGGGTGGTGCTTGGGATTTTAGATTAAGACTCTTGGTTTGAATCCTACTTATTTTTTTTTTCTTATTACCCAAGAAAATCAGTGTTCCTGCTTTAGGAGCCATGATTCACTCTTGTCTATAAATTGGGCTTCCATTCACATCCACTTCAGAGTGGTTGTACAGAGTAAATTAGGGAAATAGCTAATAGACAGCATCTACTAGCATTAATTTGATTACATTTCAATGGCTTTTCTTAATTGTAAGCTTATCAGACAATTGATCCCCTTACCCAGGGGAAGAGGTGCTCCCTATTGGTTGTGACTTTGTAGCCAAAGTGTGGGCCTCAGGAAGAAATTAGGGTAAGGTTGTGAAGAGAACAGTGAACACAGGCTGAACTGTAAATCAGATACAAAACCTTATTTGATGAAATTGGTTAATGATACTATTTTCATTTTGAATGTGCAGACAGATTTGAGAGGCGTATGGAAATTTTGCTAGAGCTGGCAGTCCCAAGCTAACATGAGTTGAAAGGAGGAGGAAAGTATTGGGAACATTAAGGTAAAAGACAGGACATTCTATGTTCCTGGAATCATGTTGCAACTTTACAACTGTGGCCATACTAAAGATTAAATCTACAGGTTCCCGTGTGCCAGGCAGGTCCTCTACCATAGAGCCATAACTCCAACCAACCCAGCATTTCAGGTTTAGAAGAGCTTCTAGAGTTTATTTTCTGACTAAAGTTTTTCTTTTCTCCTGGTGGTTTCAGGAGACAAAATTTCTTTGTAGTCTGGCAGTCCTAGAACTTGCTCTGTAGACCAGGCTGGCCTTGAACTCACATCACAGATCTACCTGCCTCTCTCCTGAGTGCTGGGATTAAGGGCATGCACCACCACCACTCGGCCCCATTTGGGCAATGTGAAGAGAAAAAACGTTTGGGAAAATGAGTGGCAAGGTCAGAGCATGGAATTCTTCAGTCCATCGTACAGCTTCATTTTGCTGTGATTTCTTTTCTAGTTTATCATTTATTTGTTTGGTTCCTGGACTTAGTCCTTGTTCCAAACTCTTGATCAGTACTATGGGATGAGCTAGAAGGAAACAGAAGCATCTGGAGATGGGTTAAGATCTGTGGAGTCAGAATACATCCTGGTACCTATAAAGGAGTTCCTAGCAAAGCCAGAGGCTTGTTCTGTAAAGGGTAGAAAATATTTTTCTTGACAGATAAATTTATTTTGATTGTTACTTTGTCAGTCCTTAATCAAAATCTGTGATAGATGCTAAGAAAGTGGAGACATTCTGTTTTCTAAAGTGCAGTGGTCACTTGTGATTTAAAAGGACAGCAATAAAGAAAATGTCTCTCCCAGAAAATGACAGTAAGTCTGGCTGTCCTGGAGCTCACTCTGCAGACCAGGCTGGCCTTGAACTCACAGATCTGCTGGCCTCTGAGTGCTGGAATTAAAGGTGTGCACCACCACTGCCCAGCTGACTGTATGTGGTTTTTTTAACTCTGAAATTTCAATGTGTTTCATCAATAGCCCTCAGATCAGGCTGAACCCCAAGGTTAGAAGAAACAGTAAGAAATGAATGAAAGAAGAAAATGCAATTACCAGTCTCTGCATTGAAAAGTTAAGCCACTGTTACCATGGATACAATGACTTGTTTATTGTCTGCGGATCTTGGGATCCCAGTTTGTAAGCAATAACCAAAGAGCTCTTTCAAGCAGATGTACTGACAGCCAGTAATTCCTCCTAACTTTGAAAATAAACCTTTATTTATCACTTAATGCTGAGGCCCACGATGTGGCAATGCAAATACTTCTGAGGGTCCAAAAGAGGCTGAAACCTGAAAAAGATGTGACTACCATTCTGTCAGGCTAGAATTTCTTGAATCCTCATAAGAACAATTGTCTATTAAGTAGCAAACATTTGCATGTAATTTGGGAGCAATTCTGTGACTTTTTTTTATTTTTAACAAGGACAGTTTCTGATTAAAAGCTGCAAAAAATTTCATGTCCTTAAATACAGTAGTTGACTGTATGGAGAGATGGCTCAGTGGTTAAGAACACTGGCTGCTCTTCCAGTGGACCCGGTGTTCAATTCCCAGCATCCACATGGCAGCTGAAAAATGTCTGTAACTCCAATTCCACGGGATCTGACACCATCTGTCACCTTCACACCAATGCACATAAAGTAAATTTAAATAAATTATTAAAAAAATTGAGGCAGGGTCTTTCTATTTAGAGCAGGCTAGTTTGCCTCTGCCTTCTGAGGTTCAGGCCATGTACCACCATGATTGCTGGAACTAGCTTAATTTTTTAAATGTCTCATGTTAACCCAGGCTAGCCTTGAACTCCTGATCCTCCCGCACTTACCCACCAAGTGCTGGAATGGTAGGTGTGTACCACCATACACAATTACGTTTTTGGTCTTTCTGAGACGTTTTGGTTTTGTCTTGTAGCCCAGGCTGGTCTGGAATCATTATGTAGCTAACTCAGGCTAGTCCTGAACTCTTGGCACTCTTACCTCAGTGTCGTGGGTACAAAAATTACAGGGCCTGATGATGCACTGAATTTAAGACTGGATATATTTGATCTGGGATATGTCAATATTGGCTATATTTTATTTAACCTTACTAAAGGTGGGGGGAGGAAAAGTAGCTGGCATGGACTCCCACATTCTTTTAATTCTGATGTGGGGAAGGGTGTGGAGAATATTTTTTGTTTAAAGAAACAAATAGAAAATCCAAACCACACTGGATAAAACAATAGAGTATTTCCTGGCTCCTGGATGTGAAAAATCCCGAGCTGGAGTAGAGTTTCAGTGAGGTTGGTTCAGCTAGTCTTTCATTCTTTTAGTTTGTGTTTTTCTACCCTCTCTTCTCTAGTGTCAGGGTTGTCTTCAGTCAGCCTTCCTACCGTTGTAATGCCAGAACAAATGGCTTACATGTATTCTTGGTCTTGTCTGGGGAAATGAAACCTGGAAGGCTTCTTCCCTACCTACCCTCTCTGTTCCTACCTGCTCTGTTTTTATTTCCTTCGTTCTTCCATTTTTTTCCCTCTTAGCTCTTGCTGTGTATCCCAGGCTGGTCTTGGGACACTACTTACTTGATCCTTGGTGAGGTGCCGGCTTCACAACTGTGAACCGCCAATGTTTGGCTTCAGTTAGGCCTTCATTTGCCCTGGGATGGCCTTGCACGGCTGGTATTTCTGCCTCTTCCTTCCAAGTCTGGAGTAGTAGACGTGAGCCACCGTGCCAGGCTTCAGATATCTTCCTAAAAGTCTAACTACTTTGCTTACTTCAATAACTTAGGATGCTATAATTTCTAAGGACCCTGGGTAGATGTCAGCCAGCTCTCCAAGCCATATCAAATAAATCTACTGAGAAGCTTTATAAAGCTTGTAATAAACTCATAGGCCAGAGACTATAGCCACTGCACCAGGAACACGGAACCTGTATTTTGAAGTTTCCAGGTAGATCTGGGCTCAGACAGTTTAAGAACAACTGTTAATGGGAGTCTCTCTCATTTTTTAGTTTTGCAAACTGAGAATTAGAGATGAACTCGCATCCCCAGTGCAGCCCGTTGGCCTCCAGGACAACTTTCTGTTCTGCAGTTGCTATGGCAGCCCATTTCCTCTGTAGCCTTAGAATTTTGATCTTGCCACCTCTTCCCTGTCCTTCAGGTCTCTCATTAACATCCTCAGCAGGTTCAGAATCGCTGTTCAAGTCACTTCCTCCTTACACTCTCAGGAGCTTGGCCTCCTTTAACCTTGCTCTGCAAAGCCCCGATCATGGTGAAAACAAGTTCTTCACACCTGCATCTCTGTCTAAATTTGGCAGGAGAGCCAGGCGGTGGTGGCGCACACCTTTAATCCCAGCACTCGGGAGGCAGAGGCAGGCGGATCTCTGTGAGTTCGAGGCCAGCCTGGTCTACAAGAGCTAGTTCCAGGACAGGCACCAAAGCTACAGAGAAACCCTGTCTCGAAAAACCAAAAAAAAAAATCAAAAAAAAAATTGGCAGAAGAATAGCATGCACAGTGCTAAACTAAAGGCATAAAATGAACCTCAAGATTGGATTTTGTGTGTGTGTGTGTGTGTGTGTGTTTGTGTGTGCATGTGCATGCAGGCCACCTGTAGCCTGGGTTGACAACCAGCTCAAACTGCCCACTGAGTCTTTTCTGATTGGTTCATGTTCTCCATTACATCACTCAGCATCAGAGGTGAAGTCACAGAACTTCTCAATTGCTTGTTTACTTTTTGTCTTCTCTAAGAGGTAAATTCTCGAGGCAGGGATTTTCATTTCTCCTATTCATTGTTTTATCCATAGGGCTCCGCAACAGGCAAGTAGAGTCCGATGGATGTGTGCACTGATGTCCCATGAACATTAAGAGCTGGAATCCTCAACAGCTGAGTGTTATTATATCAGTAATCCTAGTTACACTGGCCTCTGAGGCAGGAGGATTGCAAATTTGAAGTCAGTCTGGGCAATTTAGAATGAACTCTTCTCAATCATTTTAACCAGACATGACTCATGCCTGTAATCCCAGCATTTGGGAGCCCGAGGCAGGAAGATGCCTGTGTTCCAGGCCATTCTCTATATAATATAGTGAGATTCTGTTTAAAAGTTTGAAAAAGTAGGGTTGGGGGGTGTAACTTAGTTCTTAGGGTGCTTTCCTGACATGCACCAATCTTTGTTCCAGCCCCAGCACACAAACTATATGTGGTGGTACACTTGTAATCCAAGAACCTGCTAGATGCAGGAAAGTCAGACATTCAGGTCACCCTTGCATATCTATCTGTCTGTCTATCTATCTATCTATCTATCTATCTATCTATCTATCTATCTATCTATCTATCTATCATCTATCTATCAATCATCTATTCTATTATCTGTCTATCTATCATCTATCAATCATCTATTCTATTATCTATCTGTCTGTCTATCTCTGTGCTTACATAAGCAAACACCACATAAAACTAGGACTTAAAAAAAAAGTACTCAGTGGACAAAAACTTTGGATTCAACCCCCCCAGGACTGAAAAGGGGCAGAGTCTCCTACCCTGAATTTTCCAGCCCTTAATATCTTAGGGTCTCTAGAGGCCCCTTTTTAGACTCTGAGGGAGGAAAAAAGAAAATTGTTGTCCTAATCAAAACAAGTGGCTTAGCAACACTTTCTCTCCATCTGAACCCCCACACCCCCCACTCCACCCCACCCCCAGTGCATTTGAGAGTAGCTGCTTCTTCATTCCTTCTTAAGTTTCCCTCCAGATCCATGGTTATCCTGTGAGAATTGCCCTGTACACACACAATAGGTCATTCTGGCATTTTTTGCTACACATTTGATACAGTAGCTTTTACAAAAAGATAAGCCAAAGTCTTTCCATGTCCCGTTAGTGGACTGTCATTCTGTATTTCAACAGAGCACAAAGAAAGCTGCCTGGGACCGTGGTACAGTGAAAACAACAACTAGACAAAAGGCCCTCGCTGAAGAGGGGAGTGGATTCCCAACTCTGGGGGGCAGCTGGCCGAGGTGGGAAGAGCCTCGGGTGCCCAGGCAGAGCCTTGTTCCTGATGGATGCCGGAAAAATAGGCCTGAAGAATGGGGCCCAGGCTGCCGATAAAGGCCAAGGCTACTTGTCCCGTGGCCACAGACTTTCTTCTTGGCAGCGTTGAAAATGGTTCAGTTGGTAAAAGTGTTTGTCTTGCAAGCATAAGTTTAGTCTCCCACACCCTTGGAAAAAGGTGGGCTTGTTATTTCATTTCAGCACGGGAGAAGCAGGGAGACCTGCAAACCTCGTCCCAGACCTTTTTTTTAATGGGTGAATGGCTCCCCAGGCTGACCTCTGGCCTCCCCTACATAAAAATAGACTGGAAAACTGGAGAAATGGCTCAGCCATTAAAGTCAAGGCTCACCCCCATGCCCCCAAAATTAGGTTGGAGACAAGGAATGACCGAGTAACACAGGTAAAAAGCTGGGAAAATGAGCTTAGTAATCATGACTGAATTTTTTTTTTTCTGAGACAGGGTTTTTCTTCAAATGGCTAAATTTTTAAGTATTTGTTCCTAACTAAATATTTTTCAGAATTAAGTTCACCTGCTTTATTAGTAGCAAATTTTATTCATTTGTTTTTATGAGCTAGGGCTTCTCTGTGTAGCCCTGGCTGCCTGGAATTCCCTGTATAGGCCAGGCTGCCCTCGAACTCACTGAGATCCACCTGCCTCTGACTTCAGAGTGCTGGGAGTGAAGGCGTGTGTCACCACTGCCCAGCCTGAAATTTTATGAGTAAAGGACCAAGGCAAGACAGGTGGGCTTGTCTGGTAGTTAAGTGGCAGAACTAAAATTAAAGCCCAGAATGCTGACACCGCGGATAAGTCAGAGAAAGTAGAAGAAAGTGGAAGACAATTCCCCCGTGCCTCGTCAAACAAACCCTCCCTTGTATTGTGATTAGGTGACCTCATTTCAGAGCGGCTCGACCTTTGGTCCTGTTCCCTCATGCATATTCCATGTGTTGGTGGTGATCTTACCATACTCTGGGGTGATGAAACCAGGAGCTATAAGACTTAGATTCCCTTGACATCCTTGATGTTGAAAAAAAAAATACTTCTTCTCTTACCCGCCTCCTCCCGTGCTAGCTGTCTTTCTGTCCGCTGAGCTTCTTCTAGCTACCATTTTGTTACCTAGGAGAGCTGTTTTCCCCATCACTATGTGCTTCTCAATTCTAAGTGCTTTAGCATAGGGAATTCTCTTCCAACTTCACGTTAGGGATGAAATGATGACAAAATATTGAAGGGGAATCTCCAAATTCTGTTATTTGAAGTTCTAGAAAAGATGATGAGAAAATGAGGGTTGAATCTCTAAACCCAGGAGGAGGCTACTCTGGTGAGCTAGGGGAGATATGTCCTATGGTATGTGTCCCAAAGCATTTCTTGCTATGTCTGAAAATGTCAGTTCTTCAGAGTGGGACGCTGTTTCCCTGTGGACTAAAGTTCCAAGTTGGCATGATTTTATGTTTTTATACGGTAGAAGGTTCTAGATAGTAAGAGTCTCACAAGGAAGCCAACTTGTGTGTGTGTGTGTGTGGTATGTATAATTACTTGTTCTTAAGATGCCTTTAAAGGGATTTCCTCTTTGAAAAGTTAAGCACAGCCCGTACTAAACTCACCTGAAATAGGATTCTAGAAAAGGTTTAGCTAGATGTGGTTGACCTCTGCTGTGAGTTTGAAGGACTGTCCAGGCTACACTGTGAGTTTCAGGTCTGCTTGGGTTTCAAAAAGATCTTTTCTTGGCTGGAGAGTTGGCTCAGTGGTTAAGAGCACTGACTGCTCTTCCAGAGGTCATGAGTTCAATTCCCAGCAACCACATGATGGCTCACAACCATCTGTAATGAGATCTGGTGCCCTTTTCTGATGTGTGGGTATACATAATAAATAAATAAATAAATAAAATAAATAAATAAATAAATAAATCTTAAAAAAAATCTTTTCTTAAAAAAAGGAAAACAAAACCTATCTGTCAAACCAACAGAATAATGTAATTGTTAAGACCCATGAGCAGTGGTCAGTTTGAGAAGAGGTTCTTGAGTTGGGAACGGAGGCTAATTTACTGCTAATGAACTATTCATCTGGCCAGGCAGGACTGCTCACAGAGTAAGCTTGACGCCTTGGGTTTGATCCCTAGGGACCTACACACACAGTAGTGGGACAGACTAGTTGTCCATGACTTCTATGTGCCTACTATGTCACACTGGCACCCCTACCCCTACCCACCCGCCCACTCAATAAATAAGTACAATAAAATAAAAGAAACCTTTTCCTTTTAAGTTAGCATATAATAAAAACTGCAACTCTTCCCTAGTTGGTTGCTGTATTTATTTTGATTTTGGTATGGTCTTACTACACAAACTGGCCTTGAATTCCTCCTGTTTCAGCCTCCTGAGTGTTGTGTGCTCCTAAACCTGGCTCCAAGTTAGTTGCTAAAGTTAATTTTTATGTACCAGAATTCTTTTTTCTTAAGTATACTTCTGACATAAAAATTTACTTCTCCCCTAATATTTGGTGCAGCGAAGTGTAGAAGGAATTTGCTAAGCAATCAATGGAAGCTGAGGTTCTGGGAAAAACAAAATGTGTGGCTTAAAAATTGAAGGCTCGATGCTTCTCACTGTAAATGATTAAACCCAGCAGAGCAGACAAGAGAATGCGCATACCATGAGGGACCTGAGCTGTTAAGAGCACAGAGCCTACGCCGTTTCCCTGTGAGGGAAACCGAAGAAAAGGGATGCCCACAGTTGCAATAAAATCTCTTAATTTACAATGACTTTTCAGACATTCTGATGTGGGTGAAGGAACGAGAAAGAGAAGTAAAGAGAGATGGCCATTTCTTCAAGCCCCAGAACTCTTGAGGGAATCTAAGTGTGACTTACTGTCCTGACCTCCTCCAGAGGTTCCCTGCATGGGTAGATCAAAGACAGTTGACTCCCTTTATTCAGAAGAAAAATGATAAAGACACTAATTGAGAACTGAAGAGAGGGGAAACTGCATGGGCTGTTTCTGATCACCCCAGTAACATTGCTTGCTTCCTTAGCTCACCACTTTCGGTGGCAGGGGTGAGATGTTGCTGTTGTTCACTTGAGACATGGCTGGAGCTCACTATGTCAACCAGGCTGGCCTTAGACTCACAGAGGTCCCCCTGCCTCTGTGGTAGACTTAAAGCTGGGCACCACCACACACCTAACCTTAGTTTTTATATATGTAAAAATTAATAAATTTTTTACAGGTTTTTATAGCAACAGGATTTGAATGTTTGTATTTGTGAGCTGTTCTATCTTATTTTAAATTACCATAGACTAAGATGTTTGTACATTACTGTACACATATATTGTAACATGTTGGGAATATGCTAGACAGAGCCCTTCATGCTAAGCATGTGCTCTACCATTGAGCTACACCCAACTCCTATTTCTATAAATATTAATCTATGTATGTATTAATGTAACAACCATAGTCGGGATGAGAGTTCAACCCCTGCCCCTGTTCCTTTGAGCTCTCCCTTTATAACCAGCCCCAGCAAATAAAGTCTTTTTTTTTTTTTTCTGGAAATTCACTTTCCTAGACGAAAGTCTCGATTGCCTTTCATTTGTTCATTTTTATTCAAGAAGTGTTCTCTGCTGGTTTTTGAAGTAATTCAAAATGACATGGTCGGTGAAGTCACACGGCTGGATTTCCTTTATTATAATGGAAGGGTGGGGGGAGGGAAGCCAGGGAGAGATGGAAGCCCTTTCAATATAGCCATATAAGAAAAAGATCTTGCTTGTTGTTTGGTTGGAATCCGAAAAGAAAACACACAGGAATCTCCCTTGAAGAGGAGAGAGGGGTCATTTTTATTCAAGGAGTCCCTGACACCTGGGAAATGATTAGTTGATGTTTGCAAAGAAGATTAAGTTAGTGTGGTTAATTAACTGTGGTAATCAGGTGACTTAAATCAATTAACTCCCTGTTAACAATTTCCATAAATTTTGTAAATAAGTTACCGAATCGGTATGTTGCACATTAAAGACGAAAGGCTCTTCTGAGTTTGAAATGATGGCAGATTAGAGATGGTCCCTTTCTTGTCTCATCCACTCTCTGCTAGCCTTACTTTGATAACGTGAATGCTTCAACCAGTTTTACTTTGAGAAGGACACACCCGGGTAACTTACGGTGTGGTTTTAAGAAGTCAGGCTTGAGGGACCTTGCTCTGTCTTCGAATGTTGCGGAAGACTGACTTAGCAGGAATTTAAGGCACCTCCTCCCTGGTGACACTAGGGAGACGCCAGGCAGCAAATAATGTCGTAAAAGAAGAACTTCTGTTGCCCGGTCATTTAAAGTTCTGTTTTCCTGTTGTCAACTGCTAGCGGGTTGCTAGGCAAGTTGCCCTACCATTGAAAGGACACCCTCTGCCTATTGGGCTATATTGGCCATATTTATTTGTAAAATTCGATTATGTTTAGAAACTATCATAGGAACAACACAACTAAATTCTTGTTTCAGCCTCAATAGTGATGTAACTATGGGGATATACCACCGAGCCAGACGAACATTCTGGTCTTCAATTAGTTGTGAGCCAGAATATGAGAAAAGTATATCTTGTGTTTTTGAGAACATCATTGGCATTTTCTGAAAGATTTGATTTGATCATGTGGGTGATTCGCTCCTTAGGAAAGCTGATAAGAATCGTTTAGGGCCATGCCAGGAAGAACTATTTGAGTTGTAAATATTTGTACATTCGCAGCAATTCTAGGATAAAACCACTTCCATTTTCTAAAGAGGATCTACTGGTGGTAGATTGCCTCGGATCTGGGGACACACAGCTCAGTCATTGAGACAGAGACAGGAGGATCTCTGATCTCCGTCTTCTGTAAGCCTGTCCTTCACACAGACTGGTGTCTGTACACATGATGTAGGTACATACATGGCCTGCCTTGTGGGAGTAGGTGGAAGCCAGTGATTTAAGTTTAAAGCTCTTGCTACCAAGCCAAACTTTTGGCATTTCTATGATTTTAGAAGCTCCCTGGTCATGCTACTCCCAGCGCCCGCAGCCTGTTCAAAGGTTCCTCGTCTCAGAGGCTACTATGGCCTGAGTGAACCTGGGTCCAAACTATTTCTCATGTTGGGACATAGGCCATGACTTGGAGGTTTAGTTGTTTTCCAGAGGCATTCTTGTGAGTCACTTTAGCTCTGAACCCCTGTTTTCTCCACTGTACAATGTCAATTTTAATTTCTGTCCCTCGGGAATATTTACAGGTCATTGCGAACATGCTAAGTACTAGGGCTTGGTGAGTGTTGGGTGAACATTTGGCCCCACAGGGAACCTGGTGCCAAATTATTCACATTTGACCAGTTCCTGGTTGGGTCAGTGCTGCCGAGGAGCCTCCTTGCTGAGGGCTTTTGAGGTGCAGAAGCCAACTGTCAAGTTCCCTGTCCAGAGAAACTGCTGAGGGGAAAAAGTGCAGCTTCTTAAAGGAGACTGCCAGACAAAGCCACATTAGCAGAAGGCCTTGTCACCTGCCTGTCCACCCCCTGCCAAGAACATTTTGGTCCTTCATAATCTGATTTTTAAAGGTGAAAACTCAATGCCAAATTATGAAAAGGTTCAGATTTCTTACGTGTCCGGGACGTGCACCTGTCCTTTGGGCTTTTCTGTAGTTTTTGCGCCTCTCTAACCCTGAGGATGGGACTGGTTGGAACAGGTTGTGATGCCCTCTGGTCAAGGATTTGCTGAAAGAAGAGTACAGGAGGATTAGATTCACTTTGAGGAGCCTCCGGGTAGGACACGTCAACCACACCAGCCGTCCATCAGCGTTTGTTCCCACGTGTAGGGTTTGCTCATTCATTGACCCAAGCCTGTAATCCCAGGATTTGGGAGGCTGAGGCAGGAGGATTGTGACTTTGTGACCAGCATGGGTTATATCCTGAGAAGTTGTGAGTGGAGGGTTTGTCTGGTTGATCATTCCCATTAGAATGACCACTGGCGTGCTTATTGCACAAGCGTTTGTGTTGTTAGGGACCAGTTGTATACAGATGCTGAGATGTGGAGATGATGCTGTGCAGTCCCAGAGGTCTGGGAGCACAGCAAGGGGATGACGGAATCCAGTCTGTGTGAGGTGGCAAGGAAGACCCCACATGTGGACTATTTGAACAGGGTCTTAGAGGAGGGTGTCACAGGGGATGAGCTGGCAAAGCCACACTGGTTTCTTCTGACCAGCTGAGTGGTTGGATGGGCTTGAAGAAATGTCAACTGGGAAGTATAGTGGTCAGATTTTGTTTGTTGCTTGTGTGTGTGTGTGTGTGCGCGGCTATGTGCACACACATGTGCATGTGCATGGGGAGACTAATGTGATGTCAGTGTCTTCCTCAATTGATGTCCACCTTATCTCTTAAAGCAGGGTCTCCTGTTGAACCTGGGGTTTACTGGTTGGGCTGGACTGATTGGTTGGTGAGTTCGCAAGATTCTGTTTCCCACCTCTCCTGCTCTGGAATTTTAGGCTCCTGCCTCTGTGCAGGGGATTGAGTGGCAAGTATTTTACCAACTTGGCCATGTCTTTATTTTATCAATATCTACATTTTCTTGTTTTGAAATATCAGATCCCCCCAGCTCAGGAGCGGCTAGGGTGGTGATACCATTAACAACCTGAATTTTTGTTGCGGTGATTTGTATTTTCAAGACAGGGTCTCACTATGTAATCCTGGGTGTCCTAGAATTTACTATGTGGACTAGGCTGGCCTTGAATTCCACCTGCTTCTGCCTCCTAGTAGCTGGGATTAAAGGAGCGTGCCCCCACTGCCTGGGTCTGGACAAGAGCTTTTATTATCACTAACTATCCTCTGAGGAGAACCAGATGCTGACAGTAACACCACTTTCAGAGGGTGAGGGGTGGAGCTGGGGTCTGAGTCTGGGGTGTATGATGTCAGGGACTTAACCCTGGGCAGTTCTTGGTTGCCTCTCTCTGCCCCTTCCTCACCCTACTATAATTTTGCAGGACTTTATCAGCAGTGTGCAGCCATCTGGCAATTCACACCAAGCATCTTAACCTTCTGTGTAAGAGTCAATGGCTTTTAGATGTGAGAGGCTGAGTGGAAGAAGGAAAATGTAAACTCACATTGTGAAGAAATAATGGTTCCATATGTAGTAATAGGTGAACCAATAGGGAGGGGAAATTACCTACAATCACTTATACATCCTGAATTAACCCTGTGCTGGAAGTTTGGAAGCCTGTGCCTGTGGGGCTGCTGCGTGGGGTTGCGTGCATGTATACCCGAGTTCCATTTGTCTAGAATTGGTAAATCATGTGTTTCCACTGGAAGAGGCTGCTTGACTCAGAACCAGTGCAGCAAGGTTTCCAAATCAGTGTTTCAACAAACGCCATTTGTTTGTTTGCTGCTTCCATGGTCTGTGCGATATTCCCAATGGCCTTTTCTTTTGTAATAATCCAAGATTTATTACACCCCTGAGAGGTCCTTTGTGCTTTCATAGAAAAACGCTAAACTTGATGAAATTTCGGCTTATCAAAAGCTTTGTTACAATACATGACATTATGCACTTTTTTTTTTTTTTTTGAGTTTCTCTGTGTAGCTTTTAGAGCCTGTCCTGGAACTTGCTCTGTAGACCAGCTGGCCTCGAACTCACAGAGATCTGCCTGCCTCTGCCTCCTGAGTGCAGGGATTAAAGGCCTGTGCCACCACTGCCCAGCATGCACCCTTCGAGGACAGCCTGTTTCTCTCCAGTCTGCTTCATCGAGCTGCATCGAGGGAAGGTATTTGGGCATTGGAAAATGACCAGAAGGGCACGGTTACAGAGTGAGTTCCCTCGTGAGCTTCCTATTGTTTAAGCAAGTGCACACACCCACGGAGAACATTCCTTTAAATTATTGTGTGCACAAGCTCATTTGACAGGGAGATTTTGGAGGCCAAGAAATCTGGCAAGCCAAGAGAGAGAAGGGGATTTCAGATACGGAGTGGGGTAGGATCCCTTGAATGGATACGCCTCTAATTCTTGGACTATTGGGAGAGCCTTTTAGGTTTAGATGTTTTTCCCTATTCTAACTTACCCAGGAGACTTCGGAAGCACTGAGCATCAGCTTTGCCGTCTAGAACTGGCTTGCCCTAACTTCTTAGAACTAGATGGATCTGGGCTAGCTGACTTGATTCACTGGACAAGAATGAATTTGCAGACAGTTGTCCTGTCTCAGTCGCACAGAGAATTGATTTTCCTGTTTATTAATAGATGTATGATTCCTCGGACTAAGTTTAACATGTTTACTGTACGAAGAGATTGCATATATGAATTATTGCCATGCCTTAAGGTTTCATTATTAGCGATGGGATCATGGCAGTGGGTTCACCTTTTGGGGGACGGTTGGATGGCCATGCTTATTCATGTTCAACCAGAAGTAATAGAATGCCTTAGGATGATTTAAGTTTTTTCAATGTATTGAAAAGGCAGTAGTGAACATTCGTTCAGTTAGAATATTTTGCTGTGTTTCTCTGCCACATAAGGTTGAGGACTCTGATAACGTAACTCATGTATATAATTAGTGACTTTTAAAAACTTTAATTTAGTGTGTGTATGTGTGTGTGGGCTCAGTGGGTAAAGGTGCTGCTGCTAATCCTGATAACCTGAATTTGATACTGAATATCCACATGGTGAAATGAGAGCCGACTCCTACAGCACAGTATGGCATAGGTGTGCCTCTCCCCTCTTGCAAATAAACAGACATACTAAAATTTACAAGTTTTATTTGTAATAATGGCAGTCCATTCATTAATTACTAATGATACTTAAAACACGTTAGGTCAAATATGACGAAGTGTAATGCTATGTTTTTTCTTCTTGCTGTTTCTGGCAGCCAGTACAGGTAAGCTTAACTTCATTAATAGTGCTGGGACAGCCGGAGTAGCATTTTTATCGTGCGTGAGTATCAGCTGGTGAAACACAACGCTGTGACTTTGTGTCAACAAGCCTTTGTGTGTGTCATCATGATCACATGACATGACGTGATGACATTTATACTGCCTGGGAGTGATTCGTAGGCCTGCATTGCTTTTTTGAATGAACCCAGGCATAACAAGCCAGGGCTAAAAATGACTCTGGGTTGCAACAGAAAAAAATAAATTTTTTTTTAAACCTGATATGTATTTTCTGAAAATACATTCTGAATGAGAAGTAACTTAGTTCCTACCATGTAATTTGTGACTTTACAAAGGCACATAGCAATGACATGTTGGTGAAACATGGATTGGGTCATAAATGTTGAATTGCTATTTGTACCTGCTTGAAGGAGGTACACGGTATCAGATGTAATTTAAACAAAGGCTAAATGCCTGGGATGCCCAGTGTCGTTGAATTTTGTGTCTAGGAATGATATTCCTCCTTTTTGAACACTTTCTTCTCCCTTTTTCTCCTATTTCCTCTTCCTTTTCATTTTTTTATAGTATTGTAACATTGTACTCATTAACAGTTGGTGGAGGCAGGAGGAAGAAAATCAACAGTTTCTTTAGTGGGAGTATTTGTGTCTGTGTGTGGCACACGTGACATGGTAGAGTGTTTCTCCTTTCGGCTGGCTCTCAGCTGCCGTCCAGTTCTCCTGTGTCCTGTTCCAATCGTGCCTATCGATGCTGGCGTTGCAGACGTGTGTCACCACACTGGCTTTTTGTGTGGGTTCTGGAGACCGACCTCCGTCAGGCTTGCACGGCCAGCCCTTTATTCACTGAGCCAGCTCCCCAGTTCCAACAGGGAATAAGCCTTTTCTGCTCTTACTGTTGGCAATTGAGGGTAATATCAAACCATTTCTTTTTTGATTGTGGAGGCCTGCTGATTTTACCTGCCTGTTAGGATGACCAAAATCCCACCAGCAGCTTTAATACACATGCCCACGCCATTTTCATCGATTCAATACTTGGCACTCTGCGTTGTGTTGGGCTTCTTTGTTGTACCATTTAAAACCCTTCAGCAGGAAAGTGCCTTTGTTTCTCATGAAAAACTTTTGTTTTTTAATGTTTGAGATCATTCAACTATTTTCTAATATTGATATATTTAGGAAGCCAATAGATATCCGTTGACCGATCTGGGTTAGGAAAGAGATTGAGTCTATGTGAAGGGGTGATTTATAGTATTTTTTTCAAGCTATTTTAAATCACTAAGTGTTGAAGGGCATGTTGCCCTTTTCTGAAGCAGTTTGATTCATTGGGTCCTTATTTATGGGGGCCAGCAGAGCATCTTAAATTTTCCTCTTTTAGAGTGTTCTTTTCAACATCCTATGAGGGTCCTTCTCCTACGGGGAGAGGAAGGTTGGGGCTTGCTGTTTGAAGTATGGGAAATCCCTCTATAGACCCTGTGACTTAGCAGCTAGGGGAAGC
Source organism: Microtus ochrogaster (assembly GCF_000317375.1). Lineage (NCBI taxonomy): Eukaryota > Metazoa > Chordata > Mammalia > Rodentia > Cricetidae > Microtus > Microtus ochrogaster. Next base: position 79,562,896 of record NC_022011.1, on the reverse strand, counting down.
ATTGAAGAAAATCCAAACTAACAGAAAAAACATGAGACCCAGTTCCACTTCTTTGGTTCAGGCCGGGAGTAATGTTTCAGACCCATAATGGATTTCCAGCTCAGATAAATTTTTGCCAGTGTATCTGGTTGAGAGTGAGGAGAGGATCTGATTCTGATGACTTCACCCTGAGGAACGTGTGCTTATGGTCCTGGCTTTCACAGCTACGATCCTTTGCCTTACTGAAGAAGTCCTTTAGGATTTTTGATATCTGGTCTTGGCTTTCCTGGCCTGACCTCTCCCTCCCCTAGAACGGGGAAGCCCATGGATGCTCTGGAACATTCCAGGGTGAAACAGGCCTCCCTGCAACTTAAGATTCTTTATCGCACTCCCAGGGGAGTTCTTTTCACGTTACTGGTACCAGCAGCTGCAGTGTGATTATTTCCCAATCTCGGATCTCATTGATGGGAGAGAAGGAGTGCAATTGGCTGTTTAAGAAATTTTATTATCTCCTCAAAGTGAAGAATTTACTCTAGGGGCTTTCTTAGGTGATCCTTCATGTTAACACATTTTGAACTTTGAGTGTTCAAACTGGGAGTTGGTGGCCAGAGGGGGTGGCCTTTGTATTTGAGCTGGGCACGGCCATCCAGTGTAAGAAATAGATTACAAGCATGTGCCATCACATCCAGTTTGGCTGTCATTTTGTTGTCTACTTATTGAGACCTAAATTATCGACTGCTACATTCTAATCTTAGAGTCAGCATGCTTAGGTGTGAACGTAAAGGCTGAGTAACTCATCTATGAGATGGGGCTGTTAATACTCTCTCACAGGGTTGTGCCGGTCAGCAATCTCTCACTGGAAATCAGAAGAAACACTGCAGACGCGTTCTGGTGAATTTGTGTTGTGGGCAATGAGGTGACGAAATGAACGCGGTCGAGAGTCTGAACTGGACAGACATTTTTCCTGTTGTGGCTCATTCATCCAGAGGATCCAATTGATATGTCTATGTATACAGTAAATAGTAGTATTGGATAACACGTTCCCAATGGTTTGAGCTCTATGGATAAGAGTCCTGCTCTTAGATTTCTTCCATAAACACTAAAATAATGTTTGCACATAGGAATTGGGGATTCTATTTTTGGGGCTTTAGTAATTTTGACATCACACTATTTGGTCTATTTTTAAATTTTGCTAAGATTTATTTACCTTTATATGTATGAGTTTCCACCGCATGTATGTGTGTATAATGTGCATGCCTGGTGCCTATGGAGCTCAGAAGAGGGCACTAGATTCCCTGGAAAGGTCCTTTTGAAGGTCGGTCAGTGCTCTTAACTGCCAGGCCATGTATCCACACCCCCAAGCCCCACTTAATTTTTTTTTCTCTTTTTAAAGTGTGTGTGTGTGTGTGTGTGTGTGTGTATGTGTGTGTGTGTAGGTGTCCAAGTGCATGGTGTAGGTGTAAAGTCAGAAGACAACTTCCTGGAACCTGTTCTCTCTGGCCATGAGGTCTGGGAATCGGATTTAGGTCAGATTCTTTTATCTGTCTGAACCATCAATCATCTCATCACACCCCTCACCCCGCCCCGCCCCTGTTCTTAACCCTTTCGCACATTTTCTTAGAAAAGAGGCAAATGGCAGTCAGAGGAACATTGTCTGAAGTCCAACACAGTCGTTTCTGTCCCAAACGCCCCTGCTCCCACCCAGATCCTCTTCACACATGCTTTTCCTCCCAAACACTGGGTCCCCCGGGGAAGGAAGTTCAAAGTGTGGCAACTAAAGAAATCACGGTGACTGTTCTTCCTTCGCTGGATCTCAAAACAAATGCAGAGCAATTCCTTAATTCACCTGTGTTCTCTGTCCTCCATCTCAGATCCCTTGACATCACTCTGATCTTTCTAATGAGTCATGGTGCAGGATAATTTCCACCTCTGACCTACATAAAAGGTCAGTCTCCTTTGGAGATCGAGGGTTATCTGTTTAACTTTGTGCTGTTTCAATGACAGCTGGGGTAACAAATCATATGGGCAATCCTACCCAGCTTGATGGTGACTGGACAGTCAATGCACTCACTGGAAGTGAAGCAAGGCCACACCCTTGCTTCCTATGAAGCGTTTTCGTGGCTTGGTTTTCATAACAACACTAAATGGAACCTGACGTTTTTTTTTTTTTTTTTTTTTTTTTGTACCCTTAATCTAGTTCATAAACTATTAGATTCCTATTTGCAGATGTCAAATGTTTAGGAATAAAGTCCACAAAACCAATTAATGCATGATCTTGTGCAAGAGAATTTTAATGCAACCTAGATTATTAGGATTAGGAACGGGACAGGTGACCAGCTTGTGTATTGCTTCTTGACACCTGTGATGAGCAGCCCGCAACCACCTGGCCAATGTCCGTGCGCACGTCTACACACACACCACAAAATTAGAAAAAAGAATGAAAAGGTTATCATAATGATGCGTAGTTTTCTCTTTAAAGACTTCTTCATAGGGGCGGGAGCGATGGTTTAGTGGTTAAGAACACACTGCGCTTGCACGGGACTGTGGTTCCCATCAGCAACATAAGGTGGCTCACAATTACCTGTCACTCCAACTCTGGAGACCTACATATTTGCATATTCCTACACGCAATGCTGTCCATGTAAGAAAATACATACATGTAAATAATCTTCAGAAAAAAAAAACCTCAACTTCTTTGTAGTCTGTATTTCAAGTTGATTCATTCATTTTCTGCTTTTCTCTCTTTTTTTATTTTGATTTTTGCTAAGTGACCCAGGACAGTCACTCTGTAGCCAAGGTCAGCCTTGAAAGCAGATTTCAGGAGTTTTGCTTTCTCACCCAAGAACCCTCCCTTGCCTCAGCCTCCTGAGTGCTGGGATTACGGGCATGGGACGCCATAGCTGGCTTCGTTTTTCTAACTTCAAGATAATGGGTTCCCATTCCTTGTTTGCTCTGTTACTGATTTCCCGATGTGTGCGTTCGTTATCCACAGCGCTCAGAGCCCCGCCGGAGACTGTATGATAGATGAATACTTTCTCAATCTAGTGGCTGTCCTTTGCCCTGGAAAACAATTAACTTCTTACCTCCTCTGCACTATCTGCTGGTCCAGTTCTTATCGTAACATTTTCTTAGCCCAACACTTAGGTCCTGAAGCTTTGGAGTCAACTACTTCTGAAGAAAACACGTCTTTTCTTACACCAATGCCTTTGGGCTCTAAGGTGGTGAAATCCAGCTCCATGTTGGATTAAAGCTTCCAGACTGTATCACCCTTTCTTTTGAATTTCCCTTTGTTTCTGAGTGTTGCGAAATCCCCCAAATCTTAGTACACTTCCTTCCCAACAACGCATGAGTTCTGTGGTTCCTGAAACCAATAACAATAGATAGCAAGTTAAAAAGAAATGAAAAGTCCACGTTCATTTTTGAGTTTGGGATATTTGGCATGCATGCAAGGGAACACAGAACAGCAGTCAGCGGGGCTTGTTTACTGGTGTGGGATCACACGGTTCAAGTCGTTTCTTTCTATTTGCTGCTGAATGAATGCTAAGCTCATTGATGCAGTATTCTGCAATGAGGTGTGTATCGCACGGTTGCTATAAGGATTGACAGGCACCTTTGCAGGGCTTGCGAGTTAGGCTGCTTCATTAATACTGAATCAGTTGAAATTGGGGACACCTGCAACTATGCTCAAGCCCTACGCTAGACCTTTCCATGAACAGTTGGTTTTTAAACACACATTCTCTTCGGGGTAGAATGAAGGACACACTTCTGACAAAAATCAGGATCTTGGCTGGCTGTGGAGAGACCACACAGCAATGACAAAGTGTCTATTTGTTTTTCTCTGGAGAGATGTTTTCAAACAATGGTCGTAGCACTTATAACTATAACATAGAGTTCTAGCAGGCATGAAGTCCCATTGAAAAGATGAATTTGACAAATGAATTATCATGAAAATACTACTGACAGATTGAGTAAATTGGGTTTTACATTTAGATTATGTAGCAATTGGAAGACTAACTATATATATCATGGCCTATAGTTTAAATGCAACATTTCCCATCAGTTTTGATTCTTAAATTTAATTTTAAATAATTGGCTTTGAAATGTTTCAAATTTTTTGTCTATTTGTAATTAATTGGCATTTTAGCAAGATTAAGATAAACAAACTTCAACTGACTTGACAGTAAAAATTACGTAAGAAATATTATCAATTATGTGTATGTTCAATATCCTAACCTAAGAATTGTCTTTCTGCCACAATATAAAAGCCTGACCAGGTTGTCTTTACAGTGGCTATGATGTTTTCTATCAGGAGTGATTTGCTATTAGGAGATGCAAACACATTAAGCCCATAAATATATTATGTTAGATTACTCACAATAGACCTGATTGATAAAAGTGATTTAATATATGCTGTGTTAACAGTTGAACCTCCAAAGCCCCTAATCTCCCAGGGAAATATTGCTTTGTAGAACAAAATCCAATGAGAAGTTCTGGGATTCCAGAGTGAATTTGTACATTCCTCAGGGGCATTTTTGCAAGGGAGGTTGTTGTGTTTTAAAGGTAGTTGATAAGAGACCTGCCCCACCAACCCCAGGCCCGCACCGCCAACCACCACCATGCATTAGTCTATAGAAGGTATTTGGGTGTACGGACTCCTGTACCACTCGGTACCACCATCTAGCCAAGGGAAGTTTCTGACCATTTGCGGCATACATTATAAATCAGGGTGTCACTACCAGACAATCAGATTTGAACATTCCATGAACAAAGTAGCCTATATTCCCTAGAAATAGATCACTTAGCTCTGTTTATGTCTCGCTGTTGATATGCCTGCCTTTCCACGAGTCAGGAGAACATCCTGTTTATTTATTCTAGGGGTAGGTAATTGATCTGTATATTTAGCTAAGGTGGGGTTAATTGTAGCCAGGAACCTGAATTTTCTCATTTAGCATGATTGCTTTTAAATACAGAAAGAAAATACACAAGTATTTTTCCAACTTTGAAAAAAATATTCCGATTCCTTGGGTTTGTGAAATAAATTTGAATATTCTCCAAGTTGGGCTTGTGTTGGTTGCCCTCTTTGAAGAAAATTTTCTATTTGGCACAAAATTCTTGGGAAGCTCGTTGGCCAGATATTTGGGATAGCTTGTAGTATTTCCAACTCTTAGCTTAGTCCCCAAGAGCCATGCAGAATATATTTGCTAAGCACAATGAGTTTGTCACCCCTTTCCATCCTCACTGCTGCTTAGGGTGTGCTAATCTTTGGAGCAAGTTTTGTGCACTTCGGTTGCAGAAATTTGCTTGACAACATTCACATTAGTTTTTGGAAAAAGGCAGTTGATCTGAATTTAAACTCCCTATATATAGTTTAGTAATGAAAATCCATTTAATAGGAAGGGGATTAAAACACTGTGCTAACTTTTCTGGTTAACATTTGCCTCTGTTTCTTTGATAAATTCTTCCTAACCATTTTCACAGATTCCTAATATACCAGGACATAGACAAGAGAAAGTATGACCTTCTTATTGGATAGGAGTGTTGTGGTTTAGATAGTTTATATCGTGATGAAAATATTTAGAATCTTGATCAGTATTTTGTTATTTGATCAGTTCCTTAGGAAAAGGAGATGTAGATGTGGAAGTTCCAAATTTCTCTCCCAAGAGAGTTGGGATTAAAGCATGTGCCGCCTGCCTGGCAGAGTAAACATTTTAAACAGCAAGGTGCACGCTGTCAAACCACTTCCTGGACAGGTCATGTCAAGGTGTATGCTAACCAACTGTGCCTGAAAATATCCTTCTTGCAGACATCCAAACAAATGTCCTTCATGTTATCAGTGTGAAATTGCTTTCCTAACTTGACACATAATTTGCATTCTTTTGCTACTAAATAGTTGAATATTTTTCATTTCATCTCTAACTTGTATTTCTTTCACAAAACAATTTATTTTTTCTTTTATTGAAAATTTTTTTCTCTCGCATTCTGATTACAGGTTCCCTTTCCTCTATTCCTCCCAGTTCCTCCCTACCTCCCCTCCCATCAAGAAATATCATAACGTTTTTTTTTGTTATTGTTTGAGACATGGTCTCTCAACATCTTAAGTCTTAAAACAATGTCTGTTTCTTGGCTCTTGCAGGATGTGGCAGTGGGAATTTCCGCTGTGACAATGGATACTGTATCCCTGAAGCCTGGAGGTGTGACGGGACCAAAGACTGTTTGGATGACACAGATGAAATTGGCTGTCGTAAGTGAGGAGGAGCCAGACCTGGCTCTGTTTTGAGCAACATTAATGAGGTTGTGCATTGGTGGATGACCCAGGGCTGGGCTAAGGCTTCTGAGCAGCCATTAGTGTCCGCTTTTGAGGGAGAGTCTGAGTTTACATCAGATCTTTGCTGCGAGCCTGTGACTTCGACCTTTATTGAGAATGAATTTATACTTGGCTTTTTGAAGCTTGAAAATTATAGTTTGTTGGTTATTCACCTGGGTGATTCTGTAAATCAAACGATGCTATGTGAATTACTGTGGTTTGTAATTCAGGGAGAGCTGTGTGTGTGTGTGTGTGTGTGTGTGTGTGTGTGTGTGCAGAGCAACTTGTGAGTTAATACCAAGAACCTACAGTAGGTGCAAGTTTGGTTTTACGTTATTAAAAAATCTAAGTGAAGCACCATAATATTTTAAATCTGAAATTTATTTTAGTTATTGAAACCATTTTCCACATCCCTTCATATAGCTTTTTTTTTTTTAGAATAAAGGCTCTTTTTTTCATATTTATTTATTTATTATGGACACACTATTCTGTTTGCATATACGTCTGTAGGCCAGAAGAGGACACCGGACCTCATTACAGATGGTTGTGAGCCACCATGTGGTTGCTGGGAATTGAACTCGGGTCCTTTGGAAGAGCACGCAATGCTCTTAACCACTGAGCCATCTCTCCAGCCCCCCTTCATATAGCTTTATGTATATATCACTCAACATTATTCTGAGCAGATTTCGGATGAGCTGAGCCATTTAGAACAGGGGCCACAAGTGTTTCAGGCTGGTTTCAAGTCACTGTCCTTGAGACCTTTGCTTCCCCTGACCTGTCATAGGTGATGAGTCACCGGGCTTCGAAGTCCCTCTTTCTGACAGATCAACAGAAAGGAGTTACCATCCCCAGGCAGGAAGGCAGGTGACGGCATGAGGGTTGTTTTGAATTGGCCACTCCATGGCATAGCTGAGCAGCCAGACTCCAGTGGTGCATTTGAGAACGGAAGGAAAGAAGAGCAAGAGTCAGGGGCCTCTCACGCCTTCGTGCCCAAATGGGTCACCTGGGAGCTTGTAATGCTGCAAGTTTTTATTCCGTGTTGGGGGTAGACCCTGATATTTTTGCATTCTTGCTAGTCCCTAGTTGATGCTTTTATTTTCTGAGTCATCCCTTGAAGGAGCAGAGCTGGGGTTGTGGAAGCTGATACTGTGGAACAGGCTCACATGATCTGGAATAATACGCTTTGACTCCCGGGCTCTGCCTGTATTTAAGTAACAGGGGCTGAATGCATGAACAGTTATTCTAGGATGCTTTACATGGATAGTCTTCAGGTCTGCAGACATTTCGGGGCCCTGTGATAATGACAGCTCGCATTACATGGCTCTTAGACACACACACACACACACACACACACACACACACACACACACACACACACACACACAGTATTTACTTCACTTTTAGGATGCATACATTAAGGCTCAGAACTCACCAAAATCCCTAAAACAAGTATCTCGTCACATGACACTTTCATTATTGGGTGTTAGAAATGTAGCAAAAACATGTTAACTTTTTATATAAATTGGATTTTGATAACTTTGCCTTAGATTTGTGTGTATGTATGTTTGATAGTTTGTGTGTGCCTATGTCTGCTTTGCTCTCTGTTTATATATTATTTGGGGTCACCTGTCCTGTTTGAATGCCATTGATGAGATGACTAATTGCCAGCCAGCTGTGTGGAGCAAGAGCCCATAGGTTCTCTCCAAGCGCTTCTGCTGCTACAGGGGGCAGATGTCCGCCAGCATAAGCTTCTGCTGCTACAGGGGGCAGATGTCCGCCAGCATAAGCTTCTGCTGCTACAGG
>NC_022011.1:79544095-79554680 GCF_000317375.1 Microtus ochrogaster | reverse complement strand
CTGCTACAGGGGGCAGATGTCCGCCAGCATAAGCTTCTGCTGCTACAGGGGGCAGATGTCCGCCAGCATAAGCTTCTGCTGCTACAGGGGGCAGACGTCCGCCAGCATAAGCCCTCTTTCCTTTGTTCCAGCTCCCCGGTCCTGTGGATCAGGCTTTTTCCGGTGTCCTGCCGAGGGGACCTGCATCCCCTTCTCCTGGGTGTGTGACCAGGACCAGGACTGTTCAGATGGCGCCGATGAGCAACAGAATTGCCGTAAGTGTTGAGAGCGGCATTTTCTTCTGGTTCTTTGACACCTGAAGTCTAACCTGTTAGAGGTGACGCACAGTGAGCAGATTCTTCATTAACACTGGGCGGGGCTAGGTCATACCAACTGTGGTTGGTTATACTACAGAATTAGACCCCCAAGGACTGGAATTGGTTAGCTTGGTACCCTGTACTTACCATTCTTTTCCCATATCCTAATTCACCCTCCGTCATATAACTTTTAAATATGTGTGTGTGTTTGTTGTTTTGTTTCTTTCCTATTTTGTTTTCGAGATGAGTTTCTCTCTGTAACTTTGGTGCCTGTCCTGGAACTCACTCTGTAGATCAGGTTGGCCTCGATCTGCAGGTGCTGGGATTAAAGGTGCCACAGCTCGACTTTTAAATGTGTATTTATAGAGTCCGGATAGAAGGCTCAGAGGTTAAGAGCACTGGCTGCTCTTCCAGAGGTCCTGAGCTCAATTCCCAGCAACCACATGGTGGCTCACAACCATCTGTAATGAGATCTGGTGCCCTCTTCTGGCATACAGGCAAGAACACTGAACACAGAAATAAAATAAATAATTCTTCTTCCTTCCCAGCTGGGACCACGTGCTCAAGTCAGCAGATGACATGCTCCAACGGTCAGTGTATTCCCAGGGAGTACAGATGTGACCACGTCAGCGACTGCCCCGACGGATCCGATGAGAGAAACTGCCGTGAGTCGGCTTCAGTCTTTGCAGCACTGTCTTCAGTTTCGCCTTTGGCATTTTAATCAACTTGTTAGATTTGTTGATGGACAGAAATGCCTACAATACGCCTCTTGTTGTTGAAATCTCTTGGCAGATTCTTTTGTGGATTAGGGGTGATGGACTGATAGCAGTCTATTTTTAAGACGTTCTGTTTGTCTTGCTTTACTTAGCACATCAAGTTTTTGAAGAAAGAAACTTTAAACATTAGCAGAATGCCCAAAGATCATTGAATAATGAGTACAAAAATCCATTTTGCATCAAAATCTATAGTCTTATTATATTGCTGGGTAAAATGACTTAGTTTTTCTCTGTTTTTTTTTGACTATTTTGTTAGGTTTTGAAGTTGTATTTCTGCATAATGATAACTAGATTGGTTTGTAACTGATTGCCACAAAGTAAGGCATATAAATCACAGTATTCTCTGCATAATGGATAAGTAACAGCAATCAAAGTAGAAACTGTTATACTGTATACTATGAAATAAGCAAAGAGGAGTTTGTTTCCTTTGAGGTTTATATAAAACTCTGCAGTGATGGGTGAGATGGGGGGCAGAGGCAAGCAGGCTTTTAGGGGTTCCAGGCCAACCACAAAGTCGATATAACAAGTTCTAGGCTGGCCAGGGTTACACAGTGAGACCCTGGATAAGAACGCGGGCCGGGGCTGGTTGCGTGTTATGACCTGGGTTGGATCCCCAGCCCTGCATAAACCAGGTGTGGTGGTACACCCCTGTAATGCTATCCTGGAGGCAGGAGGTCCAGGAATGCCATTCTGCTTACTTTCATTTTGGATATTGTGGCCGACCACTGGCAATTTTAGAGTTGAGAGGGTGTGTGTGCGCACGCATGCGCGTGCATGCGCAAGTTCACACCTGCCTGCCTGGAACGCCACAACATGAATCAAGGACTTCCTATTTTGTAACAGGCACTAGGTCCCTCACCACGCAATGGTGATGGATGGTATATTACGGCATTTTGTGAATTCAGAACATCATAAATGCCAGTTATTAGGACAGCGGGGCAGGCATTATAGTCTCTTGCAAAGAAAGACTGCCATACTAGGGTTCACTCAGCTTGTCTGGCTACTACTACAGAAGGAGAAAGGTCCATCCTCCAGGAGCCCCAGGAGCTACGCCACCAGCCCACAGGCTGTGCATATGTGTTTATCCCTTATCCACAAATGTGTAAAAATGAAGCTTTACTCCAAACATACTGGGGCTGAAGGAATGCTACTTTGAGAGAGTAAAAAGCCAGTCTTTGGAACATTTCCACTGAGGACCCTCTGGCCAAGGGCAATGTTGCTAGTACAACTGCTTTGGATCTTTTGGGGGAAAACTGGGTGGAATATCACCATGGTGAGAAAGGGAAGGAACCCAGCTTGGTCTACAGTGAGTTTCAGGACAGACCAGGCTGTTACATAGACAAATGCTGTCTCGAAAAAAAAAAAAAAAAAAAGAAAGGGGAAAAAAGTTCTTCAAAAAAAAAAAAAAACAACAACAACAACAAAAAAACCCCAAAGACCAAAAAACGTTAGTATGTGTTGTGTGTGTATGGGAACCATAGCATTGTTTGGCTCTCTTGGGGAGAAGGAATCGGTTTTCACCAACTTCCATCGCTGTATTGACTGTACAGCTTGGTTGGTCTGAAGTCCAACCTGAGAGATCCACCTGCCTCTGCCTCTTGTACTGGGATTAAAGGTGTGTGCTAGTTGATAGCTTGTATTCTAAATAGTTATTCCTTATGGTTTTTCCTGTGGAGGATTTCTTTAAAAGTCCAGGCAAATGCTCACAGACATAAATAATTAGAAAGTGTGTGTGTGTGTGTGTGTGTGTGTGTGTGTGTGTGTGTGTGGCAGGCAGGGGAGTAGGGGAGAAAGGAGGGTAAGGAGGAAAAGTCATGTCAGTTGTCCTAGAATATTTGAGTCTGGATTTTGTTTGTTGCATTCCCTGTTTTTCATCCATCCGCCCCTCCTGGATCTCCTGGAAATTAGTTGGTTCTAAAAAGACTTTTACTTCTGGGAATTCTGTGATGTTCTGTGTATTGCAGGATATGTCTGTAGCATGTTCTCATTGTGATAACCCAAAATGTCTTCAAATATTGCCAAATGTCTTCTGGAGCCTTGCTGCTTTGGTTGAAAATGGCTGATAGGCAGAACAAACAGATGCATAGATCTTCTAGGAGGATCAAATCAAATGCTCCATCAAAAGCAACAATCCTCTGTATAGTGTGCCATGCCGAGCTGTCTTTATGTGTGTGATGTCAGTGGCTAGTGCTAATCGCTGGTGCTTAGCTGTTTTAAACATCAGCTTGGACATGTAGAAGCTATAGTTGCTTTAGTGTTCCTTATGTGATCAAGTGGTGAATAAGACTTAACCAGCAGCCAGGCATATTTTCCCTTGCAGTTATTCTGACTCGGAGTCATTGCTGTGGACAAACCCAAATCAAGCTTATAATTATGATGACTTTTCTTTCCCTTTTCTTAGAAGTAAGGTTATGGCAGAAATGGATCTTGATCTGTCAGATACTTATAAATACTTATAAATAATTCGCAGAAAATAATGGATGTAGAAACTCCAGATAATTTGTTTTCCCAATATTTGAAGATCAAGAAGCTTAGCTCTGTTATTTGTAGCTCTGCCAGTGAGACCAGACCTCACTGTTGTGATCCCTACTCTTTCAAGTTTCTGAAGCCAAGGCATTGCCCTCTACGGCAGAACACCTTGTGTCCATTCCAGGAATTCCTTTCCGGGACAAAGAATGATGTGCTGGAGTCCTCTTAGGGAGGTGGAGAGGGGGGAAGGTAGGGAATGGATGGAGAAAGGCAAAAGGATTAAGGTCCCAATAAATGATTGTCCATGACCTCAATATGAAATAGGCATTGGCGTTTGATCCCAGCACTAGGGAGGCTGAGGGAGGGAGGCAGGTGGACTTTGAATTTGAGGCCAGGCCTCCTGCCCGCCCAACATAAATTTCCTGTGACAGAAGAGATGCTTAATGCTTCTGGCCTTTTGCCTGCTATATTTTTATATGCATCAGGTACTGTTGGTTATTCTACACCCTGAGGAATATTTCTGCCTGTATTAAAAGCTTTGAAACAGGTATAGGCTCACACCCCCACCCTCCAGTTATTTTATTACTCAATCTGGTCATCTGTAAAATGGCATCCGATATTAAACAACTTGCCCATTTTTTTTCTTAAAGGAACAGAAAGATTCAAAACTGCAGTCCATTTTACTCGTAATGGGATTAGCATCAAGGAAAACCACTCATGCGGAGTCTTAGATAAACATCAGAACAATGCACCAATTATGGGTCATTCATTTAATATACCGAAGTGACTTTTGGTTGCTCAAAAATAGTAGCCATTTTCAGGGAAGTACAAAAGATTATTTCGTTTTATTGAGCACCAGATAGGAGTGATTTTGGTGCAAGTAAAACTATCGCTAATTATCGTGAGTTTGCAGCCCTCTCTTTTGTTACTTAGGAATGCTAAAGAAAGGGTAAAATCCCTGTTACAATGGAGGCTTTCTTGCTGGGAAGCGGAGGTATTTGGTCTGCCTGTAACCGCGATTGCTTTGTCCCCAGTGGCTCTTTTCTATTGACTTCAGAATTTAAACATTTTCTTTCTATGTCTAACTGCGGAAACGCCAACTGGGGCCACAGTTGGAAGGGAGTAATGAAGACAGTTAAAGTCACTCTGGGTTGTGATGGCTCTCGTAAAGAACACATAGTTCTCCAGGCTGCCCAATGAGCCTTGTTCAAGTGACCGGGACACACATCATAGTACAGTTGGCCCTGGTTAGCATTCTCACACTGAGGCAGGATTCTGGGCCCTGAAATTTGAGGAAAAAGAGGGATACAAATCTTTATCATTTGGTGTCCATCAAACAAGAACTTTTAAAAATATTAGCTGTGTTTATAACAAGTCTAAGATCACAGTTAGCTGTTGCCCAATTCCTCTATCCCTGTCACAGTGAAGCCACACAGAGCTGTCCTAGAGGAATCCATTTGCTCTCTCTCTCTCTCTGTCTCTTGAGATACACCATCACTATATGTAGATCCAGTGGCCTGCAACCCATCCAGCTTCCAGGAGCATTCTTGTCCAGGTCCTCAGTCACCAATATTTTGTTGACATAGAACAGTTTTTTTTACTTGTTTTGTTTTTTTTATTTAATGTCCGTCTTCCCGACCAGCAAACTTCACTTTTATTTTTCTTAGTGTTTCTCTGTTTTTCCTTCCCCTCTTTCTATATATTGTTCTCTTTTTTTCTGCTTTAACCTTGGTAGAGAAAACTAATCACATTCCTAAGCACATTATGAGGAAGGCTGTGTGTTAGGCTTCTACATTAGTTTTTTTATGTTTTATTTTTTATATTATTTATTTATTTATTAAAGACATAGAACAGTTCTTGAGTTATTATTTTACCCTGTTCTACTTTTTTGTGTATACGTTGCTCTATTTTGCAATATTCTGGATATCCTTTATGCGGATGGGTTATTCCACCCCCTCACACAGAATGAGAGTTCCACAAGAAAAGGGATTTTACTGCATAGCTCCATCTAAAGTGCCTTGATATTTGGGATGTGAAATAATAACAATTATTCATTTGTGTTTTGGAGGCATCAGTTTTCTTAGAACACACCATATAGATTCCTTCCAGAGTGCTGGGGTTACAGATGTGTGCCACCATGGGCAGCTGCATCAGGACATTATATATTAATCATACAAGGTTTAATTATACAGTTTAAAGGCTGTAAGAATTTTGATTTAGCTTGCCATTCTTGCTGTCTCTCTCAGCAAGGCCTTGCAATGTGGTCTAAGCTGCCCTCTAACTTGAGCTCAGGCTCCTTCACATGCCCCTGCATTTGTTTTCTGTCCAGTCTTCAGGCAAGAAGGCAGATTTCAATATTCAATGTCGAATAGTATAGCATAGAATAGATGGGATGGAATGACGTGGGATACAATCTCGAGATGAAGGTAGCGCTCTGCCGAGTGTGTGGTCTGCACACTGACTTGGGCTCCTAGCAGCTGGAGCCCACTCTTTTCACGACCTGGGAACGATGCTGAGGATGAGAGAGGGGTGGGACCAAGGTGGTTGACTCTGACAATATGTAGTTCCACAACTCCTATATGGGAACAGTACGGTATATGTTAAATGAGTGTAACGCGTGGGTATTTGTCCTTTCGCGGTCTTTGCACCATCTACACTTGTCTTAGAGCTTACTTTGCGAGCTTGTATGTGTGTAGTGGGAGGAGGGCAGGAGTCACTCAGGTCCACGAGTCCAATCCCAGCCCCTGCACAGATGCTGGAAGGGAGGACGAATCCTGCTTTACATATCAAATTGGCATCTTCGTGGAATAAATATGCCATGAAGTGAAAGAACGTGGAGTTGCTCTCAACTCCCCAGGCTTCCTAAAGTAGATGGCAAACTGAGAAAAAGAAACCCATGGCCTTAAGTTACTTCACCCTTTCTGTCTCCTTTCTCCCAATCTCCTCCCCCCTTCCTCCCTCTTTCTTTCCATCTGTCCATCCTTTCCTTTCTTTCCATTGCCTGTCTCACTCTGTAGACCAGGCTAGTCTGGAATTCACTTTATTTGTTCTCTTTTTCAGCCTGCTGAATTTGCAGCCTGATGAATACCGGGGTTTGAAGATTTTTTTATTGCTCTTCCGTTCACAATCATTCTGTAATTTTCCCCCTATTAATTAATCGGAAGCCCTGACTGCTGTGGTAGTTTAAACACAGGAGTTGTGGCTCCTGATTGCTTGTTTCTGAATTCTGACTCTCCAGCAGACATTCCTCAACCTCTTGGGTGCTTCAGGCTCCTCATCTACAAAATGGAAAATAATTAGTGTTCACCTCTTATGGATGAAAAAAATTCATGAGTACTGAATATCTTTTTTCCCTCCCTCCCTCCCTCCCTCTCTCCCTTCCTTCTTCCTCCCTTCTTTCCTTCCCTTTCTACAGGGTCCCTGTCTTTGTCTGGCCTGGAATTCCCTATCTGGATCTCCCTCAACTGCCTTTGCCTCTAATATCCTAGAACTGAAGGCCTATACCTTCTTGTCTGTGTTCTTATAGTATTCATAAGTTCTTATAGTACCTTTGAGCTGTGTCTTCTGGAACAAATGACTCCAATCTTAGAGGTCCAGATCCTCCACCAAAGTCTTCCTCCTTGATTCTGGTTTCATTTGAGCCTTACTGTCTGCAACTCACTAAGTAGACCAAGCTGGCTCCCTAGATCTGCCTACCTGGTGCCATTGTGCCTGGACCTCCTTGATTATGTAACTATAGCTTGAAAGCTTCTTGCACAAAACCAAATCATTTAAGGGGAGAACAATGCTGTATGCAGATTTTGTGGCAGATGTCAATCTGTGAGGGAAGAAGAGAAAGGAGTGGGGTGTGGAAGTGAAGCAGCCCCTGTCAGTCTTTCCCTTCAAGGCTCAGAAAGAAGCCGGGGCTCTTGGGTCCTGTTTCCTTGCATCTACTTGATGACACCGTGGTCACAGGATGGCTTTGACCTGGTTAAAAAAAAGTGTTAGGTTAGGTGCAGGCTTGCCAAATGTATAAACTCAGAAAGAAGAGTGTTAGGGATTGTCCAGTAAGAAACTCACCTAATTAAGACTTCCTGTTCCGTGGCTTAGCTTGGAACGCCTAGTCAAGTTTAGCAAGGGAAATTTTTTTTTTCTCCTAAGGGTGACTATCCAAACGGGGATATATACACCTCAAGTTATGTACCCAGAAAAGACCAGAAGGTGTACATGGTTTGCAGTTGGGAGTTGTCCCCCATTGTTTGAGAGAGATTCACTATCATGTTGGATGGAGACAAATAGCTGTTTGCTATTCATTCAGAGCGCTGACCTCCGGCCGTTCTGATACCACCCTGATGACATCAAGCTGGCCCCGGGAGCTGCAGGGATAGAGCCTTGTCAGTGGACACTGATTTAAATCTCCTTCAAGTTTTATGGTTGGAGAAAACAAGAGCCCTGCCCAGCACATTGAATCCACATTGATTCCAGATCCTTCCTAGCCATAACAATCACCTCAAATGTGGTAGCCACAGTCCAAACCCAAATAAATTTTCCCCCTGACAGGAGGCTTATCTGGCCAGAGAGGCTGGCAGAGAGCTGGTTTTCGGCTTGATGCTGCTCTCGGAAGGCTAGATAACGTGTTGACTCCTGGAACTATCTGGCACACAGTGGTGGGGGGTGGAGGGGGAGGGATTTGAGTGAGGCCCTCACCTGACCACTTGCATCTCTGGGAGGCAGAATTAATAAACAGAATTGTGTGGCCCATTAAAAGCCCTTTCACAAACGGAAGCATCTCTATAATCAAAGTTAAGCAGCAGTTTAGGTATGAATTCAGTTTGGGGCTGTTGTAAAGTTCAGAAGAAATGTAAAATTATATCTAGCTTCAAAACTGCCTGTTTTGTTTTTGATGTTGGATCTTACGAGTTTGGTTTTCAGAAGTAGAAGGCTGCAGAGAGCAAACATGCTGTCCGCTGACAGCCTGACCCCACTGCTTCTCATTATCTTGGACAAAGGACTAGCGTGTTCTTCAACTTTTTTTTTTTTACAACTTTTTTCTTTTAAAGAACACTGCTTTTCAGAGCGATATGCTTGCTAAGTTATTGTGTACTGGACATGGACCACATGCTTAGTTGTGGGTACTTTAGCCATTGATCCATTGTTTCTGGTAATAGAATATATTATTGGTGGACATCACATCTTTAGAGTTTGTGTTTCAAACTCTGGAGCTCCAGGTATGTCCCTCACATAGCTGCTGGTACGCATGGCTACCACCGAGTACCTGTTGTGTAGGGAAATCTTTTGTTCCTCCAAAGGCTTTAGATCACATACCCTTTCTTAGTCTTTCACAGAGTACCAGAAACATTCCCCGATGGCCGTCCATCCCCCATGGCTATCCATCCCCATGGCTGTCCATCATTGTGGCTGTTCATTTCCCATGTAAAGTAAGAAGGGTAAGATCATTCACTTCAGTGAGCTAGCATGCAGGGCACTTTTATGTTGAAGCTACTATGTTGAAGTGCCATGAAGATTCTTCTTTTGAAGTCATGTGACTGAACATTGCATGCTACTTTGGAAGCTTAGACATAGAATAATATTTACTGGCCTAGTTTTGGATAGTTAGAAACGAAGAGGGTTTAGGCTAATTCATTTACTATAAAAAACTGGGAAAAGATTATTTGCACCAGAAAAAGATGAAAAGTAGATTTAAACCAGTCGTTCTCAATCTTCCCATTTCTGTGACTCTTTAATACTGTTCCTCATGTTGTGGGGACCCCCAGCCATGTTATTTCACTGCTACAGCACACTTGTTAATTTTTATTGTTATTGAGTTGAATTCAGTTTAGCAAGGATTCTGTACATAGCTCTTGTTTGAAAAGATTCTGGGACCATCCATACCTTATTCTGGCTGTACAACCTCAAGCTGGGCTTTAGCTTCAAGGTAGGGATGTGTATCTTACTCTGAGACTTGCCTTTTCCTTCTTTAAAAATAAATCTGAAAACTACTTGCAAATCCCAAGGAATATAATCCTCAATGAGAAAGAGTCAGACCCAGGGGGAGAACACACTTGTGTGAAGGACATAAATACTATGTAATCCCAACACTAGGGCAGCTGAAGTAGGGGGATCATGAGTTGAGGCCAGCCTGATCTACATGGTGAATTCCAGGCTAGCCTTGGGCTACATAGCAAGACACTGCTACAAAATGAAACAAACAGTAACAAAGCAAAGCGGATGTTGAGAAACCTATGTGGGATAGGTAACTCAATAGCAGTATTGGCCAGTTCTCTTTCTTTTCTCCCCTTTGATCTCTTCCTGTTACTCATTTTTCTTGTCTTCCTTTCCCCCCCTCTTTGCTTTTTCACTCTGTGGCTCAGGCTGGCCTGGAACTTACTATGTAGCCCAGGCTTTCTTTTCTCTAGCTAAAAATAATCCTCTTGCCTCAATTTCCTGAGCTACCAACCCTGAGCAATAGTGAACTGAGTGGTGTATTCCTATGACTAAATAAGTAAGGTCGAACCCATGAGTTCCAGCGTGTCATGTAAAAGACACACTAGGATGCAGGGTAACACAAAAGGCAGACAGATGGCGTCCCATTCCTGCATTGGACATTGATTTTTTTTTTTTGCTGTGGCTCAGAAATCTAGGTTAATATTGATGTGATTGTGTAGATATGGTTTATGTATGTATCTGTGTATGTCTGTGTATTGTAGCAACCCAACAATCACAGTTGTGTATTCAGTCAGCTTCAAGGTTGAAGACATCTGTACTAAGACAGACTTGTGAATACTCTCTAAATAATACAGCATGCAAGTATTTGGAGCTTATATGAGGAATGATAAGCTATTTAAAGATAAATGCGGTATACAGGAAGATGGGTACGGGTTGTGGACAAATGTGCACTATTTTATATGAGGGACTCAGGACTTTGGGTTTTGATACACACGGTGTGGTCCTGGAGCCAGTTTCCATGGATACCGAGGTATAATAGTAATGCGTGCTTGGGGAGCAATCATGCCACCACTCCCAGCAACTTTTTTTCTTTGTTGTTGGTTTTTTTTTTTTTTTTTT
>NC_022011.1:79494310-79543880 GCF_000317375.1 Microtus ochrogaster | reverse complement strand
ACTAGCTCTGTAGACCAGGCTGGTCTCGAACTCACAGAGATCCACCTGCCTCTGCCTCCCGAGTGCTGGGATTAAAGGCGTGCGCCACCATCGCAATCACAGCTTTTTCAAGCTGTCTACTAGACATTGTTTCCTTAGGACAATCGACCCTGTGAGGTAGTTATTCATTCATATTGACAGAAACTGAGTAAGTTGATTAAATAGCCACTGGTTATTTATTTATTTTCTCTGCCCTTGGCCAAGGTCTTTTCATTTCTAGGCTTACTCTCTCCCCCCCCTTTCCAGGAGAGAAATGACCCTTCACTTCCCAGTACAAGTATAGCAGTACATGAGTTTCCTAGGATATAATTCATATTATATAGGAGGAGGCTCCATTTTAAATCATTTTATATTTACCAATTCTCAGTCTTGAGCTACACTTCTTTAGACATCTCTTGGCTCCCACTTTGTCCTGTGGTGAAGCTTTGGTGATTCCCTCATTTGCATATCAGTGACTCCCTCATTTGCGTATCGTTTGGTGTGTGTGTCTATATTTGGTTGATGCCCCTTTCCCAGACTTGACTGTTTGAGGAGGTCAGGGACCTCTTAGATTCAGTCCCTGCACAGTGGAACCACTCAGGATGCCTTCACTGAAGCTTCGTTTTTCCTGTAACAGGTTATCCAACATGTGATCAGCTTACGTGTGCCAACGGAGCCTGCTATAACACGAGCCAGAGGTGTGATCAGAAGGTTGACTGTAGAGACTCCTCTGATGAAGCTAACTGCAGTAAGTCATGTGCCTTAGTGGTATGGTGGTGTGGGAAGTTGAAGCCGGCCTACACTGACTGGAGGGACAGACACACACCGTTCTTCCCAAGCCTGGGTCCACTGGATCCATATCATCCATCAGTGGGAGTATTTACACAATTAATTTTGGTAGAAGCCACAAATTGGGCCCATTCGATTCCCCAAGGACTGGTTGTATCGTTGCCCACTGCCTAATAAGTTACTTCTAAAATAGAGGTAGAATCTTTCAAAAGAAATCAGGTGGTGTGGTTAATGTGAAATGACCTTTCTTCCCCGTTTTAACCTCGTGTCTCAGCTGCACAGTGTTCACACAAGGAGTTTGAATGTGGCAGTGGAGAGTGCATCCTCCGCGCTTACGTCTGTGACCACGACAATGACTGTGAAGATAACAGCGATGAGCACAATTGCAGTACGGTGACTTCTTTATGTTGGGTCATGTGATAAGGGGTGCTTCCTCCTCCTCCTCCGTTCGCTAGCATTTTTCCCTCAAAGGAGTCTCTGATGGCAGAAGAGGCCAAAAGATAATGGAAGGACCATTGCTCCAACTTTATTAGTATTGCTTGACCTGGGTTCCTTTATCCTCCACAGATCACAGCAGAGGCAAAGAGTTGCTGATAGCTTGCATTCTTTCCTGCATTCTTTGAGACAGAGTTGCAAGGCACAGTATGTCACACAACTCTGATCTTGAGAGTCGATCTTGAGAAAGAAGGGAAGGGAGTGTCCAGCTAACAAAGCCTCTAACGCCAATCCTAAAATCTCTACTGCCTTGTAGTTAGAAGTCCAGGAGAGTTTCTAAGGTTGTAGATGACTATCACTGTCTCTGCACCTTTCCTCCTGACCTGACCAATATTTCCATGTCTTCAGTGTATTTCTTTCTTGGAATATTATAAAGTTAGAAGACATCATGGTAACTGTTTTACCAGCTCCCACAAATCACCAGCATCCTGTGGTCATTTCCCTACTGCTTTGATCGGCTGGTGACCCATCTCCCTGTTTTTCTGGGAGTTAGGCACGGGGCACTGTGAAGTGGGTGACTCCGGGTGTTTTGATGTAGGTGACAGTTACAATGCTTATGGTAAAGTCCGTGATTACTGAGTATTAGCATCTAGCCTCTTGATCAAGGCATATCTCTGCTCTTTGGCCCAGAGTTCATACCCTCAAGTTTTTGCCTCTTTTTCTCCTTCCTTCATTCCTGTGTTCCTTCCTTCCTCCCTTCCTTCCTTTGTCTCCCTGCCTTCCTTCCTTTCTTCCTTCTTTTCCTTGTTAAGCTCCAAAGGCCCAAACTAATGAGTGTCTAGGAGCTGAATGCAGGCAGCGATTTTCCCCAGTGACTGCGCCTTTCCAGTGCTCTGCTGTTGCTCTCTTCCAGCCTATAACACCTGCGGAGGCCATCAGTTCACTTGCTCCAATGGCCAGTGCATCAATCAGAACTGGGTCTGTGATGGAGATGATGACTGCCAAGATTCTAGTGATGAAGACGAATGTGGTAAGGACCAGCCAGGATTCCCACCACCTGGGTGACCCCACTAGATCCCAGATGCAACATCAATTAATTAATCCCCTCCTTCCCATCTTTAAGGAAGAGCGGGCAGGACAGTTTCTCGCCCTTCTTTATGCCTTTCTTATTTCTATTTATGCATACAAGGGCTTCAAATTCCATTCTGGGAATTGAGCTGAGGACCTCTGGAAGAGCAACCAGTGAGTGCTCTTAACCACTGAGCCATCGCTCCACTTTTCTTTTCCCTTCAAGACCACTGGTTTTCCTGATGCAAAAGTAATAAGACAGGGAAGGAGAGAGAAAGTAATTTTTCTTAGGCTTTAGAGCCTTTATAAACACCTTAGGCCTGTAGTAACCTGTGAACTTTGAATCACTGGAGGATGGGCCACGTCGGGAACATCGGAAGGGAATTTAGGAAACATCCTGCATGCTGTCCTTTGAGAAGGAAATTGCTCTTGGTATTCACTGTGCTGCTGCCACCAGCAGTTCCTCCCCCAGGTCTCAGTTATTGAATGTCCGTTCCATACAGCAGGTTCCTTTCAATGTTCCAGTTTCAGAAAGTAGAGTCAATCTTAATCTGAAGCATCTGTTGATTTTATGTTCTAGTGGTTCGGAAGGCGGCCTTCCCATTTTTGAGTTGGCATTGCCCTTGGATTATCCATGTTTGCTGCCTCTTTCAGAAAAAGTTATGTGGAACTTAAATGATTCCATAGGATCTTGGGAAGAGGCTGGTGGTAGACCCTCCATAGGGTTGCTTGGACTTTTGTTTCTCGCCCGGCCCATCTGGCGAGAAGAGCGGCACAATCTTGAGGGTGGTCTAGCACTCTTTTCTTCCCTTCCAGAAAGTAATCAGCGTCATCATTCATGCTACCCGAGAGAATGGCCTTGCCCAGGGTCTGGACGGTGCATCTTGATCGATAAAGTTTGCGATGGAGTTCCCGACTGCCCCAGTGGAGAAGATGAAAACAACACCACGAGCGGAAGGCAATGTGGTGAGTGGGGACCCTAGGAGGGCTGCTTTCTCTTTCAGATTCTCAGAAGCAGACGGTGTCAGCTGGTATTTGCAGAACGAATTACCTCAAATCAGTTGCCTCAGGGACAAACGTTTAATCCCATAGTGGTTCTTGCCTCTACAAGCCCACACTTGGGTTGATGTTGCTGGACAGAGTAGACCCCAGCATTCGAACATTTTAAAGTCTCTGCAAGTGTCGTGGTCGCTGATGTATCGACCTTAGCGTGCTGTTTGGCTGAAGCTAGAACAGAATGAAAGTGCATGCCAACATGGAAAATCATGGAAAAACAGTTATGACTCTAACATGGGAGATTCCTATTTTGTGTAACCCATAGGACTCATAAGTGTAATGCAAATGCCCTACCCACCGATCTGTGCTCTCTATCCTGTTTCATATATGTGATATTTTGCCTTATATTAAGATATACTAAGAAAAAGAGAAGCTTCTGGTTCCTAGGTTGTGTATATTCAGTGTATACTCAGCTGTTTTCCATTGGTTCTTAGGCTAAGCAGTGCACAATCACACCCTTTTCATCTCCTTCCTCCAATTAGCCCATCATGTCTGAGAGCATCTCACATCTTGAAGGTGAATACAGTTTGGATGCTAAATCAATTGGTGGTTTCACAGACGAGAGCACATGTAAAATTCCAATCCCAAGGATTTCCCCCTCCACCTACGCTTGTCATATCTAAATGTTCCTCCATTTAATTTGTAAGCTTTAGTATAAAAGCTCAAGACTAAACATTTATATATATAATATATATTATAATTTGTATAATTATTGTTCAAAGTTTAGAAAATAGACAATAACAGAAAGAAAAAAAAAAGAACCTTTTGAAACCCTGCTATTTGAAGCCAATCAAGTTAGAACTACCAAAGCTTATGACCTGATGTTTTTTTATGAATGTCACTAGTAACTACTAGTTACCAATACAAATGAAGCTTTTGCTGTATAATATTGTGGTAAGGTGTCTGGTTTCCTTGTTCTACGTATGGCATAAAAGTTATTAGGCAAACTTCGTTTTGTCCGGTCTATCCACTCAGCCCGGTTCTTTCCTTCTCTGATTAGGCACGAGTCTCTGCTCGTTCTTAAACTGTGAGTACCAGTGCCACCAGACACCATTCGGAGGAGAATGCTTTTGTCCCCCGAGTCACATCATCAACACCAATGACAGCCGTACCTGCACCGGTAAGTGGCTGCCAGGAGCTCCAAGAGTTCCCTCAGAATGTACCAGAGGGTCCTGGGCAGTTTCAGCCCTGAGGTGACAGCTGGAGAGTGGTGTGACTAGTGTGACGTGTTCCAGTTCACCACCTGGTTTTTTTTTTTTTTTAAGTTAGCATGAGTACTATGGGGGTTGTTTTCAGACAAAGTGTATCCTTGATTCTCCCTCCACTCTCTTTCCACTGAACACTTATAGTATTCTGCCGCACCCTCCAAACCCCTTCCCCCATGGTTTCCTTTCCATAACCATTCAAATCCATTCCTAGACAGGCATATGAACAGAAGCTAGGGCATACAGCCGCGCTGATTTTTAAACACCGCAAACAAGCACAGGAAATCCTTTTAAGGGTCCAGTGGTTCATCAGTGGGGGGAATAGACTTTGCTTTAGAAAAATATTTCTTCGGAAAAATTTTTATTCCAATTTATTAAAAAAATGTTAAACTTGGACAAACCAAATGAAGTTCCATTCAGTTTTTACTATTAGCATTGGGCTAGAACATAACTTTGCAATTATTGAATATAGTTGATCTTAGTAACTATCCATAGTCAGATGATCGTTTGAATAAATTAGCAAATTCAACTTGGAAAATTTTTTAATTTTTAAGTCAGTATGAAAGCAAAATCATCTTGCTGGTCACTAACTTGGAATTCTTAGTGAGTGTCAAATGCTACAGCATATATTCAGTAGAATAAGCCTAGGAAGTTATCCCTGTGATATCTGAATGTCATGGTTCTGTGACATCAATTATTTATTTATCCTCTTGCCTACTGCCTTCTGAGGTTGTTGGATAGGCCAACTTCAGCTTTTTAAATATTAGGACTATATCCCAAGGTATGCCTATGGCCTATCTGTCCCCCTCAAGTAATTATATTTACCCTTAAGTATTAAAGGGGGTCTCCTGGTGTCATGTCTCACCTGTTATCCTAGCATTTGGGAAATTGATGCAGGAAGATCAGGAGTTAAATGTTCCTTGAGTCTGAGGCCAGCCTGAGCTACATGGAGAACCTGTGGTTCGTGCCTGTCACCCTGAGACTGAGAAAACTCTGTGGTGTTATAAACATCCGTCCAGGTTTTTAATAATTTCAAGACATTTTATGGAGTCTGAAACTGAGATGTTTTCTTACATTTATTCTCACGGCACTGGGATGTGGTCAAGGATTAAACTGCATGCAGGCCCACCCTCATCCAGCAGGTAGACTTCTCCATCAGCTCCCCCTGGCATTTTTCTGAGTAGCATTCTACTTCCTGGGGCGGGGCTCATTAGTGGGCCAAGACCGCCCCTTTCCTTTGGCAAGTGTCAGGCTGCTCTGCTCCCTTGGCTGCCAGCTCGCTGCCAATCCCATTCCCAGGCTTTTCCTTCTCTAGGCATTTCCCTTTCTCTCAGTAGAAGAGGAATTCCAAGAGAAATACCAGAAGCCACATTCTCAGGGTGACGTCATCTCTCCATTGCTCCTTTCACAATTCCCAAAGCCAGGGGATGAGGTGGGGGTGGGGGGAGTTAAGAGTGGGGTGAATGGGGGTGGGTAGTGGGCCGTGAGAGGGTGGGCTGGGGGTTGGGTGTCAGCTGTCTTGCTGTGGAAACTTGATAAGCCAAGAGCAACTTGCTTTTACAGTGTGCCCTGTCCTATGCCGCCCACAACCTATCCTTGGGCTTTTCCCCGTCCCCCTTTCCATGTAGCATATATCTTTCCAATATGTAACTCTGAACTGAGGCTTTTATTCAGTTTTAAGCATAGCCAGCTAATGACGTGATGCAGAAAAAGTCCTCATTGTGCCGGCAGTTGGGTTTAGGGTTTACCAAACACATTCAGTCTGAGACACAATAGAAGCAGCATGGTTGAACAGTGAGGGGACTCGTTTTTAATGCCAGCGGACATCCTTCAGTCCCCCTCAGTCCCCTTTTGGGACATTCTTACAGACAACCTCATTTAGAGATAAGCTCAAAAGTCTACACTTGAGGGCCTTTGTGACTGGAAGGCCCCTGCCACCTGCAGAGGCCTTTTCTGTGACCTCTTCCCTGTCAAGGATTCCAGAATGCCTGATTTACCCCTGAGTTCTAAGACTGGCTAAACTCTTCCATATTCGTTTCAAAGATGACTGTTTTTCTCTTTGTGAACTCTAGTCTAAATACAGGACATTATGAAACCAGATATACAGTTGTTTAAGCCGAGTTGAGATTTCAGGGGAATTGTTTTAGTTTGTTCTCTCAGGCAAACCTGCGTGGTTTTTGCTCTCTGCATGGCTGCCTCATTACAGAGACTTCAGGTGTTGGGTGCCTTCTGTCTCCCCACGGAATGCCTCAGTGGTAATCAAGAATAAAAAGGAGTAATCTTGACATGAAATCTGGTGTCTTTCCAACATTCACTGGCCTCTGGTAGTCTCGACCTGGCAGCGGAGTTTCTGTGGCGTCCCTGAGCAGTTTAGGGGGCTCATTGTTTCTGACTGACAGGACGTGCTGTTTGTTGACAGAATGACATTGTGCCGCAGGGTCAGGGCACAGAGGTCATTCAGCACGCAGGGTTTCACACAGCCAGACAGAAGTATCTTAGGCGTCGTAAGCCAAAAAGGTTTTTGAATTGTGTGAAAGCAGGGCTTGTTTGTAGGAGTGGGGGGCAAAGACTACGAAAGGAAGAGAAACAGATAAATGTGCAGGGGTCTGGGCATAGACTGTGCTTCAGGCCTTGTCTACAATGTTCCTACTTTCATGAAAGTTCCCCATTCTACTCTCATTTTCTTATCTCATTCAGCTGCTGATAGACGTTTAATTAGCCTTCATTCTCCACAGTAGGGATCTAAAAACAGTACAATCTTTTTGGTTGTCATGGTCTTACCATGTATGTTGTCCTTTCTTGACTGTTATTGGAAATGGTCACACATATCCCAATGTGAAATGCATGCAAAGCAAGGGTGATGGATGGAAAGGGCATTTGCGCCCCAGATGCCCAGCTCTAGTCTCCTTCTGTTTGACATCCACACCCCTGCTGCTCTCTGACTCCAGGCCCTTAGTTTGATAATCATAATTAGACGGTGTGCCTGTGAAATGGCTTGGTGGGTAAAGGTGATTGTCTCTAAGACAGACTACCCGAGTTCAATCCCAATGTCTTTCACGCACTTACTGTGAAATGCACATGCGCACACACATACACTCACACACACACTCACACAAGCACACAAACACGCGCGCACACACGCACACATACACAAGCACACAAACACGCACACACACACATACACATGAAATTGGTAGCTGGGTATAGTGATACCCTTTAATGCCAGCAGAGTGACTTTGTCGCAACAAAGCAAAACCAAAACAAAATAAATAATGAATTATCAATATGCCCCCCTAGTGCCAGGGGGCATGAGGAGGTGGTTCATTGTTAGGGGAGGGGTCACGGATAGGAAGGGTATTTAAATGTACCGGCCTACCAACGATAGGACAATTTGGGCGTCTCTCAAACCTTACAATTTGAAGGAACTTTCTTACAATATTGTTATATGTGTCTTTCCTATTAAAATTCTTTGTCAATAGAACTGAGATTGCTTTGTGTGTGACTTTGCATCCCTTTTATGTAAGGAACATTCAACAAATACCTTTGCATGAATGATTAAGGAATAAATGGAAGATAATTTTAGTGTTGTTTATGACATTTGAATGAACAAACATCCCCAAGAACACAGAGCATCTTCTTGCGGGGTCTCTCACACATTTGTATTCCTGTATCTTCACTTTATTTTGTAATTATATGTAGCCAGTGACGACTTTGTAGCAGACAAGACTGAGAAACCGGGGGACAAATATTTATTATGGAAAAGTATAGGTTTTCAAGGGGAAGCATTTCGGCAAAATGCATGAATCCTGTAAGCCAATATTAATTAATATTAATAATGAGATATAGTGACGTGAGTGTGTGGGGATAGCCTTCTATAACGTTTTTGGATTTTTCTCTTGTGAAAATGCATGTCTTAGGTTTCTCCTTCTTATTTATTTTTTTTTTTGTATACTTCTCCGGACAAGGATATAACATTCGTTATATGCCGATGAACCTGATTATGAATGCTTTTCTTCCCACGTGACAGATTTTGATGACTGCCAGATATGGGGAACTTGTGACCAGAAGTGTGAAAATCGGCAAGGCCGCCACCAGTGTCTCTGTGAAGAAGGGTACGTCTTGGAGCGTGGGCAGCACTGCAAAGCCAACAACTCCTGTGAGTACCCGGTTCAGCAGTCATCTCCTGGCACTCCCTTTCCTTAGCTGATGGCAGTGACAGAATCTCTGTTCTCCCAGAGTGGAGGTGGCCTTGCAGCCTGCAAGAAAAGATAAGCCTTAATTGTATATTAGCACTAAGGTTCAATTTGTGCATTAATAGTGGGTGTTTCTTTTCTTTTTATTTTTTTTGTGGTTTTTCGAGACAGGGTTTCTCTGTGGCTTTGGAGCCTGTCCTGGAACTAGCTCTGTAGACCAGGCTGGTCTCGAACTTACAGAGATCCGCCTGCCTCTGCCTCCCGAGTGCTGGGATTAAAGGCGTGCGCCACCACCGCCCGGCAATAGTGGGTGTTTCTAATAGTCTTCTTTTTCCTTCCCCTTTTCAGTACTAAGTATTGAATCTAATTCCATTCCATGCCTTCTTTTTTTGGGGGGGGTTAGTTTTGCTTTTTTTTTTTTTTTTTTGAGACAAGCTCTATCCTTGTAGCCTTGGCTATCCTGGAACTCACTCTATAGACCAACGTGGCCATGAACTATCTGTCTGCTTCTACCCCAAGTGCACCACTCCAGCCCAGCTAAGTTTCAGCCATTTCAATGGCTTCTTTATTGACCCAGGCCATTGTATCGCCCAATTAATTTGATTGTAGAATAACAGTTATGGCTGCATTTGACTGACACAGACAGGTATTTAATCTTTAACTTACCTATCACAAATGTGTTAAAATATCTGTAGAAATGACAGAAAATTTCAACGTGGACATGCTAATTTTTTTGTGAATGTTGAATCTTATCTATTTTGCCTAAGCCAACCTGGGATGATGTCTCCTCCAGACAGCAAAATAAAAATACAAAAATACATTCATGTTAAAAAAGCATATTAATGTTTAATACATATATAAATATATCCTTCCATCCTTAATTCTTTCTTCCGAGTATATTTCCTTTCCCACAAATAATTCCTTTGCTTCATTTCAATTTTAGAAAAAATTTTTAAAATGCAAAAATGTACAATTATAGATATTTAATCCCATTTTAACATGTACTAATAAATTATGCATGCAGTTCTGCTTTTGATAATGTCACTTATGCTTGTCTTAACTCTTTATTTTATTATCATTGCTTATTTATTATTTTTACTTATAAGCTAGAGCCTCACAGTGTAGCTCATGCTGGCCCAGGCCTCACTGTGTAGGGCATGCTGGCTTCTAGCTCTGGACAGTCCTGCCTCAGCAGCAATGGCAGGCAAGAACTACCACTCCATGCATCAGTTCCTTTTTATTATGGATAGTATGCCAGCTTTGAATGCACATTTTTCTACGTGTATGGGTGCATGTCTGGTACCCGAGGAACCCAGAAGAGGGAGTCAGAAAACCAGGAAGTGGAGTTACAGAAGGTTCTCAGCTGCCATGCAGGAGCTAGAAATCAAACCCAGGTCCTCTGGAAGAGCAGTCTTGCTTCTACCCACTGAGCTATCTCTCCAGCCTTGCACATAACTTTGAAACCCAGCCAACCATATTACTCCAATATGACTTAAGTGGTTTCTTAGTGTTATTTTGGATACCTCGGGAGTGTGTAGTATAGATATGGATTCACCAGAGCCATCCATTCCCTGAGGATAAGGTGTCCTAATGTTTATCAGGGGACTTGCTGTATTATTAACCGCGTTGGACCAGTGATGAGGATACTGTTCTAACTCACTTAGTTAAGCATCTCTGTGGCCCGGTTCACCTCCTGCTGACATCAGTTGTCCTTCCTTGGCTCCCCTTGCAGTCAGCGCAGCCTCCATTATCTTCTCCAACGGTCGGGATTTGCTAATTGGAGATCTTCATGGAAGAAACTTCCGGATTCTGGTAGAGTCTAAAAACCGTGGACAGGCTACGGGCGTGGATTTTCACTATCAAAAGCAAAGAGTCTTTTGGACAGACCCCAGGCAGGATAAGGTAAATAGAAAAGTCAAGGGCATAGCTTGTGAGCCGCACAGAACCTAAAGCACAAAGTGTTGATAGCTTTTCATTTGGGGGGAGTGGAGGGGAAGCTCTTTTGTTTTCTGACAAAAAAGGCCCTTGAGATATTTTATGTTAATCAGCACCCTTTCCATGCTATACTATTACATGTAACCCATAAGACAAAGACAGCTATTATTTGGATCAGCCTTGAGCAACTTTTAATTTTATTCATAAAGGAGTCCAAAAGCTTAATTAAAAGAAATCATAGACCTTCCAATACTAGATAGATATTTAGTAGTCATTTTTGAAACCCGATCATAGTGCTCTTGCTTACTTGCATGATAAAAATCAGATTTTTTTTTAACATTCAGATTGTATATAACTGTACAATTGAGGTTTGGGCAAAAAATACTGGAACTCTTTATGTGATGGTCAATTCTTCAATACATTGTTTTACTTAAAATATAGGATTGATGTTTTGAATCTGTATTATATTCAATATAATTTAGAAACTCCTAAAGAGTCATGGAATTTTGTTTATTCTTGTTATATTTCTTTTAATAGGAAACCAATTATGCCTAAGTTTCTAATTAAGGGATAACACAATGTTGAATTTTGATTATTATCAATTCTGATTTGAATAAAACTGAAAGCAGGCCCACCATCTCCACAAAACAACAGCAACAAAAACAAATCGTTACAACAAGGATGGAAAAATGCAGGCTTAAATCAAAACAAAATGAATTCTACAGAATTCAACCATGTATTTACCTTATATGTACTCTGAACAAAATCCATTTTATCCCGATAACCCACAATGTAAAATATAATAGTTAGCTGTTTGTAAGATTGAGGTAACCGAGTCATACAATATATGATATACTTTCTAAATATATTGATTGTGGCTTTTTCTTTCAGGTTTTTTCCACTGACATAAATGGCTTAGATACCCAAGAAATTCTCAATGTTTCTGTTGACACTCCAGAGAATCTAGCTGTGGACTGGATTAACAATAAACTTTATCTGGTAGAGACAAAAGTCAACCGCATTGATGTGGTCAACTTAGATGGAAGTCAGCGTATCACTCTCATAACTGAAAACTTGGGGCGTCCTAGAGGAATTGCCTTAGATCCAACTGTGGGGTAAGTGATGGCAGAATATACCTATTCCTTGGCCTAAACATCTAACCCCCATTTGATTGGTTGGAGGTCAATTCTGAGTTCTTTTAGGTTCAGTTATCTAGAAGGCATAGAGGCTTCAGCAGAGTTGTAAGTCCATATGAGGATATGTAATGTAAAGATAAGTCCATAGAAGGCTATGTAATTAAAGTCCATATGAGGATATATAATTCAAGCACACCTTCTGGTGTCCTTTAGATACTCGATGTGGTGTGAACTGTCTTCTTGTTTAATCATATTTGCCTAGCTGTGGGTTCTGGCTCAGTTTAATTATTATAATACAATACCATACATAATACAATACCATATTAAGGGGATGCCTCAAGTGTGGACCCACGGACAGGGTTTTAAAGGGGGAAGGCTGTTGTCAGTATTCTGGTTTGCCCTTGATCTCTGGGCGTAGCTCTCACGTTGATCAGCAGTGTGAACCCACACCACACACCAATCCTGCCTCCTTCCCTTTAGGTTTTTCTTTAGGCTCTAGACCCCCATAGGTGAGGCGAACTTACTAAACAGACTTTTTTCATCTTCTGCCCCTCTCTCGTAGCTATTTATTTTTCTCAGATTGGGCAAGCCTTTCTGGGCAACCCAAGTTGGAAAGAGCCTTCATGGACGGCAGCAACCGGAAGGATCTGGTAAAAACAAAAGTGGGGTGGCCTGCTGGGATCACTCTGGATCTGGTGTCCAAGAGGATTTACTGGGTGGACTCTCGGTATGACTACATTGAAACTGTAACCTACGATGGCATTCAAAGGTAAGTCTTTTTAAAAAAATAGCTTTATAAACTTTGGGGGAAACAGTATAAATCTGAAGAAACTGAATTAAAAGAAGAGCTTCATTTTTTTGTATGTGCCTGCAGTGACCTGCTCTTTAAAAAAATTCCATTTATTATTATTATCATTATTGTACTGTTTTTCAGGGCCAGATAACATTTTTCTTTCAGATAATGTATTTTTCCCTTTAGAACCACTCTCTACCTCACTTTTTTTTTTTTTTTTTTTTTTTTTGGTTTTTCGAGACAGGGTTTCTCTGTGGTTTTGGAGCCTGTCCTGGAACTAGCTCTGTAGACCAGGCTGGTCTCGAACTCACAGAGATCCGCCTGCCTCTGCCTCCCGAGTGCTGGGATTAAAGGCGTGCGCCACCATCGCCCGGCTGCCTCACTTCTTTTTTTAAAAAAAATTTTTAATTATTTATTTAACTTCATGTGCATCGGTGTGAAGGTGTCCGATCTCGTGGAACTGCATTTTCAGACAGTTGTGAGCTGCCATGTGGGTGCTGGGAATTGAACCTGGGTCCCCTGGAAGAGCAGTCAGTGTTCTTAACTGCTGAGCCATCTCTCCAGCCCCTCTACCTCACTTCTTTCCTGTACTTAATCAAATGTCAGTTGCGTTCCTGCCACACTTATGACCTGTGGACAGTTTCACCCAGCAGCTGAGAGTGGGTTTGCCAGGCGTCCCCCTCTGCCTTCCACCGTCTTGTCTTCGAGTTGCTGAGTTGCTGAGGAATGGTGCCCAGCGCAGCAGGGAATTAGGGCTGAGGGAACAAGCTGGAGGGTAATCCCCATCCCTCCTCCTTTTCCCTCGTCATCCTCTCCCTCCTCCTTTCCTTTGCTTTGGTGGTACTGGACCCTAACATGGTAGAAAGCATTCCGACCTCTGAACTACAACCCCAGCCTGTATGGAGGATTTCAAAAGCACCCTAAAACATTTCTTTTTCAACGTGTTCTAAATCATAACAATCGATTTAGGTTTTTAGGCACCCAGCTGAACAAATTACTCTGTCATGAAAATAAAAGCAGGCAACAATGGTATGATACACACGTATCTTTTTTGTAATAGGAAGACAGTAGCGCGTGGCGGCTCCGTCGTCCCGCATCCCTTTGGAATAAGCTTGTTTGAGGGACACGTGTTCTTTACTGATTGGACAAAGCTGGCCGTGATGAAAGCAAACAAGTTCACAGAGACCAGCCCTCAAGTGTACTACCAGTCTTCCCTGAGGCCTTACGGGGTGGCCGTTTACCACGCCCTCAGGCAGCCCAATGGTAAGTCTCTGTCCCATGTGGCCATGGAAACTAACGACGAGACCCTTCACGAGATCTGGGTGCTGCTAACTAAACCTTCAAGAAATCAATAACATCAATTTTAGACTTACAATCACAGATGAAGGATAGTCCTTGAACTGATGGTTTGGATCCTGTAGTGTAGTCCAGAGCCTGCACAGGTGTTTGATAGCAACAAATGAACTATGCCAACCAGCTCTCTATGCTCATGTGACTTCATGTCAGCTTTATTTTTGCATTAGGGCTATCATGGACCAGATATGTTTACTTGTCTGGTCAATAATTCTTATGTTTCAAAAGCCCAGTGTGGTTGCAAATGCCTTCAATCCCAGGAGAGGTAGGTATCATAGAGCCATAGTAACAAAAGGAAGGGTACATGCATGAGGGAATCTTTGGATTCAGATACTGTTATTTTAGAGCAGGGTTTGTGTTGTCTGGGGTTTTAAATTGAGCTTTGGTGCCTACCTGTGCTGTATGTGAAACCAATGTGATGCTGCAGAAAGACTTGATACATTACAAAAATAAAAAGTTTTGTAGGAATCTGTTTAGAATGAAGAAAAACTATAAAGTAATTCAATATTAAAAAGACGGAAAACCACATGAGAACAAAATATCACATACCAGGATAGCATTTAATACACTAAATTTAAATAAAATGTATACTTGGTCTGAAAACTTCTGGGAATCTCTAGGTTCTAAGCTTCCATAATCTGTTCAGCCTTCCATATTATTTTTGTTATTTGCTCTGAATGACGTCTATTTCCTCAAATCAACACAACTGAGAGTTTTATAAGGTTCAGAAAGAAGACTCACCACTGTCTACAAATTCAAGGTCTAGGGGATCTGAAACCCTGTTCTGGTGCTTGGGCACTGCACACATATGATGCACAGACATGGTGCACAAACATAAATGCAGGCAAACACTCATACACATAAAATAAAAAAAGCAGACAAAGTAGTGTACTGTTGGCATTTCTGCATAGGCTTCAGTGAGCTATCAGAAGGCAAAACCTAGTTTGTGTGACACGCAGGATTTGGAACCTGATCTGTGCTTTAGCCAAGCACTCAATTTTAACTTTTCAGGCCCCAGCTGGAATAAATATTTCTTTCAGTGTTAGGATTGATACACTGACTTACTTGTAAAAATATGCACTCGCTAAGTAATAGATGTTCTGAAATTGGAGACATAGCAGTTATATACTAGAGGCTACCACACGGACATAATTATCTCACAGTTTAGGCGCTGCAGGAGTCACAGTTTAGCCACTAGGAGTGGAGGGTTAGGGAGACCAGACTGGAGACATGACTCTGAAATTATAGCCACCGTGGGGCCCCCAAATGGTTGTTTGTGTCTTGTGTCACTTCAAGTGTCATAATATGTGTGCTTCCCCCAGCCAGCAATCCGTGTGGAAGTAACAACGGGGGCTGTGAGCAGGTCTGTGTTCTGAGTCACAGGACAGATAACGGCGGCCTGGGCTTCCGCTGCAAGTGTGAATTCGGCTTTGAACTGCACGCTGATGAGCGCCACTGTGTTGGTAAGAAATCTGCCTGGACTGTAGGCATGCCATGGATTCTGTGTGCATGCTTCTGCCCAGACAGCCCCAATGTGCTCAGGGCCAACTCACCAAGAACTGCAATGGCTCTGTAGAGAACCATTCAAATTGAAGATTGAGATTCCCCTTTGGTTCGTCGTTCATGGCTTTCTCGATCTTTTCCTCTGAAACTTCTGTCCCTCTTTATTATCATGAGTCATCAGCTATGACCTTTAGAGTCTACAGAGTTATTTTTAGGCAGTTTCCCCATGGAGTTCAGGCTGGACTGGGACTCATGGTCTTTCTGCCCCAGTACCCCAAGTGCTAGCCTTACTGGTGTATACCCTCATTTTGGGTTCCCCCTAGTGCTGGCTTTGGAACCCCAGGGTCCTGTGCTCTGCCTATCACATTGCCACATAGCCAATTTGGAATAATTTCTGGATCACCTGGCCTTGTGGCTTCATTCAAAAATATTTTTTATTCCTTTCTTCCTCCCGGTTCTCTTGGAGGCTGCTGCTTTTCTCTTGGGCTGCCTGCACTCTCCTAAGGAGAAATAAAAAAAATAAGTATAAATATATTTATAAAAATATAAATATAAATATATATATTTATAAAAATATAAATATAAAAATATATTTATAAAAATATAAATATAAAAATATAAAAATAAATGAGATTATGATGAGGGACTGGGGTGATGGCTCAGTAGGTGAGAGAGGATCTGAGTTTGGTTCCTGCAGTAGCCACGTGAGAACTCCTGTTGCCTTGAGTACTGTAATCCCAGAACTGGGAGATGAGAGAGGGTCAGGGACAGGGTGGGTCTTTAGGGTGTGCCTGCAGCCAGCCTGCCCAAAAATGATGACCTCCAGGTTCAGTGAGAGACACAGTCTCTGGGAAGAGGGGTTAGAGC
The DNA here is from genome assembly GCF_000317375.1 of Microtus ochrogaster. NCBI lineage: Eukaryota > Metazoa > Chordata > Mammalia > Rodentia > Cricetidae > Microtus > Microtus ochrogaster. The sequence continues at coordinate 79,527,529 of NC_022011.1, read as the reverse complement.
CCCCTCCTCTGGCCTTTGATCTCTCAGGAGTGTGCCTACCCCACTTCCAACACAGAAAGGGTAACAGGAATGAGAACATACACATTTGTGCATAAGTGTGCAGTAATGAAACGTGAAGACTACAATACTTGACCATTATATTTAAAGATGGACACTCTAATCTCACACTGGCTCAGAATTGAGGGGCATTTAGGGGTAGACTCACAGATCACAATCCTGCATGAATGGGGAACAGAACCGAATCCAACAGCTGGCAGAGAGAATGCAAGCTCAATGGCTACATTTATAGTATGAGAGACCACTCCCAGTGGGCTGGTATCTTAAAGGCTATTGGCTGAAGGAGTTGCCGCAGCAATCTGTTTTCTTCTGGACTATGGTTCCCCGTTATATGATGAGCAGAAAAGCGCTGTCTCTGGCGCATGACCCCGCTGCATTGTGACTGACACCGCTGTTTTCTTTCTCTTCCTACAGCTGTTAGGAACTTCTTGCTCTTCTCATCGCAATCGGCTGTGCGAGGGATCCCGTTTACCCTCTCCACCCAGGAAGACGTTATGGTTCCCATCACTGGAAGTCCTTCCTTCTTTGTTGGAATTGATTTTGATGCCCAGTACAACACCATCTTTTTCTCCGATTTAGCAAAGGACATCATTTATAAACAGAAAATCGATGGCACAGGTGAGGAGGGGGTGTGTGTGTGTTGACATGTTTGTCTTGTTTTCCCCTAACTCAACCATTCATTCTGTTTGCTGTGTAGTCCATGCTGGCTTGGAACTTGCAGGAATCCCCCTGCTTCAGCCTCCTGAGTTCTGGGTTGATGGGTATGAACAACCCTGACATCTCTATTTTCAAAACAAATTATAAACGAGATTATTATATTTATTTGCAAGTTTACTATGAAACCCCAGCTGGCCTTGATCCATGCTATCTAACCTAGGCTGACCCAGAACTCACGGCCATCCTCCTGCCTCAACTTCACAAGTGCTGGAATTATGGGCTCATGCTACCACCCAAACTTAGACCCGGTGGTCTTTTGACTTCTCCATCCTTCAGTCACAAACACACGAGCCCCCAGCTCAACTGCAACAGAAAGCAGAATTCACTCCTTCTGTCTGCTTCCATTGGGAATCTCTAGTTTGCCATGCACCATCAAGCAGTGATAATGGATGCTATAAAATCCCACTCTAGCTCAGAAATGGATATAATAAAGGGCTATTTATTTGGGGGTAGACTCACAGATCACAGTCCTCTGCATGAATGGGGAACAGGAACTAAGTCCAGAAGCTGGGAGAGAGAGTATGTGTGTGCTTTATGTTGGCATTTATGGTGTAAAAGGCCATGCCCAAGTGGGCTGGTATCTTAAAGGCTACTGGCTGAAGGAATTCCCATAGCACCTCCGCCTTTCATTTAAATAAGAGTTCTAAGCCTAATACAAAACTATATAGAGAAACCATAAAAATTAGAATTACAACACACATGATTGTAATCACAACTCGATATAGTGCTCATGAGGATGAACGAATCCATGCCAAGTACCTGGCTCCCAGTAAGTACTCAAGTAACATGCTTTAGAATTGTTAACACAGAAGACCCAGTATTCTGATCTATGGGTAAAGAACCAGGGCCTTTCCTTTTTATTATCTGAAAAACAGAGAAATGTGATGCTTATTCTCAATGAGTTGGAAAGAAGACAGCCACAAGGTTTTCATAAGGAAAGAAATACAGGGAAAGAGGGATCTTTTTCTCACGTAACCAGGCCTTCTGGTTCCTCGGCTCTCATGGCCACCCGTGGCTGTGCAAGCCTGCCGAGAGTCTCGGGAGGGTTGGGCAGCAGTGTCTGTGGCCTACCCCCTGACTGTACCTGGCAGTATCAGCCCAGAGCCGTCTCTGAGTGGTAATAGGTGAGTTCAGGTATCTCTTTCTCACAAGTTCTGGAAGGTTGAACGAGGGAGTAAATCCAGACCCAGGTCTGTTTATCACCACCCTATCTCCTCTCTGAGATCCAGACTGTGGGCAAGGGGTAGATTCGAGGTTTATCTCATTGTTGCTCAGCAATTCGCGGATTTTTTTTCCTTTAAAGAATTCCACACGTGTTTAAAAAAAATATGCCCTTTCATCTGACATCGCAATGTGCAGTGGTTGGGAAGTTTGTCTTAATTAACACGACTCTTTTCCTACTCCCAGGAAAAGAAGTGCTCACAGCAAACAGGTTGGGAAATGTTGAGTGTCTGACCTTTGACTGGATTTCAAGGAATCTCTACTGGACAGACGGAGGGCTAAAGAGTGTCAGCGTCATGAGGCTGGCTGATAAGTCCCGGCGACAGATAATCAGCGACTTAAACACCCCGAGGTCTATTGTGGTGCATCCTACTGCTGGGTACGTGAGACCACGGAATGGCTATATATGCCTTCACAGTGTGCTGCCCCAGGGATCAGACCGCATACCTCACCTTCAATTTCATCCCTTTGGCACACATTTTAGTGATCACCTTATCTCCTTCAAAAATGTGAAGTTTCTGTAGGCAGGAAAATATGTGGCAAGATTATCACGAAAGGATCCAATTCTTGCCCTGCTTTAATGTATTGATATGAAGCTTTGCAGGGCAGGGGCTAATCATCTTGTGGTTTTTAGTATAAGGACTTTCATATCCCTGTTATGTGGGCTACGGTTAGCCCTGAGGCAGACAGGAGGAAACAGAACAGTGTTTTCTTACCTACATGTTCAGTACTTTATCCAGAGCAAGCCTGAGAAGTTGCATTTGAATAGAGTGATAAGAAAAATAGCTCGTGAGTCAGTTGGGGTCCCTCACTTGGGGTGAGGGTACCAATAGTACCTCATTTGATCAAAAAGCGAGGCTATGGAGGAGGCATACACAATCGACTTCTGAGATGTTGAATCTGTGGCTCCGTGAGGTGTAGTGGCCCCAGAAGGGCTCACACTATCAAGCCAGATCAATAATAATTGTCAAACTCTAGACCTGCCTAGACACACCTTTCCGTTTTTTTGCCTTTATGCTTTTAGTTTTTCTTTATAAACCCCACCCACCCACAGATGGATATATCTAATGTGTGTATCTAATGTATATATAGCCTACACTGGAAATGGTTGGTTTTGAGTCCTAGGAGTTATATTAAAGAGATGGGTATAGTGGCATTCACCTTTAATTTAATCCCAGAATTTAGGATGTAGAGGCAGGTAGCTCGCTGAGTTTGAGGCCAGTCTGAACTACAAAGAGAGTTCCAAGACAGCAGGTCTACACAGATAAACCTTGCCTAGAAAAAAAAAATAAAGAAAAAGATGTTATTTTGAGTTTGTTCATTAGTGTTTATATTGTATGTATCTGTGCAGGTGAGAAGCTTGTTAATGGTCCAGAGGCCTAAAGAGGGATTTGAACTCCAGATCTCACGAGCCAGGGTTCTTAATCCCTATACTATTTCTCTAACTTTGAATTAATATTTTTTTGGTAACTATAAATTCTCTATAGAAGAATTAACATTGACTGATTAGGTGGTTTCTGTTTAATTCCAGAGTAAAAGAAAATAAAATCTGTTTTCTTATTCATGGTGTTTACTCTGTATCCCATTTTAATATCATTTACCATTGTGACTGTGACTACCTATTCACAACAAATCTGACAGCAAGTATGGAGAGTGAAATCAATTGTAACTCTAAGTCATCAGTTTGCTCCAATGGTGGCCTCCTGCATTTGTTCCCACTTTCTAGGTTTATATTCATTAGTACTTGGCAACGTCCTGCTAAAATCATGAGAGCGTGGAGTGATGGATCTCACCTAATGTCTATAGTCAACACTACTCTGGGGTTGCCCAATGGTTTGGCCATCGATTGGAGGTGAGTACGAACAGATTCTATCTGAATTTTTATCACTGAAGATCACAGAGGGAAACACGCATAACAGTTCCAGTATGCTGGACACAGGGTGGCACACTAGGACATGAGCACCAAATGCCTGAGACTAATCGGTGATAAGAGGTGGATGCTAAATGATGCAGACTCCAAACGCAATTGGTTAGCTGCTGGTGGGATAAATATTCTGAAATTTCTACAAACAGCAGAAGGACAGGTTTAAGATGGATGAAGCTCCAAACTGTATTAGAGCTGGTGAAATGTAGCTAGCTTGTGTTTAACTTCTTGTAGAGACATCTTAAGGATAGGAAGGAGTTAATCAACAAGGGAATTAATAATACTGTTAATCAACTAGTACCTATTTGCTAACATATGCTTTGGGGGTCCTCAAGGAATAAGACAGATTTCAAGTTTACTGTGTTTGTGGGAAGCAGACAACATAATTTTTTAGGAGACATATTTGAAAGTGAACCGCCTCAGTGGTCCTCAGTATTCAGGACACTCTGCTCGTGTCTCGGTATTAGATAACATTTTCCTTCTTTTAGTGCTTCAAGATTGTATTGGGTAGATGCCTTTTTTGATAAAATTGAGCACAGCACCTTCGATGGTTCAGACAGAAAAAGACTGGACTCTGTAGCTCAGATGACATATCCATTTGGACTCACCGTTTTTAAAGGTATGTTTTGAAGCAATAAAAGGTACGCTATGCTTTTACTTGGAATTTAAAATTAGGCTACTAAATGTAGAAAAAATTTGGTTTGTTGGAAATTTTCATTTCCTGTAAAATATTAATCACTGTGGAACTTTATAGTGTTCTGGCAAGATCTTCATCCAGATCTTTACAGAAGGATGATTTTATATATATATATATTTCATAATTCTATATTAGTTGAATGTGTTGGAAGCTTTTGTCCGAAAGTTAGGTAATGTCTTCTTTCTTTCACAAAAGACAATAGAACACAGCTTTATTCCTCATGCAACACTATGGATTGACCCAAGGTCTTTTACGTGCCAGGATTATGTTTTGCCACAAAACTCTATCCCCATGCCAAATTATGACTCATAAATAATAGAAAGACACGATTGTTTTTCATTCACTACAGTTATCACTTTGCTTCTAAAGAGGCATGGAATTGTGGGAAACAATAGCCACCATGATTGTAGACAAACTTTGGTCTCAACCAACCTTCCTCAGTGGAGACATCCTTCTGTGGCTTGAGTTGCTAGGAATAAGAATCTAATCTGGTGAGCCAGGCTTGGTTGCTTGGGAGGCTGAAGCCACACATTCAAACCATTGCTAGCAAGACTATGCTTGTTTATTCCTGCAACAGGAGGTTCTGTGTACATGTGCATTGAACACAAATGCTAGCGCCGATCTTATGGAGGCTGAGGAGTCATGAGGTCAGCTTGGTACAGAACAAGTTTAAAACCAATATCTACCAAATAGTGAGACCCTGTACAAACCAAGGACAAAGTGGACCCAAAGTCCTAGACCAAGACAAGAAGAGATTGAAATCTGTCCTGACTGTACATGACCAACCGTCATTTGTCGAGGTTGAGGGGTGACATTTGGTATAGAGCTACTAAAAGCCCTGTGTGTGAGCCACTTGTGTCTTTGTAGAGACACTCTTGCTCAAATACTTAGCATCTGACTAGGGCCAGTCATATTGAATGTTCTGTCCTGCTGTCTATCTGTGCAGTGTGTGACATTTTTAAAATATATTAAAAATGCTCTGAAATTTTTGAGATGAGTAAATTATTGACTCTGACTTTCAAGTATCGTCAGACACATGATATTTGCTAGAACATAGGAACATTTTAACATGTTAGTTATGGTCTTTCTATATAGCCTAGACCTACCCCAAAAAACCCTTGATCTCAGTCTCAGAAATACATGAATGTCACCATGCCAAGTGTCAATAGGAATTTGGTTCTTTTATTACGCAACACGATGCAAATCATTAATCCTTTAGTGAAAGACTAGCTGTACACTGCACAGAACTTATCTTTTTAAATACAATGAGATACTTTGCTGAATGGCTGGACTAAAGTTTACAATAAAGGGAGATAAGATTTAGTGGCTTCAATGACCCACTAGTGTGGATCTCAGATAAAGAGGCTTGATTTAATAGGGCTGACATTGTAAGCATGTTATGGTCTTGCATTACGTGGATTGCATCGCTACAATCCTAAACTATTTGGATGGTGTAGGCATTTGCACAGTTGTTGATATTTTACTCAAACACACACCTGTTTGGGGGATGACATTTGTACTTTATCCTCATGCCGACCCAGGCTACAGGAGATGGTGTGCTCTTCTTTCTTTCCACAGTTAAATATCTATACTCACTCTTAAGATTCTTTATGTTCATTTTTATCCATGGAGGTTTAATCCTAATTACTACTAATGCCATTATGTATCTACCTCAGTGTGAGCAATGACATCAAGAAGAAATGGCTACAGATGGGTTCTTGGACCGTTGCGTTTTTATACGCACGTCGCTGTTTCCTCAAACTGTGCCTGCACTAATCATTCTGTTTTTCTTCTTCAGATAATTTGTATTTAACAGACTGGAGACTGGGCGCTATTATCCGAGTCAGGAAATCGGATGGTGGCGATATGGCAATTATTCGAAGTGGCATCAGCAGCTTGATGCAAGTGAAAGCGTACGATGCGGACCTGCAGACAGGTGAGGGCACGGCCAAGTTTCTCCGCTAGGGGCACAGTTATCTGACTCGACGCTCCTTTGTTTTTGTTTTTGTTTTTCGAGACAGGGTTTCTCTGTGGTTTTGGAGCCTGTCCTGGAACTAGCGCCGGCTCGATGCTCCTTTAACTATTTTGTCATCATAGTGCTGTATTCCCATAGCTTGGTTTCTTGGAAATACACATCCCAATATTTGATGAAATGCTGTCTTTGGCAGGCCGATTTCCAACGTTGTACAGTGGGGTCTGGAATGGCTTTGCTTGGACAAATCTAGTTGTTTTGCATTTTCAGGGTCTAACTACTGCAGCCAGCCCACCCATCCCAACGGGGACTGCAGCCACTTCTGCTACCCAGCACCCAACTTCCAGAGGGTGTGTGGCTGCCCCTATGGGATGAAGCTTCAGAGCGATCAAAGGACATGTGAAGGCGACCCCATCGGTGAGCCACCCACAGAGCAGTGTGGCGTCTTCTCTTTTGCCTGTGACAATGGCAAGTGTGTGCCCGATTTCTTCCGCTGTGACGGCGTGGATGACTGTCATGATGGCAGCGATGAACATCAGTGTGCTGCCTTCAGTAAGTATCGGCGTGCTGGAATAGAGCACAGGCGTGGTCGTAAAAGCCATAATAAAACATGGGCTGTGTGCATGGGAAAATACCACTGTGGCATTTTAGAATATGCATGATTTATAGGTAAAGTTACAGGTGGATTTGATTATTGTCAATTGACGTTAGTTCTTTGGACCAATGTAGTCAGTTGTTCAAAACGTCAAACCAGAACTGAGGATAGAACTCAAATGTAGTGGAATTTTTTTAGCACAAACGGGGCCCCAGGTTTGCTCACTGGCACTGGAGAGAATAGTATCACAGTATCATAGGTACTTGCAACTGTAGCCTTAGAAAACATTATGTCCTCTGTATTTTATCCCCCTTTTTGGCGTGAAATGAATTGGAGTATAATGAGTCTCTTGGTTGTATTCTAGTCCATGATATTTCAGTCCTAAATACCATTGCAGAAGGACCCAACAGCAAGGCCCTAAATAATGGAGACTTAGTATTAATTACAAATTAATTATAAATAACCAAATTGTAACTAATGATTAATTATCAATTATTAAATATTAGGCTTGTTATTAGCTAGCTGTTATGATAGCTTAAGTTAACCCATTTACCTCATCTGTGTGTCCTGCTTCTTTCTCATCTCTTCGTCCCGGTGTCCCTGCTTCTCTCTGTCCTTCTTCCCAGCATCATCTGTGCCTAGCTATTGGCCATTCAGCTTTTTTTTTTATAAAAGCAAACAGAGTGACACTTCTTTAAAAATATTATTCCACAAACACCCAAGTATCCCATTAAAAAATGAAGACAACGGAGATCTTAGTGGCAAAGACGGGTTCTTTGAAAAGCTGTACATTTTTCCTGAGGTTGTCGCAGGAAGAAGGCAAATACAAGATTATACCAACTCAAAGTCTAATTTAAGATAACTCTATCTACATCATAATATGCTATGCCTGGTACTCAACAAACCAGAACCTCTTGCCCATTTCTTCTTACTTTGTGTAATGCTGTATTGAAAGATGACTTGGTTGCTGCAAGAACAATTGGTCTTGACCCCTTCGTGGCTGTTTGCAGATAATTCTTGTTCGTCCTTGGCTTTCACCTGCGCACGTGGTGGACAGTGCATTCCTAGCCAGTGGCGCTGTGACCAACACAATGACTGTTTAGATGGCAGTGACGAGCAGAACTGCCCCACGAGGCCAACGTCTACCTGCCCATCCACCTCCTTCACCTGTGACAATCACCTGTGCATCCCCAGAGACTGGGTCTGTGACACGGACAATGACTGCTCTGATGGATCCGACGAAAGGAACTGTGGTGAGTTTTGAGCTGCATGCTCTGGGTCGCTGAGCCTCGAGTGGTCTGAATAACCAATAGGCTTTGAAGTCTTTCTTCTAAGACCCTTTCTGTATCTGATACAGGCTGGATGCATCTTCTATAGGGACTGAATCTTATCAAAGCATAACACATGAGTCTGACATCCAGATACACAGACAAGCCTGAACCAGATGTGGTGGTCTACATCTGCAGACTATGGGGGAAGCAAGAGACACTGTCCCATGAATAAAGGGTAGAGAGAGAAGGATTTCACTCAACAGAAGATGACATCAACCTTTGGCTATCACATGCAAGAGTGTGCTGCCTAACATGCATATATAATCATATATGCATGTATATATATGCATATATATATACACACACATACACACATCACAGAATATAGACATAGTCCCCCTTTTTATTTCACCTGTTATTATTACTGTAACTAGTAATAATAGTTCAAGATGGAGCAGAGTTCTCAAACTAAATTCTTGTATTGGTTGCAGGATTAGGTGATTCACTTTCCTCTTGGAGGAGCCTGGCCCTTTGAAATCTTGCCCCCTAGGAACCTGTGATTTTCATGCATTTTAAGCAGTGGATTGGGCAGCCTGCACACCTGTCACCAGCATTGTTGCATGCTAGCATGCAGGTTGCTCAGAGTTAGTTGGTAGATTCACAGAGATATGGCTAGGCACCTGGTGCTTCTGTGATCATTGTTTTCTGTTTTCCAAGACTGGCTCTGCCCTGGAGTCATCTTATTCCAAATCCTCATTTTGAGTTTTACTGTGCTGGCTTCGACATTATGGCTGAGCTGAGCACGGAGAACCGAGGAGTTAACAGAACTTGGCTTTGTTTTCGTATGTCATTAGGAGCCTCAGCGACATGCCATCCTACACAGTTCCTCTGCCCTGACCACCGATGCATCAGCCCGACGTACGTCTGTGATGGGGATAAGGACTGTGTTGATGGCTCTGACGAGGCAGGCTGTGGTGAGTAGATGGCTTCAGTCTCCCCTGACGGCGTCCTCAGTTTACCTTGGAGTTACCTTCAAACCCCTTTCCTCTTTCCTTTCTAGTGTTAAACTGCACGAGCTCGCAATTCAGATGCGCTGACGGGAGCGCGTGCATTGGCAGCCGATTCCGTTGTGATGGTGTTGTTGATTGTAAGGACAGCTCTGACGAGTCAGGCTGCCGTAAGTACCCCATGCACAGCGTATATACACACGGAGATCCTTTCTTTTAGTACTGGACATTGCTGTTTAGTTCTTTTTAATTCAGACAACCCAGGGGAAGACATAAAGCACAAAGTGTTCACGAGTCAATGGGTAATAGTACCCAATAATGATTTGTAGGTAGGCAGCCAATGTTATACAAATGTATACTGAAAATAATTAATTTTTTAGGTTTTTTTTTACATTTTTCACAATCGTAGGACATTCACCAATGTGGTTTTTAAAATTCTGTTTGTTTGTGTGTACGTGGGTGCCCATGCCCCCATACACATGTGGAAGACAGTTCTCATTTTCCACTATGTAAATCCTTAGACCTTAGCTGTTTTGCCAGCCCCGTCTGAATGCAGTTCCATTCAAATCTCAATTGGAAAGGCAAATCGTGGAATAGAAATGGTATAGAATTGTGGAACTGACTCAAGATAATTAAAGGCAGGCAGATGAAATGCCTTAGTCACCCTCCTGTGGAGGGTTCGAAGCCAAGTCTAATCCCAGCATAGAAGCAAGTCTGATGGACTCTGTTGATTGGAGCATTGGGACTAAAGGCATATGCTACCACACCTGGCAGGGTTTCTCTGTGTAACAGCTCTGGTTGTCCTGGAACCCACTCTGGCCTTGAGACCAGGCTGGCCTTGAGAGATTCACGAGTCTCTGCCTCCTGAGTGCTGGGATTAAAGGTGTGCACCACCACCACCTGGTGGACCCTGTTCTTTCTATATTCAAAGACATGAAATAGATTTTATTTGTAATACATTCTACTTAAGGTAACACAGAGAAACCCTGTCTCACTCAAAACCAAATGAAACAAACCAAAAAACAACCCCCAAACCACAGAGATCTTGAAACATTTGCTTGGTGGCATTTAGACAATCCCAAAGAATCAGAAGCAAGTCCACACATAAATATTTCTATGTACCATAATGTGCAAGAACATTTGATATCATTTTAGCCTTTAGTATTGGTTCTGTCTTAATCATTATTATAAACTCCCCATTTGTCCAGAATAATTTCCTCTGTAGCTATATGACATTGCATTTACAAACCCAAGTGCATCATCATCCATATGCCTTTGTTTCTCCTAGCAACCAGGCCTCCCGGTATGTGCCACCCAGATGAGTTTCAGTGCCAAGGCGATGGCACCTGCATCCCCAACACCTGGGAGTGTGATAAACATCCCGATTGTGTTGACGGCTCCGACGAGCACAATGGCTGTGTCCCGAAGACCTGCCCCCCAACTCACTTCCTCTGTGACAACGGAAACTGCATCTTCCGACCATGGACCTGTGACGGGGACAATGACTGCAGGGATATGAGCGATGAGAAGAACTGCCCTCCCGAGGCTTTTCGCTGTCCCTTTTGGCAGTGGCAGTGCCCGGGCCACAATACCTGTGTCAATCTGAATGTCCTCTGTAATGGCGTCTCGGACTGCCCGAATGGGACCGACGAGTCCCCACTTTGCAGTAAGTTTTCCTGATGACATTTGACTGCCAGAAATGAATTCTGAACAGTCCTGCTGTAACCTAGCACTGTCACAGTCCCCGTGTAGCAGTTTGGGAAGGGATTTTAGTTCCTCTGTACCATCATATCCCTGATAATTTAGTTCCAATAAATCATGACTGCATCATACTTCTCATTAAGTCCTTTGCTCTTGTGTCTGTGGTTCTCCCCCCTTTTTATGTCATCGATTAGAAATAAACGAGACTAAATGAGGAAATCACATCAAATTAACTCTCTTAGTAATGTGCTTATGAACTTTTCTAACTTGAGAATTGTCTAATTTTAATCATATAACAACCAAAATCTGTGTGTGGGGGGATTGTGTTTCTGTGATTCAAATGCTCTGCTTGGCATGTGATCCTAATTACTGTTCCTTCTCTTTCCTCTTTGATTAACGCTCACTCTCAGATGAACCACATCAGGTATGACCGTGAAATACTTCAGACATGTGTCATGTAATTGCTGGAGTTGTACTAATTACTGTGCCTCCCCCCACCCCCCGCTAATGCATGTCCTGTGTCACAACTCTACCTGTCCATTGTGCTGCTCATGGCCATAGAGGATATCTTTATACCTAGGCACATGCTCTGGCTTTGGGCAGGCTCAGCCATTTTCATGTTGGCCCTGAGAGTAAAAAATGATGGTGTGTCAGTCAGTTTATGTCTTCTCCATGTCTAGCTTTTTCTGTGACACCTTTAAGACCTATTGTTCCATTTCTAGTTAGGTTGGTGAATCCTAGAGAGTATTTAGATTTCTTTGTATGCTTCATCAAGGACGGTTGGGTTGGGTTTCTTGATGTCAGCTGTATTTTCTCACAGCACTAAATACCGGAGGGTGGTCGTAGAGTTTAGTTCCAATGGATAATATATTCTCAGACACTATACGGATTATCCAAGAGAATGTGGATCTTAATAACTCTCATTAAGTCTGGCATGGGATTGCTTCAGAGTGAGTCAAAAAACCCCCTCTCTCCCATGATTCTTTATTCTAGATCAAGACAGTTGCATACACTCCAATGGTGGTTGTACTCATCAGTGCATGCAAGGGCCCTTTGGAGCCACATGCATATGTCCCTCCGGGTACCAACTTGCCAACGATTCTAAGACCTGTGAAGACGTGGATGAATGTGATACTCCAGGCTTTTGCAGCCAGCAATGTGTCAACATGCGAGGTTCCTTCCGGTGCTCATGTGATGCAGAATACACACTGGAAAGTGATGGGCGGACTTGCAAAGTCACAGGTAATCATCAAGCTTACAGGGGAACCACAGGTGAGAGCCTCTCACAGGTGAACCACCTCCAGGAAATTTGAGAGTATAAGCATTTGTCAAGGTTGTCAAATAGTCTCCTTGTCAATTTATTTAATGCCTTGTGACCTATATAATAATAGGTAGGAGAATATTGATCCAGCTGCTTTCAAAGTGGTTCAACAGAGGAGGATTTAAAAGTTCCTTTATTACCAGTCACAGTGGCATGTCTGTTATCCTAGCCCTTGGGAGGTAGGATCAGGTCAGCTGGGGCTTCATAGTGAGTTCAAGGCTCTGCTTCAAAAATACCAACGTGAAAAAGGAGGGAACCTTTCTTTCCAAGTAGGCTACATGAGAGTGGTCCAAAGGGACAGACTGATTCATAACATTATGAAGTTACCATTCACGATCCTTCGAAAGCAGACTAGGAAAACAGTCTTCCTTTAAGGATGTAACCTGGTGGTCAGAACTCAGTCATTTGGTTATCACAGCTACGGTGGCGTCAGATACCTATCTCTGTTTGAGTAGCTTAGGCCAACGTAACGTGGTATGATGTATTACTAAAAAGACAAGGGAGCCGGGCAGTGGTGGCTCATGCCTTTAATTCCAGCACTCGGGAGGCAGAGGCAGGCGGATCTCTGTGAGTTCGAGGCCCGCCTGGTCTAGAAGAGCTAGTTCCAGGACAGGAACCAAAAACTACGGAGAAACCCTGTCTCAAAAAAAAAAATAGACAAGGGGTGGGGGAAAGGAATGTTAGTAGACATGTAGAACTCTCTGCTACAACTAAATGTTTGGGGAAAATAAAAATGCTGAAGACTGCCAAGAATCAATCCCTCCGTGTGCTAAGGTAGATAGCAAAGCCCAAGGAGAACTGTAAGGACAGCTCACTTCAGCCTGATAAATACTCAGATGCCCCCTGCAATAATTCAAGAAAGCAAGCTATTTCGGAATACTGCTATTATACCAATGAACAATTAAGATTCCCCTGACCCAGTTAGCTTCCGATGAGTTCAGAAGTGTCTAGGATGGCATTTATGGCTGCGGACAGCTTAGAGCTCAAGAATGAAGTGATGAGTTCTTGTGCCTTACTCACCCATTGGATGCTGAAGAGACCCTTGAATTGTATTTAGTTCTATTTTCCCTTTAGCTTATTAACAGTTTGTTTTTTTCTTTTCCCCAATAGCCCCTGAAAGCCTGTTGTTAGTTGTAGCAAGCCGTGACAAAATCATTGTGGACAACATCACGGCCCACACGCACAACATCTACTCACTGGTCCAGAATGTCTCCTTCGTGGTCGCTATTGATTTTGATTCAGTCACCGGCCGTGTCTTCTGGTCCGACTTACAGCAGGGCAAAACCTGGAGTGCCTTTCAAAATGGAACAGACCAGAGAGTAGTACGTGCCCTTCCCTATTGACTGCTCCTCACCAAGAGAAGGTCCTATCCTCCCTTATCCTTGGGCAATGCATCCTCTGCAAGAGGTCTGGATGTTCCTAACTTCAGGGCTGCGGGGCTGCTCTCCAGGCCTCTCCGATTTTGATTTCTCTACCATGTGATGCAGATTCTTCTCGAATCTTTCCTAAGAGCGGAGGAGAGCACAAGAGCGTAAACTTTTCAACCCATCTCCCTCAGTTTGTTTGATTGGAGTTTATCTGACTCGTATGTGTGGTTGCCAAAAGAGGCCAGGAGCAGATGACTAATCCCTAGTTGTGAGCAGTCTTGTGGGTGCTGGGAACAAAACTAAAGTCCTCTGCAAGACTAAGTGATTGAACCATCTATCTCTGAGTTTGTTTCTTGACCCCTGACAGTCACAATTTCTTTTGTGAACACTGTATGTCTTTACACATTGGTAGAGTTCTTAGCAAATGCGAAAGCTTTTAAAATCAAAATGAGACCACTCACTAATACATCTGTCTTGCATTATTTAAGGTATGAATATCTTATACTTACCTGAAAATACTGTTGACTTACTGGGTAGCTACATTGTTATATTCCTTATTCTAGATTTCCATATAATTTCTTTTCTTCTCCTTCTCTACTCTTCCTCCTTATTCTTCGATACAGAGTTTCTCTATAGCTTTGGAGTCAGTCCTGGAATTTGTTCTGTAGACAGGCTGGCCTCAAACTCACAGAGATCTATCTGCCTGTCTCTGTGTCCTGAGCACTGGGACTGAAGAAGTGCACCACTACCGCCCGGCTTGACGGTCACATAATTTCTGTTTTCTTCTTTTTTATCTGTAGGTCCACGACAGCGGCACCTCTGTGACAGAAACGGTTGCAGTTGATTGGATAGGTCGCAATCTTTACTGGACAGACTACGCTCTGGAAACGATTGAAGTCTCTAAAATTGATGGAAGCCATAGGACTGTACTGATTAACACAAATGTCTCAAACCCCAGGGGACTAGCATTAGATCCCAGAATGGGGTAAGAAAGACACTGATTTAGCCCTGCGAGTCTTTACTGAATTCATGTTAGGTTTCTCAGGCATGCAGTAACGGCCTGCAGATGGGTCTCTTGGCTGAGATTTGGAAACAACAAAATGGCTGTTTCTGCTTCATGTTCATGTTATTTTCTTGAGAATCCTTTCAAGCTGGTTAAGGAAGAGACATTGTCTTGATTGGTGTAAAAGAAAGACAGAAATCTTTCCTAGGTTTTACGAAGATTTCCTTGAGTTTATGAAGTTAGAATGTTTTCCACAGGATGCTGAGTTAGAGTTTATGTTTAATATGATGCTGACTTCCCAGATAGTTATTCCACATCAGTGAAGTTAATGAATCTCTGAAGATAAGGTAAACAAAAAGGACAAAAAAGAACATTTCCATGTCATAAGGTACTGTGTATTTTATGCACATTATTAAAAAAATAGCTAGATAATCTGTGGTCGTCTTGTGACCACAGAGGAAGGCATGACTCATGTGGTGTACAATGTTAAGTGAAAGTTATCTTTCCTGTTGATACACGCTTCCTCTTTCCACAGTAACCATCTAATGTTCTGGTCTGACTGGGGCCGTCACCCACGGATTGAGCGAGCCAGCATGGACGGCACCATGCGCACGGTCATCATCCAGGAAAAGATCTTCTGGCCCTGTGGCTTAACCATTGACTACCCCAACCGACTCGTCTACTTCATGGACGCCTATCTTGATTACATTGAATATTGCGATTATGATGGGCGCAACCGGAAGCAGGTCATTTCAGGTGATTTGGTAAGTTTTCGATATAGTTCAAACCACAGTAGAAATCAGTAAAAGAGAACTGAGAACAGATACGCACAATGAGAATAAACAAAAGAAAACCAGATTAGGGAGTACTTAGTGAGGTTAAATCAACCTTCTGCTCCTAGCAAGAAACTCAGTACATTTATCTTAGCCATTAGTCAATGGATGCTAGTCGTTTGCTTATGTATCTTTAAAAATCATGGTGAAATGAAGTTACTAGACTTATATTTTCCCAATGAAGACAGAGCCTGTTGTGTGCTTAATTTTTTTTTATTCAATGAATTCTGTTTAAGTTTGACAAGTTGGTCAATGCTACGAGGAGCGAGCCTTTGTGCATATTGGGTAATATAGGCCTTCAATATAATAGAAATAACCCCGGAACAATTTCCATTTCAAAATGAATGCTCAGTATCATTCCTAGTGCCTACTGTAGGAATTAGAATCTTCAGTATTTAAGCCCCAGACACTCCTTCCCATTTCCGGGTGAGGTCTCACTGTCTGCTTCTCTTCCAGGTTCTCCACCATCCTCACGCCCTGACTCTATTCGAGGACTCTGTGTACTGGACCGACCGTGGTACTCGGCGGGTGATGAAAGCCAACAAGTGGCACGGGGGCAACCAGTCTGTTGAAATGTACAGCGTTCAGCAGCCTCTTGGGATCGTTGCCATTCATCCTGCAAGGCAACCGTCTTGTAAGTGATACCTGCCTGCCTGGAAATGGCATTTTCTTTTTGCTGCCCACAGTTCTCCATGCTTTGTCTGGGCTTCTGCATCATTTTTGCTTTTATTTACTGCTGGAAGAACAGTCTATTGTAGGCGACAATACCATATTCTGTATACATAATGTAGCAATTAGCTACTACCTCTGTGACCTTCTTTAGCCGCGAATTGTTGGGACTCATTATGTTACCATCTCCTTGTAGGTATTCTGCTGTGGCCATCCCATGTCACCTTCATGCATAGGGTGTTGTGAGGGACAACACTTAATCTTCCCATAATCTTTTCTCAAATATCTCCAGTGGTGTCTGGCCCTGTTTCTTCTGTGTTTTACATTTACCCTCCTAGACTAAATCATGGTCTAGTGGCACAGCAGGCGAGTTCTCAGCTTTGAGCCTTGGTACTTTTCTGTTCTGTCTTGAACACCTGTCTTCTTTCCGTCTCTCTCAGAATTGCTGCTTTGGGTCATCTATGGTTTCTTGGAGAGGCTTTTTTTAAGCACCTCTCACAGTGCTCTGACATCCTCATATTCTGAAATTACCACCCACAACATGAGTTAGTTACCAGCTCTGTTTCCTTTCTAGAATGCCCACTCCATGTTTAGATAAACTGTGTTTGGGAACTTACAGATGCTTAGTATTTTGGTGAGGAAAATAATAGATTATCTAGCATGTCATATGTAGAAGAAATAAGATACACACCGAGAGTCCAAATAACGGACACATGCAAAGCTGCCTTCATCTTTCATACAGCAAGGTAGCTTTTAGGTCTGGCAAGTGGACATTGTATTTATATTATAGGATCTAGGGTATATCCTGGTTTAGACTGAACTAGGACCTTGTGAAAGCCAATCTTGTGACTCTGCAGGTGGTTTCCATTCACGCATGCACACACGTGCATTCTCTTCTTTCTTCCACAGCCCACAACCCATGTGCCTTTGCTCCCTGCAGTCACCTTTGCCTGCTTTCTGCACAGGACCCTAGATACTATTCTTGTGCTTGTCCTTCAGGATGGAACCTCTCTGACGATCCTGTCAACTGCGTGAGAGGTAAGTGTGCTCTGATCAAGCCTGTCATAGTTGCGGCTAGACTGTGGGAAACCCTGCACCCAGTTCCCTTATGTTCAGTGGGGTGATAGCGTTAAGCATCTCTATTGCTATACAGGTTCTGTGGACCTGTACATATGGGTCAACCTTTAACCTTTTCTGCATTTAAAAGTAGAATTTATTTTTGATGTTTGTGCTCCGCTTGCACGTTTTCAGGTCCTTTGTTTTATTTATTCTTATACCAAATAATCACTGGTGAGTGATCCGTCCTGGGTCTCCAGCTTCAGAATCATTAATGTTATTATCTGATACCCCAGAAATAAGTGCTGTCTCTGTTAAGAAATATTACAAGTGGCCATTTGAGCAATTTAATCTTAGTTATATTAGTGGGTTGATTGAAGGGTGTGTGGAGTGTTGTGTCAAGTGGTCAAGAGTGCAAAAGGAAAGAGAAATGATTTCTTCAAGGGTGTATATGCATAGAACTCTTGAAAATCATCCTCTATCACTCAGACATTTAAAAGGTTACTCTGAATCTGTTCACCCCTCACCGAAGAGTGGAAGTATTTTGAAACTGATAGAAATTGCTAGAGAAGTTGAAACAAAATGGTTAGTTGCAACATGTTTCCAAATCCTTAGGGAAACCCGGCTTTGAAATGGAAAATAAATACAGGATGGGTTTTTAGGGCATTTATAGTGTTTTCAGGTTCCAGTGTTTGCAGCTGAGGTCCTGAGGATGGTGCTCCCCCGTACAGACCTGTGACACTGTGCACTGATACTCTCATGATGAAAGGTTTTAATGATTGGCAATACTTTTTTTTTGCTATTTTTCTCAGAGATTTATTACATTACTAATCCTTGGTGACATTGTTTAATTTAATGTGTCCTTGAATCTTTCAGAGAAGATTAATCTGGACATATTTTAGATACAGGGCATTCCTTCACCAAACAAGACTGTCAGCTGATTATTGTAGGGACATCTAATGGCGACAGCAAATAGTATCACTTGTCATTTCACAAATAATTTCACTTGTGGTTTTCCCATGGACAGGCTTTGGAAGTGGTCACTAGTGTCTCCTGTTGGTTTCTGAAGATGGGCTGGGGTGGGATGTGGGGGTGGTGTTTGCCTGTGTGGGGTCCTGGGTTTAATCTCAGCCATGCAAAACCAAAAACCAAACCAAGTAAGCACCAGTAAACCAATAGAGGTTAATGGTGGATAGGGTTGCCTGGTTGTTTCTGTTTCATCTTCTTCTTCTTCTTCTTCTTCTTCTTCTTCTTCTTCTTCTTCTTCTTCTTCTTCTTCTTCTTCTTCTTCTTCTTCTTCAGAATTTTATATTCTTTTTACCTCATTTTACATTATTACATGTGGGTTGTGTGCCTGTGCACATGGGGTATGTACATGTGTGCACGAATGTTTGAGAACCACTCTCAGCTGTTTCCTTCCCCTGTGGGTTGCAGAGTTTGAACTCAGCTTGTGTGACAAATGCTTTGCCAACTGAGCCTTCTCACTTGACTCAATTTGACTTTTTTATAATGTAAAATTATAGGGTGAGAACTTACTTAAGAGATATACTTCCCAAAGCAAGTAGACAAACTCTAGTTGTACATCCAAATAGGTTTCTGTCTCAGGGTCAGAATGCAAAATGCAACCTGGGGTCTTCACGTCATCACTAGATTATATATTTCCTCGTGCGAATTCTACCCATTTCAGCTATGCAGTTATTATTGACCACCCCCCACAGATAGATAAACACACACAGACACATATAGATACTTGAACAAATATACATAGACACAGGTAGACACATACACACAGACACATGGAAAAAGGCACAAAGACACACACACATATGCACACACATACACTCATACGCACACACACAGAGAATCCATGGTCTCCTGAAAGCAAGGCAAGTAATCTCTAATTTAGCTACAGCCCTCTGCTACAGATATTTATTTGGGTCATTTGCAGATTTTCAAGGTCTAAATATACAATTACATACAATAATAATTGTGCCTCAAAACGATACCTGAGAGGCACGAGACAGATACTCTTTACCAAGTGTGTTCCACTTCCCCACCTTCCCTGCATCATTTATTGTTAAGGCTCTCTATTGGTAGAGAGAACTTTCAGACTCAAATCCTGATAGTTTGTCTGAGTAAGGAGATAATGAGGACTATGTAGCGGATCATCCTCAGGCAGTGTCTCCTGAGGGGCTGGGGGGCTTCTGTGGGAGGACAATGGTTCAACATAACACTTCTATGTTAGTGCTGCAATGCCTGACACACTGCTTGCTGCTTCCACAGGTGATCAACCTTTCTTGATGTCTGTAAGAAATAGTATAATATTCGGAATCTCCCTTGACCCCGCGGTGAAGGGCAATGATGCTATGGTCCCCATAGCAGGGATACATAATGGTTTTAATGTTGAATTTGATGACTCCGAGCAGTTCATCTACTGGGCTGAGAACCCGGTAAGTTGTATGCGCTCAATGTATATGGCCATTATTTTAAGACAAAGTTCCCTCAGGGATTTCCAGGAAGACATTTGATGCTGCTCTTGGGGGGGCCTTGGGTTCCATGGGGCAAATGTTTCTTCAGTGTCTTTGTTTTTCCTTCATAGAAGCTTCATTTCATCTGCCAGAATGGGGAAAGAGCCAATGAGGAAAAAGGGGGGTGAAGAGAGCTCTGTGGTTGATGTGTCTGTCTTGCTGACTTCTCAGCCGCTTTGAAATGTGCTTTCAATTTTTGTTTTTAAGACTGCTTGGTGAGCTTTCTAACCTTTGCTTTTCCCAACAAGTGAGGCACAGCAAGGAAGCAGTGGCGGCACTGGCAGTAGCTGTACCGAGAAGGGGACTTCTGTGTAGGGGCCATGCCCCTGCCTCAGGTCAGCTCACCTCCCTTGTCTTTCTTCCCAGGGTGAAATTCACAGAGTGAAGACTGATGGCAGCCAGAGGGAAGTGTTTGCTCCTCTGTCTCTGGCCGGGTTCTCCTATAGCCTGGCTTTAGACTGGGTATCAAGAAACCTTTATTACACCACTTCTGCAAGTCGGTCCATTGGGGTAAGGCTCTTCATCTCTTTCCTACAAATTAATCTTATCTTCAAAGATGAGCAAGGCATTTTTTTCCCCTTGCACACAAGCTCCAGTGTTGCAAAAGCAACCATGTAGGGTGAGGGGTGGTTATTTTACTGAGCCTTGGAGGATGACCAATGCATGTTTCTAGAAAAAGTATGGAAAAGACTGAGAGATAAAAACCCTGAACTCATGAACTCTTTGACCTTGGACAAATGTCTTCATGAAACGGGGTACAAATTATCTCTGTATTCAACATGGAAGATGAATCATCCAAGAGTTTTTATAACTCTTAGGCAGTATAACTGATATTCTGTTCCAGAAGGGAACATTCCATGTTGAAAATAGGAGGTGGTGTTGAGGAGCCTGTTTTCCACTAGGGGTCGCTGTGTGCCTATATCTTGAAAACAGGTGCCGCTTATAAATGAAGCCTGCAGGTGGCTGATGAGAGAACTTGAGGTAGAATAGAAGGGATTTAATGTGACCCAAGAAGACACTTAGACCCAGAAAACGTAGGAGATTGTAATAGAAAGGGGCAACTTGAAATCAGAAAAATTACTGTAGCTCAAGCAGTAATTAGAAATGCCAGACAAGGCATAGATTGAGGGGAAAAAGGTAGCGTGCATGTATGTGCGTGTGTGAGAGAGGAAGGGAGAGAGGTGAGGGGGGAATGCTAATACAGATAAGTGATCTATTTGCATCCAGTAGCGATTTTATGGAAAACCTTCTGTATAGCAACAGGCAGTGATCTTTGTCTCCTTATTCATCGCTGGGAAGTGTTTGCCTCCATGTATGCCAGTGCAGAACATTGAAGCAGTGCCCATGGGGACTTTCAGAATATGCTGGGTCCCCTGGAACTGGAGTTATAGGCACTCCAGTGAGTCAAATGTGGATGTTGGGAGCATAGTCCAAGCCTCTCTGAGCCACCTCTCCAGCCCTGGTTGTACTTTGTGCTGAGATTATTCTTCCCAGCCCCCGAGAAGAAAGAGGTAGTGGGGACAGAGGGAAACACAATGGCGTCTTGAGCCATTACTGGTCATGCTTTAGCTTTTAGCTTTTCACCCCATCCATCTTTGTTTCCACAAAAGAAATTCAGTTCTAATACATGAATTTGGACTGTAGGTGGTGACACTCCGGGGAGACACGAGGTATGGAAAAACACTGATTACCAACGATGGCACCTCTCTTGGCGTTGGCCTCCCAGTTGGCATAACAGTTGACCCAGCACGTGGGTAAGTGGTACCAAGTGGCTCACATGTTCCCGTGTCTGCACCATCTTCATCAATGCCCCGGTCTGATGAGGTGTCCTGTTGACATTTAAACTGTATGATGTGTGACATTTTAACAGTGTAAACCCCAGTGAGGATAGCAGTAACTTGAAATTATGTTGAATATGAAGGAAGATGTTTCTTCCTTTAAGTTCAAGTGAATATTCAGTGCTCTACTTGCAGGAATTTTAGGAACTAAATATGATACAAGCCTGGGCAATATATTCTGACTTGAAGACTCTGAAGGCCGAGCAGATGGAAAATTCCACCACCCTGGCGTCAGATAACAGACCTCTAGAGATGTTGATGGGACACCGGTTAAATGCCCCTCTACATTGGATCACCCCTTTCTATTTCCGGTTTCACGAAACCCTCATGCTTTTTATGGTTGTAGGAAACTGTATTGGTCAGACCAGGGGACGAACAGTGGGGTTCCTGCCAAGATCGCAAGTGCTAACATGGATGGAACAGCTTTAAAAATTCTCTTCACCGGGGACCTGAGTCACCTGGAGGTTGTCACCCTGGACATCCAGGAGCAGAAGCTCTATTGGGCGGTCTCCAGCAGAGGCGTGGTATGAGCGGCCTTTCACTCCTTGTTCACACCACTGTGATCCGAAACGTGCCGGGTTACTTGGCAACCTAGATCAGGGTTTTCCTGCACGTTCTCTCGACAGTGCTCGCCTTGCTTCAGTATGTGCCACATTCCCGCCAGATTGATGGTTATTATTTGTCCCCCTTTCATTCAGGATAGGTAATCACCACTTGTATGGAGACATAGACTTAACGTGTTAAGTGATGTCAGTCTTCTCATTGAAAAGACTCCAGGTTCTCCCAGTGCAGAGTAAACACACACACACACACACACACACACACACACACACACACACCAGAGACTAAGCGAGTATCTCAGCTCAGCAGCTAAAGACATCATTAGTACACACGTGAACTTTCCTCTATAGCTTTAAAACTTCAAGATGGAGCCCCTTATACTCTGCAATAAAATGTACTATTAGGTTCCACTGACACTTGACTGTTGCTGCTAGATGTTGTAGCTGAGTTTGGCAAAGGAAGTACTCAGTAATGATTGTTGATGAATCAGATTGTATGTTGACTATACTCTGGACAGTAGTAATTTCAGTAACATCAGACACTGATGTTAGCTACGATGCCATGAAGCAGTCCTTGCTCTCTTTCCCCTTTCTGTTCCCCAGATACTAGCTTCATTTCTGGGATGACATTATTGTTATTATTTGTATCGCCAACTGCAGTTCTTGGTATTGATCCTTGGACCACATACTCTGTCTCTCATCAATATACAGCCTCTGCTGTCCCAGTATGCTTATTCACAGTGAGATGGCTCAGTGTTGTTAAAGGTACTTGTTGCCAAGCTCAAGGACCCAAGTTCAATCCCTGAGAACCACAAGGTAGAGAGAGAGCCTTGATGTTGTGCATACGGGGGCACCCAAACACAATAAAAACACATAAAACTTATCAACATATGTATAAGCACCATGCATGCTTGGGTGCATAGATATTATGAGGATGTTCTCATCACGTGCTGTGATCTCTGCATACAGTTAGTACTGGCTAGACAGAACTCAATGGCTGTCTGCACTCCTCCCTGTTCTGCACCCATTCTCCTGAATCCATGAGCTTTATACTCCACCTCTCCTTCTTTAATCATCAGAAGTTAATTTGCCTTATGTTCAGACTTTTATTCCTACCATGAGTGAGTTGGCTTTATGAAACTACAGTTTTGATGCTTGCCCAGTTGAGAGCTTGCTCAACCTCTCTGCTCTAGCCACTGGCAGCCAGAAGGGTCACGATTCCTTGCTTCTAGGATTTCTGTCATTTCTGGCATAAAACCTCTGGGTTCTCTTGTCTGTAAGGTAGTGGATAACCCAGATCTCTCACTCATTGCTTGGCTGGTGGTATAGGCTTTTGAACCCAAGTTAAGCCAGTTACTCCCTCACACTCCCCAGAAGCCGTCTATTTGATTCTTTCTCTGTGGACAAAAACTGTTTATCCACACCATAGCACCACGCTTGGCTCCCATCCAGTAGGGCTGGCTTGAAGTTCTGGGGAACATGTCTCTGGAGATGTCACAGCCAATGTCTGTCAGCTGCTGCATAATTGTGCATGCTCAGACATTTCTACGTATTCTTAAGCATGCTGTGAGTCACTCAAAGATGAGGATGTTTGCCTGTTCTGCATACTTGTCTTGGACCAATTCCATATAGGTAGAAAGGAAACAGTGCCATAGAGATGCAAGAGAATGGGAACTTGAACATGACCATTCAGTATGAATCAGTGAAGTAACAAGACTTCTGATCCTTCAGATCGAAAGAGGAAACGTGGACGGTACGGAGCGAATGATCCTGGTGCACCACCTGGCCCACCCGTGGGGTCTTGCGGTCCACGGCCCCTTCCTTTACTACTCTGATGAGCAGTATGAGGTTATTGAAAGAGTCGACAAGTCCTCTGGGAGCAACAAAGTAGTCCTGAGAGATAACGTTTCGAACTTGAGAGGTCTTCAGGTTTATCACCGACGCAGTGAGTACTTGTCATGGACACACATTCACGGACGTGTGACGCATATGCACACATCCTTACACTCACACCCTGTCCACATGTAGTTCCTGGTGTATACACATGTAAGCAAAACATTTGACAGTTAAGTGTCAGTGACTTATCTGACATTTCAAAGGCCAGAATTGGCTTCAGAGTTTATTTACTCCCTTTTACTTTATAGCATTCATCATGTATTACATGTTTTTTTCCTCCTGTATGTTTTCTGTTGTAATAGGACCTCTGTGAATGGCAGTCATTTTTTTGTCAATGTCAATGTTGAACAAATTTTGGGACAGAATTTTTTGCCTTAACTAAAGTACCCCCCTAACAAATTAACTTTATTTTACCAAGATAGTAACTTACCACAAAAGTAGTATCATAGAAATCTGCCTGCCTTTGACTACTAAGCTTTTATATTAGATTTATAATATTGAGTTTCTCACTTTCACCACAAGAGTATCAACTATTCTGCATCATATATGCTATTTTTATTGTGTGTGATTAAATGTCTTTTAAATATTCTTATCTCATAGATTGAAATGCAAGGAGGCGAAAAACAAATTCCTGTCTTTCAGTACTGATATTAATCTGCTAATCTAGTTATTATGTGTTTATTTTTAATAATTGGACTGTCAAGTCCACAAGGTTACAGACTGATTTTTGCATTCTTTTAGGTGCTGCTGACTCTTCCAATGGCTGTAGCAACAACCCAAATGCTTGCCAGCAAATCTGCCTGCCCACACCAGGTGGAATGTTCTCCTGCGCCTGCGCCAGTGGGTTTAAGCTTGGTCCTGATCATCGCTCCTGTTCCCCATACAACTCTTTTATAGTTGTTTCCAAGTTGTCTGCAATTAGAGGCTTTAGCCTGGAGCTATCAGATCACGCAGAGGCCATGGTGCCAGTGGCTGGCCAAGGTAAGGTTTGCTTCTAGCTGGTGCCAGCTCCAATGTGGTTTATAAACTTTATAAGCTCAACAGAATCTTCTGGAGGCGAGGGGCTGGCAAGCCCAGAGCTGAGCCAAGTCCTGTCCTCTGGATTGGGTGGAGAATCTAAGGGGGCCAGAGTTTGCTGGTTCCTGAGATTCACAGGCTTAGAGGGCTATAAAGTATAGATAGCATGGATTTTCAGGAGGTATCACCGAATGGATGTTCTGTATTCCTTCCTTCTCTGTTAATGAGGTGTACACAAATTTATTAGTATATATTTGGTGAAGTGATGTATTAGTCCTCAATAATTATATAATATTTTTCTTTTATTAATTATTTATTTGGGAGAAAGTCTCACTATGTATTCCTGTTTACCTGTATATAGACCAGAGATCCACCTGTTTATGCCTCCTGATTGCTGGGATTAAAGGCACGTGCTACCCTGCCTGACTTAATAATCATATTTGTGAATATGTAAACAATAACATGCCTCTTAGCTATAAGCCAAAGTATGTAGCAGAGTTTTCTAGCACCATAAGAAACACGCGAGAGGGCTGGAGAGATGGCTCAGCGGTTAAGAGCATTACCCGCTCTTCCAAAGGTCCTGAGTTCAATTCCCAGCAACCACATGGTGGCTCACAACCATCTGTAATGAGGTCTGGTGCCCTCTTCTGGCCTTCAGCCAAACAGACAGAATATTGTATACATAATAAATAAATATTTTTTTTTTAAAAAGAAACACGCGAGAATATTCTTGCCAGGATATCTATTTCAGAACACCAAGGGGTGGTGATGAAACTTACCTGCTCACTGCTAAAATGAAGGGTCATGGACTTGCTCCCCGGCATTGCAAAACCAAGTCAGACCCACGACAAGAAGGAAACACACTCAGAAGAAAGTTCTGCACCCATTAACAATTCTGCAGTCTTGACAAGACAATAGCAGCAGGAGACGGCACATCCGAGTGAACAGTGTTCTCTCAAGGCCCCTTCCTAGATGAGGACTTGCTGAGAAGAGAGAGAGTCTTTCTCGGGGATGCACCCCCCAAGTTGGTTTCAGCCAACAAATGCCAAGTTGTCAGTGCAGCTTGTAATAATAATGTAATAAGAATAAAGAAAAAGAATACATGAAAGTAGAAGAGGTTTAGAAGTAGAGGAGAGGGAGCAGTAGTGGGCAGCAGGATATGCCAAAAGGCTTTAGTGAAACACATTAGTTTGTATAGCACACATGCTAATAAGTGGGGGAGATGTGGAAAGTGCCGGTTCAGTTTGCTGATTTGTCTTAAATGTTGTAGGGCGAAACGTTCTCCACGTGGATGTGGCTGTCGCCCCTGGCTTTATTTACTGGTGTGATTATAGCAGCTCTGTGAGATCCTCTAATGGAATCCGTAGAATCAAACCTGATGGGTCTAATTTTACCAACATCGTTACCTACGGCATAGGCGCAAATGGAATCCGGGGTATTGCCGTGGACTGGGTAGCAGGTACGTGATCTACAGCTTCCGTTTTCATCTCTGTGTCAGAACTGGATTTTTCTAGATCAGGTATAAGGTCATTTAAGACTAAATGAAGGATGAGGTATTTTAGTTGACAGATTAATTGGGGATGAATCTATTTTATGCAATTGAGCAGGAAAATATTGAGATTAGAATTATCTAAAATTAAGAAGAGGAAAGGCATTTGCTTACTTTAAAGTCAAGAAGCTTTAGTTGCAGATTCATTTTTTTTTGTATTCTGTTATTCTCTTTATTTTTTGTATTCTCCTCCTACCTTCAAACTTTCCTATATCCCCCCTCCCTCAAATGCATGGCCTCTTTTGTCATAACTGCCTGCACATCCTTGCTTGCATATACGTCTGGATCCCATTCACATCCCCATCTAAAGTTTCTGCCCTCTGCTCTTGCAACCTCCCCACCAAAAGAAAGAAAAAGAAAACAAAACAAGGGAACAAACAAAATTATCTTATCTTCATTTGTAATGAGTTGGTTGGGTACAAGGCCTCTGATTCTGGGCCCTCATTGGGACCCCTCCCAAATATCCTGCTGTTGTCCTGAGTCTTGAAGATCCTGCATCTGCAGGTCCTGCCCCTTCACATGACCTAGCAGTTCATAGATGAGGTGGATGTTGGGGTGGGCCAACTCATAGCCTTAGTTTTGGTGGACCTGGGTGGTACCTGGGTTGGTCAGCCTGCCAGGTTTCCCTCATTGTCACTGCCATGATGAGCTCTCTAACACTGCCCAGGCTAGCTCACCCAATTTAGCAGGTAGTAACAGGGGAGGCGTGGCAGCAGCAGGTGGAGGCAGTTCTCCTACTCACTGACGCACCCACCACCAGTGCCAGCTCTACCGTCTAACCCCAGTGAGGTGTGGGACCCTTCTCTTGAGTGTGACATTTGTTGAGGGGCTGCACTAGCTCCCCTGCTTTCATGCCTCTGAGGCCAGCTCTCCAACTTCCTGCAGATGGCAAGGGGTGGGTGTGGGGAGGGCTAAATTCCTGTTCTCACATCCCCAAGCTGGATTCCCCCTTAACAGGGTCAGCTGTACAGTGCTGCCCCGGTGAGGAGCAGGGCTCACTTACAGAGGACTGCAGCTGCTGAGGGGAGTTGCAGACTCTTAATTGCTTCCTTGATAATGTATAAAATAATCATTACATGTATTTCTCTTAGTTATTGATGTGCCCAACTCAGTATTACATTAATTTACTTGTGTTTGAATTACTACTTACTCTTAACAGTGCTCTGAGAAATACTATATTACTATATTACAAACAGAGACCATTATATATTGTTGATCTTGATGAGTAGATATGGCTCAATTATAAGTTGCATATATAGCAAATACAGCAGCTTAATTAGATAAGTCCAAATTCCTATCCCTGTTTCTGGTGGTGGGACTGAGCAGTGTCAGTACAGTGTGCCCAACAGGACAGATGTAGCCCAGTTTTGGCTTCTGTACACTTTCACTGTCCCAAAATAAGCTCACTCATTTGGTGTGGTCAATGGCTGTTGTCATTGGACAATGGCAGAGTTGAATATGCTCGTGAGAGAAGCCATCTATTTGCTGGGTGTGTTGGCCTATGCCCGACTTCTTGGTAGAGAGGGCAGGAATATCAAGAGCTGAGTTCATCCTCACTTACATAGTGAGCTCCTTTCCATTAGAAGGAAGCTGAAGATTTTTGAGAGAATGAAAATGTTCCCTAAATTTCCAAAAGTACTCTCTTTAATCCAAGGATAAATGTTCATTTTTATAAGTTTACAAGTGATCAAACCTTCACCTTACATTATTCTATTCAGAAATGGTTCACCCTAATTTTTCTTCCTTCTTGCTTTTTCATTTGTCAACTTCTTTTTTTTTAAATTTTTTTTCCCCTGTAGGAAATCTTTACTTCACCAACGCCTTTGTATATGAAACCCTGATAGAAGTGCTGCGAATCAATACCACCTACCGCCGTGTTCTCCTCAAGGTCTCCGTGGATATGCCTCGGCATATTGTTGTTGACCCCAAGAGTAGATATCTCTTCTGGGCTGACTATGGGCAGAAACCGAAGATTGAGCGTGCTTTTCTTGATTGTACCAATCGAACTGTCCTTGTTTCTGAAGGCATCGTCACACCTCGGGGCTTGGCAATGGACCACAGCACTGGCTATATTTATTGGGTTGACGATTCCTTAGATATAGTTGCCAGGATCCATCTTGATGGAGGAGAATCTCAGGTGATTCGTTATGGCAGTCGTTACCCCACGCCGTATGGCATCACTGTTTTTGGAGACTATATCATATGGGTAGATAGAAATTTGAAAAAAGTCTTCCAAGCTAGCAAGGAACCAGGGAATACAGATCCACCTGTGGTGATAAGAGACAACATCAACCTGCTACGGGACGTGACCGTCTTTGATGAGCGTGCCCAGCCCCTCTCAGCAGCAGATCTTGACAACAACCCTTGCTTGCAAGGTAACGGTGGCTGTGCCCACTTCTGCTTTGCCCTACCCGAGTTGTCCACCCCCAAGTGTGGGTGTGCCTTTGGTGCTCTGGGAGACGATGGTAAGAGCTGTGCCACCTCAAGAGAAGATTTCCTCGTCTATACCCTGAACAATTCCTTGAGGAGCTTACACTTTGACCCTGAAGACCATAGCCCGCCTTTCCAAGAGATAAATGTGAGAAGAACCGCCATTGCTCTGGACTATGACCACAGGAATAATAGAATCTTCTTCACACAAAAGCTAAGCTCTGTCCGTGGCCAGATTTCCTATGTCAGCCTGTATTCAGGGACCAGCTCTCCAGTGGCCCTCCTTTCAGGTAAGTGCACACCAGGTGGAGTTCACCTTGGCAGTAGATATAAGGAGGTCAGCATACTGAGTATTTTTAATGCACGTTGAGAGTCTAGCATCTTTACGTGATTATATATGTGTATCTCTCCTTGTCTGTGCCCAGATGTAGGTATTTGTGATGGGATTGCCTTTGACTGGATAAACAGAAGAATTTATTACAGTGACTATACAAACCAGACGATCAATTCTGTGGCTGAAGACGGATCTAAGCGTGCAGTGATAGCCCGTGTTTCCAAACCGAGAGCGATCGTATTAGATCCTTGCCGAGGGTATGATGTGCTCTTCTTCATTTATCTGTTTGATTGAGGGGGAGTGGGTACCAGAAATTACTTTATGTGCATAATCAATAATAATATCTATGAACTTGCAGAGAAACAGATCTCAGTGATTTTTTTTTTTTTTAACTTGGCCTGACTCAGGACATCCATGTGTGGAAAGGAATGGCATACTCTTGAGTTCCTTACAAGTTGATGGATATTTACAATGAAGGAATGTGGAAAGGTCTTTAAAGGCTTCTGTGTTATGAATTAATCTTTTCTCCTGTTTGACTAGGTACATGTATTGGACTGACTGGGGTACTAATGCCAAGATCGAGAGAGCCACACTGGGAGGAAACTTCCGCGTCCCCATTGTGAACACCAGCCTGGTTTGGCCCAACGGACTCACTTTGGACCTTGAGACTGACCTTCTTTACTGGGCAGATGCTAGCCTGTAGGTGTCTCTTTATCATGTGGAGGGACTTGCTTAATGTGACAAAAATCTGAAAAAGTGGAGAGATGCTGCCTGTTCTAGCTTTGTGACTGTTTCCTGAGAGATCTACACCTGCATCACTAAGTGTACCTATAGTTATAATGGCATTACTCAGTTTCTGACTATAGGCATCAGATTTGAATAACATATCTGTTGCTTTGGGCCCTCTTTTCAAATCAATCCCTTTTCTCTGGCGCACTAGTAGTGTAATTATGCGATATCTCCAAGTAACCACATCGGCGTCCTCCCCATGGAAGAGTCTAAGGGATGAAATGATTCTGTTCGTTGCAGTTACTTCTTCCCTTGAATATTTTGGTCTTGTGATGAAATATTCTTATTTTTTCTTCGTTCTCTCATTTGAATCACAGCAGGGATGTTTTGTGTCATTCTAAGTAAATTTCCGAAGTAATATCATTTCATGCCAGGCCCCATGCATTATGGGAATCTGTTCACGGGCTGCTCCTGCTTCTAATGTTAGCCTGGCTTATCCTAAACAATATATGATGCTGGAGTGTGATAAGCAAACAGGACTTCTTATCACCAAGGAAGAAACACAAGTCAGGCGCCATATATGTCTGCCCCATTTGCACAATCATTGGAAGCAACATAAGCAATTGCCAGGCGCCTAACCATTGTGATTCGTTCTCCATCTCAGCAATCGCTTTTCTTTCTCTTTGTTCCAGGCAGAAGATAGAACGCAGTACTCTGAGGGGCACCAACCGCGAAGTCATCGTCAGCACCATCTTTCTCGCCTTTGGCTTGACTGTCTACGGCCAGCATGTTTACTGGACAGACATCTCCACCAAGAAGATCTACCGTGCTAACAAATACGATGGGTCAGCTCTGATTGCGATGACCACTTCTTTACCCGTGCAACCCAGGGGGATCTCCAGAGTTCTCAAAACCCAGCAGCAGCAGTGCAGCAACCCTTGTGACCAGTTTAATGGAGGATGCAGCCATATCTGTGCACCAGGTAAAGGGTTGAGCAGGAACATGGTATAGCAACAACAATGACGTTGACCTTTGGATACTAGTTCCAAGCAGAAAACAAATGGAAATTCTTAGTTGCAGGCTGTTTGTCAAATGGACCAAGGGTTATGTTACAGGGTTTTGTTCTGTTCTACTGGAATTGGTTCTGTAAAGGCGGTTTAAGTGGAAACCAGGAGGGAAAGAGTAAGAAGGTTTTTGACTTCCTGACTTCAATAGGAATTCTATAATGTAAATTTTCCCTTTAGGAGATATTGTTTATAGTTTGATATTTTTGTCTTCAGTATGAGGACAGTTTCATAGGAAATGTACCTTCTGATATTGTGTTTTCGCAAAAATGAGAACCATTGTGTGGGGGGCAGTAGTTATTTTTAAAGAACAACACAGAATATAGCTGAAAGGTGTTTCATTTCTAAGATGTTGTAAATGCCGTTCTGGAAAAGACGAAGACCGGTTCCTAGGCTTACGCTTCACCTCTCCCTGCCCCAGGACCAAATGGAGCCGAGTGTCAGTGCCCACACGAAGGCAGCTGGTATCTGGCCAACGATGATAAGCACTGCATTGTGGACACAGGCACCCGGTGTAGCCAGTCCCAGTTCACCTGCCTCAATGGGCGCTGCATCCCACCGGAATGGAAATGTGATAACGACAATGACTGCGGTGACGGCAGTGACGAGCTGGAAACCGTCTGTGGTAAGCTGGACTCAGTGCTGTTGTTAGGAGCTAAGATGTCATCGTGCAACTGTTTGGCGCGAAATTCCATGGTGTCCTGGATGGGCTTTGACTCTGATGATACAGGACGTGTTCCTGTGTGGTCACCTCTGTGTGCCGAAGATTCCATCAGTTGACATCTCCTTCCAATGTCTCTCCTTCCCCTAGCCTTTCACACGTGCCGACCAACAGCCTTCACTTGCGGCAATGGGCGATGCGTCCCGTACAGCTATCGCTGTGATTACTACGACGACTGTGGTGACAACAGCGACGAGGTCGGGTGCCTGTTCAGGAGCTGCAACAGCACCACGGAGTTCACCTGCGGCAATGGGCGGTGCATCCCTCTCAGTCGCGTCTGCAACGGCGTCGATAACTGCTTTGACAATGGCACCACAGACGAGAAAAACTGCCGTAAGTATATCTTACTTCCGTAAGAAGCATCTCTGCCGCTCCAGAGCCAGCTTGGAGTTACTACCGCTCACATGAGCTGTGCCTTCCTGTGGTTTGAACGATTGCCTGGGTCTGGTAACATGGACATTGTCTGTGATATATATTATATTTGTGATATATCTGCTTTTTTTTTTAAAGCTCCCCGTACTTGCCCGCCTACCCACATAAAGTGCGCAACTACAAACATCTGCGTTTCCCGGGCTTTCCTGTGTGATGGGGACAATGACTGCAGAGATATGAGCGATGAAAACCCCATGTACTGCGGTGAGTAGGATCAAAACCAGAGGCATGGCCATACTTCACAGAATGTGCTAGCTTTAACCGTAGAAACTGAGTTTGGAAGTTGCTTTAAGACATGAGTGGCGGAATCTGAAGTCTCATGCTTCGTCTATATTCTGGAAACCTGGTACGGTGTCCAAGGATTATAAAACAAGCATCTGCCAGGGCAGCAATCAGGTACAACAGTAGTAGCCGCACAAATAACCAGAATTCAGTTACCGCCTTCCCAATAAGTGCTCACGGGAAATCTGTCAGTTATAATGGACCAGGCAGGCAGAGCTTTGTAGAGCAGAAGAACCGAACTTCATATGTGACAAATATTCATTCTAATATTGTACCCATGCATTAGAAGCTAGTGTGACCATGGCTGTGTAAGGCTCCAATGAATAGGTGAGAATTCTGCTAACTAATTATGATTAAAAGGTTGTGGTGAGTGACAGATTTGGTATTATTACTTTTATCATTTTAATATAATTCATCTATTATGTTAT
>NC_022011.1:79487049-79494210 GCF_000317375.1 Microtus ochrogaster | reverse complement strand
TACAATACAATACAATACAATACAATATAATATAATATAATATAATATAATATATTCAAGCTGTACATGGTGGCACACAACCCTTAAACACAGGACATGAGAGACAGAGGTAGGAGGATCTCTGAGTTCAAGGCCAGGACAGGTAGGGCTACAAAAAGAAACCAAAACCTAAATAATAAATAAATAAACAATAAACTCCTTCATCCCCATAGAAGCTTAGAAAAGAAGGCCATTTCCCAAACCCCAACCTTTTCTGGCCGCAATTAAGCAGTTTAAAGATACAGATGAGCAACAGAAGGGCGCCCACTTGTGTTCTAATCTGTGCCTGTCCTCCAGCCGCGCAAACATGCAGCAGCAGCGAGTTCCGGTGCGTATCCAGTCATCGCTGTATTCCAAACTTTTGGCACTGTGATGGCGAAGCCGACTGTCCCGACAGCTCTGATGAACCCGACACTTGTGGTAAGAGTCCGCAACCACGCGATGCAAAGGGTGCAGTTAGAGCAACCGGGGCTTTTCACTTCAAATGCTGGCGCCACACGGCTGGGTGCTCACCCTCCCGGCTCCTATTCCCAGAAGGGTTGCCAAAACCATGCTGTGGGTGTTCATCAGAGAGCAGCTAGCGCAGGGTCTGCGGGGAGCCAATGAAACCATGGAAGGTGCTTGCTGATAAGTGGGGCTGTGAGGCATCCAGTGAACTGGGATTGTCTGTCTGGCTTGCAGAGTTCAACTTCAGCTGACACGTGGTTTAAATTTTTGTCTGAGCCTTGTAAAACTATAGGATTTTTCACATACACCGGGGAGGGCACTTAGCAGGCACACTATGCCAGTTTGTGGAGTGAGGTGCCCCGGCCCTTATCTGGGGGCAGTTGTATGTTATCCTTACTTCAGCACTGAAAAATATGTAGATATAGAATTTTGAGTATCTGTAGGGAGAAGAAATAATATATTATTATAATATAATAATTATAATAAAGAAGAAATAATATATATTATAATATAATAATTATAATAAAGAAGAAATAATATATATTATTATAATATAATATAATAATAACTATAATAATGGCAGCTGTGACACTTTGTGTATTCCCGACGTATGTGAGTCAGCTCCTCCATGATATAAACCAGATTTGAATGTCCTTCACATAGAGACGCCAAGCAGACAAGCCAGTCTTCTCATTGAGCATTTCTCCTTTCAGTTCAGACTGTGAACACCTGCTCGGCTAACCAGTTCCAGTGTGACAATGGCAGGTGCATCTCGAGCAGCTGGATCTGTGACGATGACAACGACTGTGGGGACATGAGCGATGAGGACCAACGGCATCAGTGCGGTAAGTGAAGGCAGGTTCTTCGCGGGCTCAGCAAAGTCAGCCTTGATTTTCATGGCTGGAGTGTCCAGCTGACAAGGAAACTGCATGCTATTTTCTGCTGTGTGACATCATCGCTCACATGTGCAAGATGACTTGGTGCTCCGTTTCACCCACACAGGACTAGGAAAATTCTGTCTTTTGTTGGCCACTAAGTACCATTGTTTCTTCCAAATAATAGATTTGGATCATATTCTTTCCCCTCCAGATCTTCCCAGTTTCTACTAGAGATACTATCGCGATAGATAATGGAATGTAAGTAGGTATATCAACACTCGGTATGGGCCCCATGCCCAACAGTAGTAGTAGGCTAATACAAATTAACTTTTTTTTTGTTTCATTTTCCTTTGTTGGAATTTTTTTTTGTCTCTTTTTGGTGTTTTGACTCTTGCCTTCTAAAAATTGTTTCATCTCTTTTGTTCTGTTTGAGAGAAAGAGAACATTGTGAATAGGGATGTGGGCAGGGATCTAAGAACAGTTGGGGGAGGGGGGAAATATGACTAAATATACTGGATGAAAATATACTCCTGCCTCTGTCTGCCATGTGCTAAGATTATAAGTGTGTGCCACCACCGCCCAGCAAAAAGAGGTTGTTAGTGGGGCCATGGTGGTGCACGCCTTTAATCCCAGCACTCGGGAGGCAGAGGCAGGCGGATCTCTGGGAGTTCGAGACCAGCCTGGTCTACAAGAGCTAGTTCCGGGACAGGCACCAAAGCTACAGAGAAACCCTGTCTCGAAAAACCAGCCCCCTCTCCCCCCCCCCAAAAAAAGAAGAAGTTGTTATACCCATAACATTGATGCCGGATTTTTATTCGCTGCCTGAGGGGATTTAACATCTTAGAACATCATGGACAGAGTTTCCTGAGGTTTGGCCTTTGAGAACCAACTTGTGGCCACAGCTTTACACCCCCCTGTCACTGCCTCACTGGAACCATTTTCTCTTGCTTTTATGTCTTGTTTGTCGTGGGATTGGATAAGGCATGAGTGGTTCTGAATATCTTATTTCTTGCTCAGCTTCTCGTGCCATACTGACAAGTCTGACCCCTCTTTCTGGTTTTTGTCTGACTTTGAGACGTCCAATAAACCATTCTTTTCACCCAGCAGATTGGCACCAAACCACTAATGGAATATGAAACATTTAATGAATTATATTAATTATATTTTATTTGTTCAAATTTTCAAAAGAGGAGTGGATTTCTGATCTCATGGAGAACTAAGTTTTTTTTTATGTTGATGTTTTGCTTCTGAAAAATGCAGCTCTCTTATGATATCTGTCCCCTTTATTCTCATTCCTCTTCATCCTTCAGAGTGTTAGAAAGGGTGACGAGAAGCTGAGAGAGTCTTGTCTGCTTTGGTTTCAGCGCTCAGGAACTGCTCCGCTTTCCAGTTTGCCTGCAGAAATGACCGGCCTCCGAGAAGGAGGTGCATCCCGCAGTCCTGGGTCTGCGATGGCGATGCAGATTGTGGCGACGCCCTCGATGAGCTGCAGAACTGCACCAGGAGAAGCTGCTCTGCAGGAGAGTTCACCTGTGCAAACGGGCGGTGTATCATGCAATCGTTCAGGTGAACTGGGATTCGAGCATTTCCCTCTATACCCCAAATGTCCATCGCAGGACCTAGTGCCCATGGCACTCCTGTAAAATTGACTAGGTTCAGTTCTGGTGCCTTAATATCTCATGACACTCTGCCACTAACCTTTGCCCTCTTTCTATTGTTTGAATTATCCTATTCGCATTGTCACCATGACATTATTCAGCAAGCATGGTGTTTTATGTGGAATCTAGAGAACATAGACCAGTGTGGCTCATGGCACCTCAGGAGCCTGTGTCACCCTTAGCAACCTGGGGATGTTAGGTATCAGAATCAGGACTACTACATACACTCTTTGTTTCCCGATATTTCTTGTTAAACTACTGGCTTTAATCTCCTTCCCGTTACCATATCTAACTCACATCATATCAGGTGCCAGTAGAACTATATGAAGGGATCTGCCAATGCAAGCGTCACTCCAGTGGGAAGATAGGTGTTCTGAAAAGACATCCAAGGACAATTTTATAGGGCACAGATTTTATGTACTTCTATACAGCGTATCTCTCTGAGAAAGCCTCCAGTGTCCTTAAGCTATCCCATGAGCTACAAATGTCTGAATCGTGTTACTATGCCCTATGAAATGGTGAGTGAACCAAGCTGTCTTCATATTTCTTAAGGCACCAGGGGAACTTGTCGAATGCCAAATCATGGATTGTTCTAGAAACAGAGATTGGTGGTTTAGACGAATATCTTGTAGGCTAAGGTACCGTGGTGATTGTTAAAATGCTCTCCGTGGTCCTGCATCTCCTTACACAGGTGCGACCGGCGTAATGACTGTGGTGACTACAGCGACGAGAGGGGCTGCACATACCCACCCTGCCGTGACAACCAGTTCACCTGCCAGAACGGGCGATGCATCTCAAAGTTCTTTGTCTGTGACGAGGACAATGACTGTGGAGATGGGTCAGATGAACAGGAGCACCTATGCCACACCCCAGAACCCACGTGCCCCCCTCACCAGTTCCGCTGTGACAATGGGAACTGCATCGACATGGGGAAAGTCTGTAACCACTTGGACGACTGCTCGGACAACAGCGATGAGAAAGGATGCGGTGAGTCCAGGGTAGGGGGTGGAGCTGTGTACATTCTCCACCCTTTTGAGTTGCTTAGGACTTCCAGTGCGTTTTCTACGTAGGAAATTTGCAAAACAACTTGCTGTGGCTTCCGTACTTGGTATACAGCATAGAACAATATTCAAGGTGTTCTTTAAGAGGCTTGCTCAATAAGACATCCAGAATGCTCTTCATTTTAATTCTTAGGAGACTTCCTTTCATACTCACAACCAAATTTAGCCAGCTAAAAATTTATCACGAATTCTGCCTGTGTGAACTTTATACCACCAACGGTTCATCCACTCTGTGGAGTTGGTTGGTCTTGCATGGTGGTGTTCCTGTGACAAATTTAAAAGCTTGAGACTCTATTGTCTTCCACCTTCCTTTTCCTTGTCAAGTTCTCATTATATTTTTATTGGTTAAAACTTAAGAAATGTTTTATTTGGATGACATGTATTTTGAGGCATGGCCTCCCTTTGCAGCTTTGGCTGGCCTGGAACTCACTGTGTAGACCAGGCTGTCCCAGTGCTGTGGGATTTGAGAGAGGCACCAGCATGCCTGTCTATTATGTAGCTCAGGCAATCCTCTTCCTTCAGTCTTCAATGTGCTGGGATTACAGGCTTCCACTGCCACACACTGTGTGCAGTAGGATCCAAACAACACAATTTTAAATGTTTGGCTTGAAAAGGAAATGAGCTCTTATAAGCCCACTAAACATCCAGATTCATAGCCAGCAGGATTCCTTCTAATTGCATATACATTATCTCTTCTCCAAACAATTAAACTAGCATATGGCTACAAAAATGAACTTCTTAGGGGTATGATGATTATAGGGTGGGCTAGGCCACCTGTGATAGATACCCATCTGTCTTATCCTATCCTATAAGGCAAATGTACACATCGTACTTGAAGCTTGTGATTCATCAGAGTGTGGCTATCACAGTGAGCGCACTGGGCTGCCTCTTGTCATCTTTCATTTTGATTTGCTAAGAATTGGCACTATCTAGCAGGAGTACTGTCTAGCAGGGGTGAAGCTGTGGGCCTATGGATCTCTAGTAACTTTGTCTTTTGCCTGCAGGCATTAATGAGTGCCAGGATTCGTCAATCAGTCGCTGTGACCACAACTGTACAGACACCATAACCAGTTTCTACTGTTCCTGTCTCCCTGGGTACAAGCTCATGCCCGACAAACGCACTTGTGTGGATATTGACGAATGCAAGGAGTCGCCCCAACTCTGTAGCCAGAAGTGTGAGAATGTAGTTGGTTCCTACATCTGCAAGTGCGCCCCGGGCTACATCCGTGAGCCAGATGGGAGGACCTGTCGGCAGAATAGTAACATCGAGCCCTACCTCATCTTTAGCAACCGGTACTATCTGAGAAACCTAACCACAGATGGTGCGTTTTACTCCCTGATTTTGCAAGGCCTGGGCAACGTGGTGGCCCTGGATTTTGATAGAGTAGAGAAGAGGCTGTACTGGATTGATACCGAGAAGAAAATCATTGAGCGGATGTTTTTGAATAAGACAAACCGGGAGACGATCATAAGCCACAGATTACTACGTGCTGAAAGTCTGGCTGTAGATTGGGTCAGCAGGTAAGAACCTCTAGAACACTGCACATGCCCGGCTGTCTGTCTATGGTAGGGACAGAATACTGCTGTGGGTTCTGAGGATTCAGGTCCTCCTTACCCAACGAGCCATCTCTTCAACCATGGAATTTGTAAAACTATTAATTGGTCCTTTCAACTGGGGTATGTAGAAACATTTAATAACCTTTCCTGTTTCTCTGTGCCCTTTTTTTGTTGGTGAAAAGTGTCCTGTAACCACTGTATGTGTGAACCTCAGGGAGTTCGGATAGGAACTGTTGTGTATAAATAAAGTGACTCTCACAGTAAGGTCTGTCTTTCCACTGCAGAAAACTCTATTGGTTGGATGCCACCCTGGATTGCCTGTTTGTCTCCGACCTTGAAGGCCGACACCGCAGAATGCTAGCCCAGCATTGTGTGGATGCCAACAATACCTTCTGCTTTGAAAATCCCAGGGGAATTGTCCTTCATCCTCAAAATGGGTACCGCCTCTCTGTCATCTTGCACCTCTTCTTTAACCACCTGTTCAATTAGCTTCTTATGGGCCAATATCTTGCTGGGATCGTATTCTGTTTTTCCAGCTTGAGTGGGTTATTACATTGAGTAGTGTGGCTCACTCAACTGATGTTCATCAGCTGAACTCTTGTCTTTGCAAGGATGTAACTGTTCATATTTTGAGTTGCATGCATAGAAAATTGTAGACTCCCTATAGCAAAGCCATTGAACTCCACAGTCGTCCATCTTTGAGGACCACCTGTTCACCATTGTGGATACTTTTGGCCAGATCTCCTTCCTCTTTGAGAGATTCTGTGGGATGGTTGGGAACTTCATTTCTCCAACTTGAGAAAAGCTTTTGGCTTCAGCTTTTCCCTCTGTGTTTGCTCCCGCAGGCATGTCTACTGGGCCGACTGGGGTTCCCGAGCATACATCGCGAGAACTGGAATGGATGGGAACAATAAATCCGTGATTATCTCTACCAAGATAACATGGCCCAATGCCATTACGATTGACTACACCAATGATCTCTTGTACTGGGCAGATGCTCACCTGGGCTACATCGAGTATGTACCTTGAGGAAAAGCTAAGTAACCAAGCAGGGCTGTGCTTTCTGGGGATTCAACAACTGTGTATCCACACTCAGAACCACTGGGGGCTGTTTTGTAAGACATAATCTTATCTATACCAGGTTGTCCTCAAGTTTCCTATGCAGCTAGGATGATTTTGAACTTCTACTGTTCACAGTCTGAGCTTACACTACCTACAGGCGAATCCAGGAGAGGGCAGGGTGACAAGAGGTAGTGAGTTGACCCAGCAATTCACACAACAGAGGATTGGGTTCACTTCTTCCTAGGGCCCATGTGGAATGGCTCACAATCCCCCTGTAACTCCATCTCCAGGGGATCTGATGCCTCTGAAGGCATCTGCATATACTCAGAACTCAAGACACACACAGACACACAGACACACACAGACACACACAGACACACACAGACACACAGACACACACAGATACAGACACACACAGACACAGACACACACACACACACACACACACACACACACACA
>NC_022011.1:79401107-79486849 GCF_000317375.1 Microtus ochrogaster | reverse complement strand
C
The DNA here is from genome assembly GCF_000317375.1 of Microtus ochrogaster. Classification (NCBI taxonomy): domain Eukaryota; kingdom Metazoa; phylum Chordata; class Mammalia; order Rodentia; family Cricetidae; genus Microtus; species Microtus ochrogaster. The sequence continues at coordinate 79,486,848 of NC_022011.1, read as the reverse complement.
TCTGTAGACCAGGCTGGTCTCGAACTCACAGAGATCCACCTGCCTCTGCCTCCCGAGTGCTGGGATTAAAGGCGTGCGCCACCACTGCCCGGCCGCTATTCCAGTTTTTGACTCTGACTTTTAATTGTTGCTTTCCTCAGATTCAGAGTGGTAGAAGAATTTTCTTACTTGAATCCAGTTCTCTCACTGGTCCTGGATGACATTTAGACGAGAGGTGTTATTTACATCCTTGCTCTTCCTGCCGCCAGGTTCTCTGATTTGGATGGCCACCACCGACAGACAGTGTATGATGGAACTCTGCCTCACCCCTTCGCTCTCACCGTTTTTGAAGACACGATTTTCTGGACGGATTGGAATACAAGGACAATCGAAAAGGGGAACAAGTACGATGGGTCAAACAGGGTGGTGCTGGCGAACACCACGCACAGACCCTTCGACATCCACGTGTACCATCCGTACAGGCAGCCGATCGGTGAGTCATTGGCAATGGACTTGGGTGTAGCTGCTTTATGGAACATGGTTTGCAGGAAGCCCATTGATACGTACGTCATTGAAACACATCTTGAATTAAGAGAAGCTCATTTCTGTACAGTGTTGCAGTAGAACCCTAGCCTTGTGCATTCTAGATGAGCCTCTACCGTTGAGCTACAGCTCAAGCTCTTGGCTTTTAGACTAGGTGTGTAGCTCAGACTGGCCTTGAAGTGACGTGACAGTCATGATCATGCCCTCTAACCACAGGCATTCCCGTAGTTAGTATTTTGGTGGAAGGACCGTTGTATTTGAAGGTGAGTTAAACAGTTAACCGGTTTCATCCCTAAATGCACTGAAAGATGAGGACATTTTATATCTCCATCAGTATGCAATTGTAACACCTATCAACTATCCCTTAATAACAAAATCAAAAAGAAGATTTTAGCCATTATGAAATCTTTAAAAGAAGATTATAGTCATTATGAAATATGACAGCATGTTTTGTGTCACACAAATATTATTCCCGTCTTCTAAATGTGCAGAGCACACATCTTCTAGATCTGGAGTATAATTTTCGTGGCTTTTCTGGGCCTGCTGTGTCATGGCATCTTGGAAGGGAAAATGAGAATTATCAATGGTACTCGGTATTTCTTTCTGAATGTTAATATTTTTCATAGGGGCTTACTGGAAGTTAAGTTAATCCTTGTCTTGAAGCAATAACTGAGAAAGACAAGGCACAGGCTGTCTGCATGGCCTCTGGTGTCCAAGCTTCTTTTGTCTAAATCGTTAGGACGAGGGAGGAATTGATAATGTCTGCCGAGAATTACAACTCACATTTGAAATCTGGTGCATGGATGCAGAACCACCAAGTTATATGACCGTGTACGCTTGCTTTCTTCCCTTTCAAGTGAGCAACCCCTGTGGTACCAACAATGGTGGCTGTTCTCATCTGTGCCTCATCAAAGCCGGAGGGAGAGGCTTCACCTGCGAGTGTCCAGACGACTTCCAGACTGTTCAGCTGCGAGGGCGAACGCTCTGCATGCCCATGTGCTCCAGCACGCAGTTCCTCTGCGGAAACAATGAGAAGTGAGGCGCCTGTTCCCCCGGCACATAATGGTCCCCCCTTGGGCCAACATTGACCTGTGAGGCCATTGGCAGGGAGTTTTCTGACTTTCTTTGAGACCGATTTTTGCTTGTAGCTCCTTGGCCTAGCCCAGGCAGGCCTGAAACTCACAGCAATCCTCCTGTTGCAGCTTTCTGAGTACTGTTTCTAATTTCTAATAAACTGTCCTGAGGTTTGAGGCCAGAGCGCTACCATTGCCAGGGGGCCCATTTTTTTTTTTTTTTTTGTTCATTTGTGTCACGCAGGGTTCATGCTTTTAGATGCATCTGTTTCCTACTAATGTCGTTTTTTTCTTTAACTGGACAAACCCTGATGTGCCTGTGTCATAGTTAGCTATTCATAACTGGTTCCATTTCCTTGGCATTGTAAATGAATAGAGTAATAAATGCATGTTTGACAGGATATGGAGATCTTTGGGTATAGGAGAGCAGTCTAGCTGAATTCTATTTTAATTTCAGAAACTACCCTCCTTAGTACCCTAGTTTACAGTCCCATGAGTAGTAAATAGGGCTCTTCTCTCCCCAATACTTATTTATTGTCAGGTTTCTTGGTAATAGCCAAGACAGCCACTGGGGTTTGGTGGTAGTTTTAATTTGCGTTTGCATATGCAAATCCCAGGGATGTTGCTTATTAGCTGTTTGTGTTATTCTCTTTAGAGAACCATTTCTTTAGGCCATTTGTTGATGGTCATTTTGCTTTTTGGGTTCATTGCAGTTCATTGTAAATTCTGGATATTAGCCCAAAATCTGTTTTAGAGCAGATAAAGACCCCCCCCCCCAATTCCTTGGACTATCTGGAGAGATAAACAGAGAGATAAAGCTCGGTTTGTGTTCCATGATGTGATCAATTAGAGGCCCCCAGCTTTCCAAAAAATACTCATATGCCTTCTTTAATTTAGGTAGACAATTTTAAACCATAGCTTCTAAAAGCATCGCTCAAAACTCCATCCCTTCCCCTCCCCCACTACTTGGGACTAGGGTCCAATTAATTTCTCCCTGTGGACATTGCTTACGTCATCGGTCCTCTGTGAGTTTCTACAGGCTTTCTATCTTTGTGCAGGTGTATCCCCATATGGTGGAAATGTGATGGGCAGAAAGACTGCGCGGATGGTTCTGATGAACCAGACACGTGCCCGCACCGCTTCTGCCGTCTGGGACAGTTCCAATGCCAGGATGGCAACTGTACAAGCCCCCAGGCCTTGTGCAATGCTCAACAGGATTGTGCTGATGGCTCTGATGAAGACCGTGCTCTCTGTGGTACGTTTTTGTCCTCTTTGCCCAATCCTTTAGTTGATTCTGTAGCAACCCAAAATCTGGCTCAAAAAATTTTTGGAGAAAAGTTAGGGTCCATCCTGTATTTAATAGAGGTTTTGAACTTCTAGGGTCAATAGTCGTAGATGGGGTAGTGCTAGGATAGGATCCTCCTTGAGCTGACATTGAGAAAGACAAATCCCTGTCCATTTAAAATGAGAGAGGACTGTATTTTAATTGAAACAGTACCTCAATACATCAAGAGTAGCAATAAGCCAGGCATATGCCTTTAATCCCAGCACCTGGGAGGCAGAGGCAGGAGGATCTTTGTGAGTTCGAGGCCAGCCTGGTTTATAGAGAAGAGTGAGTTCCAGGTCAGCCAGGGCTACACAGAGAAACCCTGTCTCAAACAACAACAACAACAACAAAGAAAGAAGAGAATAGCAATAATCCCAGTTTCAGAGTCTAATAAGAGCCTAGAATGTAAACCCCAGAGAAAGGAAGCTAAGGTAGAATTCTTTAGACCCCCCTGGTGTGAACTGACAGCTTCTCACCTGGTAACTGAATGCCTTGCTTGCAGAGCATCACCGGTGTGAAGCCAACGAATGGCAGTGTGCCAACAAGCGCTGCATCCCAGAGGCCTGGCAGTGTGACTCGGTGAACGATTGCCAGGACAACTCGGATGAAGAGAGTTCGCACTGTGGCAGCAGGACCTGCAAGCCCGGCCAGTTCAGGTGCAACAATGGCCGCTGCATCCCTCAGAGCTGGAAGTGTGATGTGGACAATGACTGTGGAGACTATTCCGACGAGCCTATCCACGAATGCAGTGAGTTCCCGGGGGCGGGCTTTGCAAGACCAGAGCAAGGCCAGCAGGTGGGGATGCACCCCCCACTTCAGCCCAGGGGAAGGGGATACCCTTTCTTGTCTTCCATTGCAAACTCCATCGCTGTGAGATAAAGCGAAGTAGAGTGGCTTTTATTTGTAACCAGACCCTGGCCGTACCTCCCCAGCATGGCACTAAGTGTCATGTGAAAGCAAGGTATGTGAGAAGCACTGATCAGAAACCCGAGGCTTAATCATTTTATAAGTAAATAAAGTGAGTCTCACTTTAGTGAATGGCCGTGACCACAGAACCAGCATTTCAGCTCAGGGAATTTACTCAAACCAAGTACATGCTCAGTATTAGTTGTGGTTTTATTGCTGCGAAGAGCCGCTGTGACCACAGCAGTTTTTATAAAGGAGGACATTTAATTGGGGCTGGCTTATAGTTCAGAGGTTTAGTTCATTCTCATCACGGATAAAAGCACAGCAGCACGTGCTTTTAGACAGACATGGTGCTGGAGAAGTAGCTTAGAGCTCTATATCTGTATCCTCAGAGAGCAGGAAGAGGGATAGATACTGGGCCTGGCTTGACTTTTGAAACTTCAGAGCCCATCCCAATGACAAGACCACACCCACTTCAACAAGGACACACCTACTGATGGTACTTCTGGTTATGGACCTGGGGGAGCCATTTCATTCAAACCACCACATCCCTTCCACTCCAAACCACATCACAACACTAATGAACGGGACTGAGATAGCAAGAAAAATTAGGGCTCTGTCATTACATCATCATCAGAGATGCCCAGAGTTTGTTTGGTGGTTACGTGGTAGTTGCAGATGCCGGCATCATGTGAGGAGACAGCAGCACTGGCACCCACTCACATTCTCATTTCCTGCTTTCTTCCTTTTCAGTGACAGCTGCCTATAACTGTGACAACCACACGGAATTCAGCTGCAAGACTAACTACCGCTGCATCCCAAAGTGGGCCGTGTGCAATGGCGCCGATGACTGCAGGGACAACAGTGACGAGCAGGGCTGCGGTAGGAGGGGCTCCGGGCGTGGGGGAGGGGCAAGAGAATGCCAGTGTCAATTGCTGCTGTCTCCTAAGGGTGTCTTTTCACCTCTGAAAAGGGACTTAATTCGTGTCATCTTAAATGACATCTGGCCCAAAAACATGTAATAATTTAAAGAAAATATAATTAAAATGTCTCCCCAATATAGAATCCTTATTCAGACACGGCAGGTGTAGATGGTAGAAGGCACAATATGCCTCAAGAGATTTCCAGATCTGGATGCATTATTTTATGACCATCATACCAGCCTTTGTGGCTTTTATAATCATCTATTGGGCAGCTGTAGTCACTCTGGCAACACGGAAAGAATTTATGGAAACTGTGGACAAAAGACCAAATAAATTAATGGAAATTAGGTATATACTATCTCTTGAAATCAAAGTGTCTTAGTTTATATTGTTTGAAAGAGAAAAAAAAAAGATAATGGGTCTAAACTTACTAGAGGCAATGTTGCACTGACTCCATTTTTAAGCCACTGACCATGTTTTAGCTTTTTGCTGCCCATTACAAACCTGACACCGTAAGGGCCAGTCACTGCGGCCATGCCTTTCTTCTCCACCAAAGGTAGAGAATAGGTTAGCTGACAGTGGCTGTCTCTGTGTCCCTACGTCTGAGAGCTTCAAGCATATGGAAACATAATTCTCAGACTGTATCCTAACGAAGCTGGGACCTTGGCTTATGCAGTCTTAATTGCGTGTGCTCTGCAGAATCTGTGCCATGCGGTCCTGGGGATTTCCGATGTAGAAACCACCAGTGCATCCCTCTCCGCTGGCAGTGTGATGCCTATGACGACTGCGGTGATAACTCCGATGAGGAGAGCTGTGGTGAGTGCTGGGGACTTCGCAATCCTAGGAGCCAGCAGGGCTGCGATGCCTGTTTGTGATTCATCCTCGGACAGTGGGACATCCGTTCTTGTGGCTTCTGAAATGCTAATAGGTTAAGCTTTGGGAGAAGGTATTTGTGAAGGGGGTTATTTGATCAAGTCTACTTTTCATCTCTTGCATTTATTTCCTCAAATTGTTTTTTTTTTCCTCCTCACACAAATGAGATGTTTTCTGACAAATGACAAAGAAAGAAGAAAGTAAGGAAAAGCACTGGCCCTTAGGACCTGAACCCAAAGCTTCTCCCCCAATGTGGTCTTAATAGCAGGGGAAGGAGTATTTCTGCTTATTTGCATGGTTATCACTCCTGGAATAGTTAACTCTTAGTAGAAGGTCTAATAACTCCTAGGGATGGGACGTGAGCCTGGGGGAAGGAAGCCGTATGTCTAGATGGCGCTACACTAAGCGTTCAGTTTGTGTCTGGAAAATGAGCTCCACCTGAGCACGTATCACTGGCTCATGACCAGAGGCAATTGGGAGAATTAGCGTATTGATCACACCAGCAAGTATCAACCTGCTGATACTTGTTAATATGAAAGGGTAGTCCCAGTCATGTGGGAGTCGGAAGCAAGAAACCCCAATATGCTTGGGTCAAAGTGTGTGATCACGGACAGCCTGGGAAACCTAGGGAGACTGAAAATACAGGCATGAGCCAGAGATGATACCCTAGGTCCTATTTCCACTATTCTGTGAACAGAAAGGTAATTAAGAAAGTTCATATTAAATGCTCTAATTGCAGTTAAAGCACACTTAGAGGAAAGGATTTGTTTTTAAAGACAGGGCCTCACTATACAGCTCTGGGTGTCCTGGGACTCGGTATGTAGACCAGGCTGGCCCCTGTCTCCCAAGTGCTGGGATTAAAAGCTGTGTTACCATTCCCAGTGAGTCAGAAGAAAAAGTTTTAGAATGGGGATGGAACACAGGACGGAACTGGGTACCCGTGGGCCTAGGCATCTCCCCAATCACACTCTCTCCCCAGTGTGATTCCCAGCGCACAGGACGGAACTGGGTACCCGTGGGCCTAGGCATCTCCCCAATCACTCTCTCCCCTGTGATTCCCAGCGCACACTCATGGCCAGGTGGCTTTTCTTTCCAGTTCCTCGGGAGTGCACAGAGAGTGAGTTTCGATGTGCAGATCAGCAATGCATCCCCTCTCGATGGGTCTGTGACCAAGAAAATGACTGTGGAGACAACTCGGATGAACGGGATTGTGGTAACTATCGGGGGCTTACAGAATCTTACGCTAGGACAGTGTAGGGACTCTAGTCTGCATTTTCTGTACTTTAACTTACAGTATTCTGATCTTATTGATGGGAAAAATAGTAAGGGATATCCTTTCTTTTCTGTTGAAACGGGGTTTCTCTGTAGCCCTGGCTGTCCTGGAACTCACTCTATACTCCAGGCTGACCTCAAACTCACAGATATCCTCCTGCTTCTGCCTCCCAAGTGCTGGCACGTGCCATCCCTGTCTGGCCAGAAAGAGTATCTCATTTTAATTTAGCTGTGACCCAGAAGCCGGCCTTCATTTCCATTGCGCTTCTAAATAAACACAGGTCACGTGACCATGGCGTAAGCAGCCAGAGAACTGGGACAGAAAATCTGAGTAAATACTGACTTTGGGGATTGTTATTATTTTTTTTTTTGCGGTGAGATCTGCTAACAGGTGATAGGTGTGCCCATCTCCATATGCTGAATAGAGAAGTTGATCTGTTTTATTGGTCATTGACTGAGCTGTGAGCCAGCCAGAGGGTGTGGGCAGGAGGCCATGATGGCCTCTTCACACTCTCCTGCCACGAGACCATCTTTTCCCTTCAGAGATGAAGACGTGCCACCCCGAACATTTTCAGTGTGCGAGTGGACACTGTGTGCCCAACGCATTGACGTGTGATGGGAGAGCAGATTGTCTGGATGCTTCCGATGAATCCAGTTGTCGTAAGTGCCTGCTCGCTTGAGCTTCTGCGTGTCCGAGTGTTGAAATAGGAGCAGTGGGCTGTGTCCCGCCACCCAGCTAGCTTTACCCGAAATAATTACACGGACACTGTATTCTTTTAAACACTGCTTGGCCCTTTAGCTCTAGCCGTTATTGGCTAATTCTGATATCCAGATCAACCCATCGCTAATAATCTGTGAGCACCAGTCTTAGTGAGCACCGGTCTTACCGGGAAGATTCTAGCCTACGTCCATCCTGGGTCAGAGCTTCATCGCATACGCTCTCAGAGAGCAGAGCTCTCGCGTCCGCCCTGGAGATGGGAGCATGGCGTCTCTGCTCCAGACAGCAGAGCTGTCGAGTCTGAGCTCACTTCCTCTTCCTCCCAGCATTCTGTTCTGTTTACTCCACCCACCTATGTTCTAAGCTATGAGCCCAAGCAGTTTGTTTATTACTTATCCAATGAAATCAACAGATTGATATATGACACTCCCACATCATCCAAGCACACGGGAATGGCAATTTAGACACAATTCACCTCTTAGCTTAGAAGCATAAGTGTGTTCTAGTCAGCCTTTAGGATCCCAGATGTTTGCAGTGGCCATTCAAATGCAAATTATCAGCAATATTTTAAGTAGAATGTACTAACAGTTTTCATTATTGGCTATTGTACAAATCACTAACTGGACAAAGCATTTCAGATGAAGAAGGCAATAGCTATGAATGAGCACATATAAAGAACTTGGGTTGAGAATCTACAGCATTACAGTGTTATGGTGTATGCACGATAATGTTTAAAGATCATTTTAAAAACAAAACCCCTCACATCTTAGTATTTTGAATCACTGAATAAATATTTAACTGCACTTGTCACCTTCTAATGCTCAAAGAGACATTAAAAAATGATGGGGAAAAGACAGTTCCAATGCAGGTGGCTGGTGCCTATGGGATTATTTGTGTCACTGAAAACTGGGCTCAGAGACAGGGGCTGCCCTGGAACTAGGATGGCCTGAACTTGGGGCAGATCCACCCACCTCTGCCTCCCGAGTGCTGGGATTGAAGGCGCGTGCTACAGTGCTCAGCCAGACTCATCCCTTTTCAAGCTTACAATAAGCAGAGCCACAGGGTAATGAATAACAGGGAACCACGTTGGCAAGAGTGGAGGGAGATCTAATAGGTAGGGCATGCTCGTCTCACGTGTGCCTCCCTTCCTCCCCAACAGCTACTCGCTTTCCCAACGGCACCTACTGCCCAGCTGCCATGTTTGAGTGTAAAAACCACGTGTGTATCCAGTCGTTCTGGGTCTGTGACGGAGAAAACGATTGTGTTGATGGCTCTGATGAGGAGCTTCACCTGTGCTGTAAGAGGGAGAGGGGAGGGTGGAACGGGCACCGCCCTGTCGGGCAACCTTCTCAGTGCTCCTCAAGGGCAGTGTGTGAGCTGGCAGCTGTGTCATGCTGCACAACCAGTATTGGTGATTTCACTTAGTCTTCTGGCTTTTGTTCTCCAACCGCAGATTCTAAAATCCACGATTTTGAGCCTTAAGACTGTAGCAAGCATGGAAGCCAGAAGCGCACACACATGCGGGAGCACCGGTTGTGGTCTCCTCTGCTCCCTCCTTGAACCGCACCTTCCCCTGGTTTTGTAGATCAACCCATGACCTGATCCTTGAAACCACTTCTATCTACATAATAATTCAAGACCATCATATATAACACACACACACACACACACACACACACACACACACACACACACACACATTTTCTGAGGCAGAATCTGTAAGGATGGGGCCTTTTTCAGATTAAATGTGCATAGGTACATGTATGTCTGTGCAACACATTACCTGAGCCCAGAAGAGGGTGTCCGAGCCCCTGGGAATGGAGTTACAGATGGAGTGAAATTGCTATTGTCTGGGGCCATTAGGGCAAAGCTAGTGCAATAATTCTCACCCTGTCTTCTCCTGCTGGGAACGGTGGCATTGCTCAGGAAAGTGAGAAATGCAAATTCATGGGCTTGGCTAGGTCCAGAGATTTGATTCCCAGGATTCATGTTTCCTTCTTTCCTAGAGAACATCCAATGGCTGTATTTTCACAGTGCCTTCCAGCACTGCCTAATGTTGTCTTAACTAATCAGTTCTGTCTTATTTTGTTTTTAACTTCATGGCTTGACATTTTAGAGAAGCCTTTAGGGAGATGCTTCTCTTTGTAAGGCAAAATAGCCATAGTTAAGAAAATTTTGGAGAGATGAGGATACATGTGCATGAGAGTGTGCATGTATGTGCACACACACACTCACACACGCTCACACTCACAAACAGACACACACACACACACACACAGGGACACACACACAGAGTGGCAGAGACTCAAGCAAATGTTAGCATACTTTTCTAACGTTCTACCAGCCATCCACAGCAAATAATACAAGTAGTCATTCCACTAAGAGTAGCAGCTCCATGGCCCACACGTGTCCCCCTCATTTGTGCCCTAGCCACAGAGATCTTTATAAAGGTTTCAAGCCTACCATGTTCTTTCCTGATTCATCTCTTTCCCTTTTGGGTTCTTTTCTGACCCGCCTCCCTGTGTTCCCTAGGAGGGGGCTCCACCTCTAGGTAAAGTCTATTCCTGCTTGAATGAAGTGCCATGGGAATAAAGGCTGAGTCTTTCTTGCTCTTCTCTCTATCTAGGATACACCTAGCACCCGCAACAGTGTTATGTATCTGAGATTAATCAGATAAGCAAGCGGATGGATGGATGAATGATGAATGAATGAAGTGGGCCTATGGGATAGCCTGGAGTAGAGTAGGTTGTTATTCTACTTTTATTTTGTTTTTTTCAGTCAATGTTCCATGTGAGTCGCCGCATCGTTTCCGGTGCGACAACAGTCGCTGTATTTATGGTCACCAGCTTTGCAATGGTGTGGATGACTGCGGAGATGGGACAGATGAGAAAGAAGAACACTGTAAGCAAAACGGGAAAGGGGGAAGGCAGAAACCAGGGTCCTTAGATGTTTTAAGACGCTCTTCTGGGGTTTCCTTCTGCCCTGCCGAGGAGGCTTGCTTTGTGTCCGTGATAGTGTATCTCAGTGAACACGAACACATATGTGGCTCCTGTCACCCACCCCCTTCCCATCTCACCTGAGTGAGATGTTGACATGCCCCTTAAAAGTCAGTCTTTGTTTCAACATTTAATAAGCTACTTCCAATGAGAGAAGACTACATGCTGGTTGAGTCACCGTCCAAGATGAGACTTGGTTACTCTACCCCTGATAGTTAGTTGCTAATTGCTAATCTGGTATGTGAGTGTATAGTCCTTCCCATGCCCAGCTGAAAAGACCGTGGTAAGTAAGGCACCAAACAGTTTCTCACCGACCTTCTTTGTTAAGGACAGGCTGGGCTCACTCTTTTCAAACCTCTTCCCCATAAGCACGTGGTCTGTCTTCCCTCTTCCCAGCTGCTTTGTCATTGTCTAACCTGGACGTCCTGACGCTTAAACTGATGCCCAGTGCTTTCAGTTTCTGATCTGGGGGAGTCGACTTCTCTCATCAGTCTGTGTTACTCAGAGTAGTTGGTGCTGCTGCAACCAGCAAATCTCCAAGTCTTAACACAACAAAGATTTCTTTCTCCTTTGTATAAAGGGCAGCACAGCTTGCATAGCATCCTCCAGCTTGGAGCTCATCACCTGACTACCTGACTGCCAAGGTTATAGCCCCAGCATATGAGACAGCATGAGGGCTCATGGGGCTTTTAATTGCTTCAGTCCAATTGTGACATATGCCACTTCCAATTCACAGACCATTGGCTAGAACGAGCCATTTGGTCTCAGTCTAGCTGCAAGGGAGCCTGGCGAAAGAAGGGAAGTGTGCATTTACTTGTGAGTAGAGGAACTGAAGCATTTTGTTTCAATGAAGTTTGTTCTTTAATTGCAGGTAGAAAACCAACCCAGAGACCTTGCACACAAACTGAATATAAGTGCAGCAATGGAAACTGCATTTCGCAGCACTATGTGTGTGACAACGTTGATGACTGTGGTGACCTTTCTGACGAAAATGGTTGCAGTAAGTAAACATTTAGCTTTGTATTTCATTATAGTAAATTAACCAAATACACTCTGGAATGGCTCAACCCCCGGTCTCAGACACAGGTGTAGTCGAGGATCACTTACAACTCCTGATTCTCCCGCCTCTGCCTCCAAGTGCTAGGATTATAGTAGACTTTGGGCTGGAAGAGATAACATAATCAAGGGAAGGACTGGGTTTATTTGACACTGTTGAGGATATATTAGTAGTATATATTTTTGATTTCCCTTCATAGCTTATATATATTCCATATATAATATGAAATAATATATTATCTAATATACATACCCTCTCTATATGCCTTCTCTAAATATGCCCGCTGTATATATGCTTTCTCTATATATGATCTCTCTCTCTATATATACATATATATATATATATATATGTATATATATAGAAAGCATATATCTCAGATATATCTATGCAAGGAGAGTGACCTCTGGTTCCCTCTGTCACAGTCTGATCTTTAATCCTTGGTGTCTTTAAGTAATCAGTCAGTTAATTAGCTCTTGTTAGTATGTGTACCCATGAATGCCATAGTCTGCCCCATTTGGGCGTTATTGGTTCTCTCCTCCTTTCTATAGAATTCAGGGATGAAATTTAGGCCTCCAGTGAGAGTCTGAGATTGGCCATGTTAGCTCCAAGTGCTTTCAGCTTCTTGGTTTCAGATTCATGATATGGTCTCCCCTCCACACACCACCCCTACCCTGAGGCCTGCAGAAGACTTTTTGACAATTACTAAATGACCATGCGTTGGTTTGCCACGTATCCCATACTCCCTCAGCGGGACATGGAGGGTTTGGCAAGATGAAATTACTTGATTAAGCTCTTAATAGAATTTATGAAGCTGGGTGGCAGATTTGGGTTTTGACATGAAGAACTTGATATATATATCAAGCTTCAGGAGGCTAGCCAATTTCCGACTTTGACTTGTGGCTTTCTCTTGTTGCCTGTGCCTGCCTGTGTTTATCTATTGTGTACACTTTCTTTTCAAGTGGAATTACTTAGAGGAAATAAGAGGTATGGCATTAACTTCTTTTCACATAATAAGTGTAGTGATATAGAATTCATATATGCTATTCATTTGATACAAGTGTAGAGTTCTTTTTTCTTTTTTAAAAGTTTTATTTCCAGACTGAGTCTCACTATGTAGCCCTAGCTGTCCTAGAGCTTACTATGTAACTCAGATCTGCCTGCCTCCACCTTTGGAGTACTGGGATTAAAGACATGTGTCTGGCTAGGTATAGAATTATTTATAAATGTCAATTTTGTTGTCTCTATCTCTCCCCATCTCTTCCCTCCTTCATATTCTATAGAATGCTTCAATTGTGATTTTTAAACATTTAAGATAATGCATCATGATGCTTGGCAATAGAAACATACCTCACTTGAGTGTTGAGTGTGCTTGGGGCACCCAAGCTTTACCCAGTCACTACATACATTTCCCGACATGGAAAGACATGAACATTTTCCTAGCACCATCCAATTATAAAGGAAATAAACTGATGTCAGGTCAAAGATAGAATTTCTGTGATCATAAAGATAGAGTGACTTGCTCTCTTATTCCTTTTTCACAAATTGGAAACCGGTGAGACTGACCGTCTTGTAAACAGACAGCCATAGGCTTCTTTTCTTAGAGGCTGGTTGCTAGGCAACCACCAGCGCTGAGCTGGATGCCCAGCCCTGATGCCACTGTTCCATGGATTAGGGTGATGGCTAGATGTTCCTTTTGATGTTTCTGGTCTTCAAACGAAAGACATTACATGAAAATCTTTCATTCCATATCCTGCGATGGCCCTGCTCTCGTTAAGGTCCCTGGCTTTGAAAGAGTATGATTCATTCTTGACCTTTTAGAGCTGAGAGAGGTCCACAAAGCCCAGTGACACAATCGTGAGACTATCTCAATGCAGAGAGACTATGGCACTAGAAAGAGAGAAAATTACGATGATCTTACCAATGCATGGCAAGTAGACAATTCAGACACACTCAAAACACTGAAACTACTCAGAAAAGCTAGAAAGCTGGGAAGGTTTATTTGTTTAGGAATATGTAGTTATCTGCAGCGAAGGGCATTCATTCTTCTACTCAGTGTTTTTAATCCATCCAAAGTATACAAATGAAAACCTTCACTAGGCTATAAGAGATCCGCAGATGTGGTTAGAAAGACAGAAATAAATCTATTTTGAGCTGAACAAGGAGATTCCACTGTTTCTTTAGCTCAGAGGTTAAGAACATTCATTGCCTGCTTTTCCAAAGGTCCTGAGTTCAATTCCCAGCAACCACATGGTGGCTCACAACCATTTGTAATGGGGTCTGGTGCCCTCTTCTGGCCTGCAGGCACACACACAGACAGAATATTATATACATAATAAAAAAAAATCTGTTAAAAAAAACTCAGCTATAATGGCAGTCAAGCAGGAGTATTGTTAAAGTAGTTTAAGATCCACATATATTATAAAATTATTTTATTATCATTATTATTTATATAAGAGAAATTTTATTATTATTATAAAAAATAATATTTTTATATAATATTATATAATAATATTTATTATATAATAATAAAATTGTATAACACGACTGTATATTATACCACATCCTGATGAACATTCTTCCAATTAACCAGTCAATAATTGGAAATTTTATAATAATAATAAAATTTCTCTTATAAGTTTCTCTTATGCTCTTTAAGGCTCTACATATGAACTAAGCAAATTTCCAACACACTTAACTGCCTTAAAAAAAACAGAAAAGGAAACCTGGATATGGTTATTAAAAGCTTAGATTTAGTCTTTATCACAAGTGTTTTGTGTATGAAAATTGTATAACACGACTGTATATTATACCACATCCTGATGAACATTTTTCCAATTAACCAGTCAATAATTGGAATAATTATACTCAAACCATTTTCTAGCCTGCATCTGTGTGCATGCATGAGTGTGTGTGTGTGTGTGTGTGTGTGTGTGTGTGTGTGTGTGTGTGTAATCTACCTAACACCTATCTACCTGCTTACATAAGATGAATGAGCAAGAGCATTTGATGGAGTTGGTTGGATGTTCTGAGGCCGAGCCTGGTACTGCTACAGCTATGATGGGAAATGGCCTTAAGGACCATTACACATTTGTGTAGATGGCATCCAGACCACTTATAGAACCTAGATCCACTCTGCTTCAGGACCTCTGGAAATGGGTCATCTGGAGGTTGTGTATAGTTGGCTATATGTCTGCGTGTTTGTGGCTGATCTGACCTATGATTCTGTTTTCAGATCTAGGAGCAAACAGAACATGTGCTGAAAACATCTGTGAACAGAACTGTACCCAGTTAAGCAACGGAGGATTTATCTGCTCCTGTAGACCTGGGTTCAAATCTAGTACTCTGGACAGAAATTCCTGCCAAGGTAGAATATTTTCCTTCTGTTGTTATTTAGAGAAATTTACATTTTTATGGTCTCCGTTTATTGCCTTATTACTAAACCATTGTATAAGTTCCTTAATGTGGTTTCCTCACTCAGTGCCAAATAATGAAGGTCTTGATGGTGACGGCTGTCCGTTATACCAGTCCACGAAGTAAAAGCACCAGAAATCACAGCATTTCATCCCAAGTCACAACCCACGTGGTTGTCACATACCTACTTAGGTATCAATGGGTTCTGTGACATTGAGCTCAGTAGGTAGCTCATCAAGGTTGTCAGAGAAGAATGATGTCAGGGGTCTTTCGTCGTGTATACTACTGTGTCTCATTCAAACCTAGGGCATCCTGTGTACTGGATACAGCTCAGTTGTTATACCAAATGAATGAGTCTTCCTGTAGCTGTTTATTTATCAGAACAGAAGCAATGCCAAATACCAGCCATATAGGTGTTTTTGGCAAGGAAACATTTGCCTTACCATTGTATGAAGTTATGCCGCGTTAGTTAAAATAATCCTCTGTCCATTGTTGAGCGGCATAGGGACTTTGGGGTCAATAGTAGTTTACTGTGGATTTTTTTTATTGTGAACTATGTCATCAACACATTTTGGTTTCATTGCTTGTTTTCACATGCACTCTTAGTCCACTTGGCTTGTGAACTCCAGTTCTGACTGGGTCGGAATCCATGTTGCATACTTTCTTTTTCTTTGCCTGCAGACATCAATGAATGTGAGGAATTTGGCATCTGCCCCCAGAGCTGCCGAAATAGCAAAGGAAGTTATGAATGTTTCTGTGTGGATGGCTTCAAGTCTATGAGTAGCCGTTATGGAGAGCGGTGTGCCGCTGAGGGTATGACGGGTTCACTTCCGAGGGACAGAAATCCTGAAGAGTGTGATGGAGCAGGAAATGAACTTCCACTTCTCTCTCGTCTTCTGTTAGCTTTAGACTCCAAACTATTGCCCTCTAACAAAAGCGTACAATTAGTTAAAAGACAGATTTTAGTTATTATTCTGAATTTAGCCTCTTCTATACCTGGATAAAAATTTCTAAAATAGGAGACACAAATAACAGGAGGTTGTAGCAAAATATAACAAATTGATGATATGGTAGTACCCAGTCCAGTGTGACTGAAGATTTGAAGCCACAAAACCTGAGGTGAACCAATCCGGGACACTGACATATTTCTTTGGTATAGTTCATGAATTGCTGGTCACAAAGAGCAAGGCAGGTACATTCAGAACATTGTGGATTTTAGGTTAATGCCTATATATATCTAAGAACCTAGTTAAAGAAAGGACACCATAAATACTAAATGGAAATGTCGAAAAGAAAAAGAATATAAGTCCAGAAGCATTATGTTCCAAATTGCAGAGATCTGGCCTAAATCAACCTTTCCCAGTTAAGGAGTATATAGTCTTATTTAGGATTTGAAATTGGTGCTGGAATTTAAGAAACCTACTGAGAAAATAGCAAGTTAAAGTGGCCAAAACCTCTACACCAATACACGGTGTAAGGCGAGTGCTTGAGGTGTACATTTGATTAGTATTCTGTCCTCCAGGGTGAGAATAAATAGAACCTAGAGTGAAGGCATTTGAGCAGCTGGCCGGTCCCGCAATTAAGTAGCAAATTTAAAAATTTTTAAATCTTTTAACTAAGGGGATAGCTGAACTAAATTAGAATATTCATATGAAACATAATGTCAAGTCTGAGGAAATATATAATAAGTGAACTTTTAAAAGTCACTTAAATCACATTTGATTGACATTTTGCAAGTAAATTAAAATCTTAAAATTCCGGAGAAGTATTTTGGGATGAGTCACCGTTGAAAGAGCTACTTTAGGCTTTAGGAAAAAACCCTGCAAACTCAAGAACAAGCTGGCTTGTTTCTCATTAGCTGGCAGTTAAATTGGGCTATGGGGATGATTACCTGTTAAGACAATCACAAAACCTGTCAGTCAAGAGTGAGGGTTGTGAATACCGTGTTTATTCTGTGAGATATTCTGTCTACGGCCCTTTCAGTGGGTGAGGGAAAGACTTGCAGTAAAAATGAGAACTCTTTGTAGTGGTCTCGATCTTGTCTAAACTGCCTCTGGTGGCAAAATAAACAAAGGAATAAATAAATAAATAGTAAAGAAAGGAAAGAGCGGTGCCTGAGGATTTTGACTGGCAGAGTAGTCAGCTTTGATGGTCAGATTTCTCTAAAACTAACTTTTCCCTCTACTCCCTCTTTTCCTCCCTTTTCTCCCTGCCCCCCCCCCCCCCAAAGAAATACCTACAGTGTGTTGATACCTCCTTGACTTCAAGTGAAATCGGTTAGACAAAGCGGCCCCTTTTTGCTTACAGGTAACCCTCCTCTGCTGCTCCTGCCCGAGAACGTTCGAATCCGGAAGTACAATGTCTCATCTGAGAAGTTCTCCGAGTATTTGGAAGAGGGGGAACATATCCAAACCATTGACTATGACTGGAACCCCGAGAGCACGGGTGTCAGTGAGTATAAGATCTGCACACATTGTGTTGAATTTTCTGGTTTTTTTTTAGATGATGCCTTTTGCAGCTAATTGTCCCGCATGATTTTCTCTGATTGTGTGCCCTTTGAAGATTGAACCGTATTTTTTGTATTTTTCACATTTATTTACCCAATGTAATATGTTTATTTCAAGAATGATAGGGAAGAGGTATAAGCCAATATGCTCTAAGACTCAGTCTTAATCTGTGTATAATTAGATTAACCTCAGTGCTTAGAGGTGGGAGGCAGGAGAATTGCAAGTCAAAGAACCTACCATGAACCACTACATAGCAGGATCTCGTCTTGGAGAGAGGAAAAAGTCATATGTATAAGCAGGTCATATAAATACCTGTTAAATAACTTCTCAGCCTTTTGGTTAAGACTGAGTATAAAACACTTTTTGTATGCTGTCATACAGGGCTTTCACCTTTGTGAAAGGAGTGTGATTTCTATATAATCTGTTTTGAAAACTAGCCCCTTAGCTAAACTTATCTTCCAATAGAGATTATTAAGAAAATATCGCCAAGAGATAAGCCGAGCCTTTCTTGTTAGTAACCCAGGTATAATGTGTTTATTGCGGTTTGATGTAAGGGAATTAAGATGGAAATGAAGCAGAGAGATCAGTAAATGACTCCACTCCAAGACCCTCTCTCGCTGTGCCTTCTTCTCTAGGTGTTCTCTATTACACTGTGCTGGGCCAGGGCTCTGAATTTGGCGCCATCAAACGAGCCTACATTCCTGACTTTGAATCTGGTAGCAATAATCCCATTCGTGAAGTTGACCTGGGCCTGAAATACTTAATGCAGCCAGATGGATTAGCCGTGGACTGGGTTGGAAGGTAAATATGTCCCCCGTCTCTCTGGCCTGTTTCTTTTTCACGGGGGAGTGCTGGTTTAAGTTCATCAAGGTGCGTGAACTCAGTCACAAGCACAGCTGTTACTGTGCCTGGGCCTGCTCTGGCCACAGCAATCACCCCTGCATGCAATACAATTCCCTCTGAGTGCAGTACAAACATTGTCTTTTTCTATATTCAGTGTGTGCTACAGAAGGGTTCGGGAAAAGCACCCAGGTCAAAATTCTGTGTTTCAAGACTAACTTTGAGTTTGTCAGCATTGACTAATTCAGTGGTAGAATTCTCAAAGAGAATTAGTTAAAGATATCTCCCACTGGTAATTATTTGGAAAAAGGAACAAGGCAGTTTTTAGTATCTAAGCTAGCTGGTACCAACTGGTACCAAAGCTATAGAGCCTCAGAGAATGAGGGAATTAAGCTACAGGCCTTCTCTCTGCTTAGTAGGAAAAACTTGCAGCCTTAGACATGGAAAGAGGGCAGGCTAGCTGTACTGAGTTTGTTAATTTGAAATGTTCTTTCCATTCCTCTTTGGGGATGGTGCTCAATTCTTCTTGATTACAAGTTGGGCTCTTTGCCAAAGGGACACAGACTCCTGGGCAGTAAAAATTAAATCACATGCCTTAATCTGCCCATGGAGGCTTGTGATCTGCTGTATCCACTACAGGCACAGAACTTATAAACCCAGTTTTCTCGTGTCCACATTTCTCTTCAATGATTGGCCCAGGCTTTTCTGTTGTTTAACTCTGCCCCTCTCCATTCAGGCATATCTACTGGACAGATGCCAAGAGCCAGCGGATTGAGGTGGCCATGCTTGATGGAAGGTACCGGAAGTGGCTGATTGCTACTGATCTGGATCAGCCAGCTGCCATCGTTGTGAATCCTAGGCTAGGGTAAGCGTTTGAAGGAATGCTTTAGCCCACACACAGTTTCCAATGGTGAAATTCCACTTTGGGGTATATATGAGCGGCTGTCTGCTTTCATTTCATCTGACTCCCTTTCATCTGCATGCATTAAAAGGTATCTTGCTGACTGAAATTCAGATAACAATTTGGTTATATTACACTGGCCATAAAAACTTTATGTATGAAAAATACATAAAAGAGATGTTCATGCATATACATTGCATTATTTATAGAAATACTTTAAATGGCAGTTGACCACAACACAAGAACTAGTTTGGTCTTCTTGATTTTTGACATTTAAGTAGACATTTAGCATTTGTGTAGTGACACCTAAATTCTTCCTTATTTTGAGTAGATACTTTTGCTGTTTGGGCAGGACCAGTGTGTCCTATGTTTGTATATGAAACATATGAGTTGTTATTACTTTTATTCCTTTTCCACGTGTGAAATCATGGCCCCTAGTAGTGATGTGCTTCCCGGAGAAGTACTAACTCCTAATGTGGACTTGACCTCAGCACTGAACTTTGCTTCTTCTGTATAACATGTGTTGGAAGGCAAGAGTCATCTGTGTAAAGAGAGTGTAACTCACTCTCAGGGAAATTTTTGGTTGCACCGTTGACGTTCCCTGTGCCACAGTAATAGGGAAGCACCACTAGACAAAATGCTGCAACCTGGGAATTTTCTGTTACAGGCTCATGTTCTGGACCGACCAGGGAAAGCAGCCTAAAATCGAGTCCGCCTGGATGAATGGGGAGCATCGCACTGTTCTGGTGTCTCAGGACCTTGGCTGGCCAAATGGCCTGTCCATAGATTATCTGAACGATGACCGAATCTATTGGAGCGACTCCAAAGAGGACGTGATTGAAACAATAAAATACGATGGGACCGACAGGAGAGTCATCATAAACGAAGGTTGGGAATGAGTCACAGTTTACATATTCATAATCGTCTAATAATTTCCAGTGTGTCTTAGGATACAGTTGATGTGATTCCTCAGATTTGTTCCCATCAATTCCCAACTGCTATATTAAATGCAAATGAATTCATAACAACGATCCTTTTTGTAATTTTAAGCAGCAGTATCAGGTAAGATTTCTGTTAGGTCCCTCTGAGATTGTGTCTTCCACATGCTAAATGTGTGTCCTTCCTAATCTACATCAAACTGCGTCTAGACACATTCATTTTCCGTGTGCTAGTGTTCTTGTGTCCAACTAGAAACATGAAGAAGGAAAGGAGTATTTTGTTTTATTGTCGAAAATCCAAAACAGAGCTGTAACAATTCAGCGCATAGCACATTTCCCCTAACTGGCCAGAATTGTCTTATCTGGTAAGCAGGAAGGGCCTCAGTTCATCCCACTTTTTAAAAATGGAATAAAATCAGCAGCTTTAAAGTGAGACCATTTATAATAATCCAGTTTATCTAGAGCTCCACGTATCCCTTCCAGGAAGTCCATCCAGCTAGCTAGCTATTACCTCAAGCCAAACAACAACAGTCATAGGAGTGCTGGGGATTGTTTCATTCACTAATGTATAATAATTGTTTTTCCACTATTGATGAGCAGCAATGAGGCCATTCAGCCTGGACATCTTTGAAGACCAGCTGTACTGGGTAGCTAAGGAGAAGGGAGAAGTGTGGAGACAGAATAAATTTGGGAAAGGAAACAAAGCGAAGGTGCTGGTGGTGAACCCGTGGCTCACGCAAGTTCGAGTCTTCCATCAACTGAGATACAATCAGTCAGGTAATACACGGTTTTGGGATGCGATGAACTGGACACCCAGTCTTGGAAGGATGGCTGTAGCATTAGTGCATGATAGTGGTCCTGATGGGAGAGTGGGTATGCGTGGGCATGTCACACATTTCAAATGCAGAAAGAGAACATTATAGGCTAAATAAAATTACATTAATCATGAACAGGGAAAACCGTTAGAAATGTTTCAGTCAGTCCTTGTTGGGAGATAGACTTTTGACATCCTAGGATCTAGCAGACATCAGTCCTGGCTTTAAGAAATCACCACGTGGGTCTGTTTCATGAATGTCAGAAGTTGTGTCTGTTTCTTAAAATAGCAAAACCAGGTACTCAGTCTTGTGAACCCTAGCTTAAAATGTTGATAACTCCTCTTATTTTTGTACTGCTTCTTAGTGAACATGTCTCAGCATCATGTGGAGAAAATGAGGAAAGAAATCAGCCTTTACCAAGTTATACAGTGCCAGGTTCTTTCTTTAGAGAAACTGATAGCTGCTTCTTTACTTATTCTACGTTTAATGAGATGCCTTTAAACTCAAGTCTATCCAATCCCAAGCTCAGGTTTTTTTCTCATCTGGTTTAGTGTTGTATCCTGGTTCTGGCTGAACTCTGTAGGTTTGGATTAGTCATTCCAATCTAAACTGTATTTCTGAATCTTGGGCAGAGTTCTCTGGTGTTCTGAGGCCCTGTGTTAGCCTCAGGAAATTACAGCTCAGAGCTGAGACTCCCAGAAGCTGGGAGTCTCATTCAATTGGTGAATGTGTGTTTTAGTTTCCTTGAGTGGCTTATGGTGATAGGCTTTTCTCAGCTTGTCACCTGAACACTCAATATAATAGTCTGTGTCTTAAGTGACCTGGTGACCTGGCTTTTTCAGTCGGCTGAAGCTCTGGGTGCCAGTTGGAGAAATGTTGACTTGACAAAAGCTTGGTATTTCTACTTCATCCCAAATGTGCTAGACTGGCATTCACTCTGGACCAAGGCCCTTCAAATTTCAGCATGTTTCAGACTGTTTAACTGTCTGTTTACGTGGCTCATTGTAGCCCATGTGTGGGTGTTCTCAGTCTTACGGGTTTTGGTGGTTCAGGGAAATGAATTTTATAGTTATTCTCGACTGTGATTGTATTTTGGATGGTGGAGAATGAAGATCACAGAGTGTTAGTCTGAGGACAGATCTAGGAAACATGAATCTATTTTAACCCCTAGATCCTTCACATTTCCCATAATTCTAGAATTACGTAGAGTTTTGAAATGGTACTAGTTGGGCTCCATCCCAACATTTTGAGTGGCTCCCAGCTCATTCTGTCAAATCAGCTGGTTTCCCTTTGTTTTTTAAATGAGGAAACTGAAGCCCACAACAAAATTCTTTCAGCAAGTTTTGTAGAAAGCAGGGCGGCCTTTGGGTAGATTTGAGTAACGACAAATCTTGCTATAAGACTTGGAACCCTTTGGTCTTTTGAGCCATTTAAAATTGCTTAGCCCCAATAAATGTTAAGTTTAGGTCTGAACCAAGAAGATTTCCCCCTTCCAACAGCAGAGAGGAGTGGCCATGATAGAGACTGAATAGCAAAGAAATCAGATGGGAGGATTGCGCCACTTCAGTGGGGTGGCACAGATCGTAGTGCCAGTGAGTAGGGATCCAGGTAATATGCAATGGGGAAATAATTGGGATGCTGTTTGGGCTTTGCCAGTGCCAGCCAGAGCCACACCAGTTACTAAGCATACAATGTTGGGGTACTCAGTCTCCCGTCAGGACCTAACTATGTTCTCATCTATTTTCCAGTGCCCAACCCTTGCAAGCAGGTCTGTAGCCACCTCTGCCTGCTGAGACCAGGAGGCTACACCTGTGCCTGCCCCCAAGGCTCTGGCTTCTTAAGTGGCAGCGCTGTGGCTTGTGATGCAGGTGAGGATACTCACTGCCTGGAAAGCTGCGGGGCCTTCACTAGCCCCGAGGATTCTATATTTACTACCTTGGCAGATTCAATTTTTATTTCATTTTATTTTATTTTATTTTTTTGGTTTTTCGAGACAGGGTTTCTCTGTGGTTTTGGAGCCTGTTTTGGAACTAGCTCTTATAGACCAGGCTGGCCTCGAACTCACAGAGATCCGCCTGCCTCTGCCTCCCGAGTGCTGGGATTACAGGTGCGCCACCACCGCCCGGCCCTTGGCAGATTCAAATGGGAGTAGCTGGGAAGGGGGATAAGAGAAACAGAAGAGTGGGTGAGACTCGTGTGTGTGTGTGGGGGTGGGGGGGCGCAGCCATGTGGCCATTTATATTAGAAAGACAATTTTGAAGAGCAGCTTTTTGGTAAGGATCTTTCTTCCTTCTCCCTTTGTCCCAGCATTTGCTCAAGGTAGAGAAGCATTTCCTGGGGGTGCAGGAGCAAGCACGGAGCAGTGTTGGGAGGGTATGAGGAGCGGGGGCTGGGGGATCCTCCTGCCTTTCTCACGTGCCCATTTGAGAATTTTAACTATCAAAGGTTTTTGTTTTGGAAGCCGGCTGTGTTACTGAGAAACCAAGTCCAGGTTAAGGCAGGGGTGGTTTGGTGCTCAGTGCCACTGATGGCTTTCTTGGCAAGACCCATTTTTCAGTGGCTCATCTAAATAGTTAATAAGTCATGGTGATGTCTTCCATCCCTAACCTAGACCCTCTGTGTCCTCAGCAGTCTATTTTGTGGCTGACATCCCAAGGTGGGGGTTGGTGGGGTTGAGGGTGGAGCTTCCTGGATGAAGCTGGTGGGGAAATGAAGAGGCAAAAATTTCTACCACTAGGGGGAGCAAGCACTCAAGCAAGGACTGCCCTCATTTGGAGACGTGCTCAGGGAGGAAAGGCCCTTTGATTCTGATCTCCTCTCCTGCCCCATGTGCTCACTCCAGTGGTTGCGGGGGGGGGGGGGGGGGCTTGGGATAACATTCTGCTATTTTGAGGCTGGAGAGAGGGCTAGTGGTATTGGCTGCTCGTTCAGAGGATCCAAGTTCAATTCCCAGCACCCACATGATGACTCACAACGGCCTGTGACAACAGTCCCAGGGGATCTGATCACATCTTCTGGCCTCTGAGGGCACCACAACCATGTGATAGAAACACAAACACTCTGTAAGATTCTCATTTAAAAGAACCTTATCCAAAGTAAGCCTATTAACGGTAATATACAGGGCCTGCTTGCGGTATATTGTTAATGAACTTACCAGTTAGTTCAGTGGTATTTACTGAATGCCTATAAAATACTAGGTATGAATGAAAGTATCAGAGATGTACATGCTAGTAGGAGGACCCCCCCCCCCCCCCCAAAAACCTATGATGGTGTGGAAGGACAGGTGGTCAGAGTATAATGGAAAAGTGGACAGGGACAGTAGGAGCACAGGGGTGGCAGGATTGGCTTGGCTGACCTCTCTGATAAGGGGACTTTGAGAAGAGACCCTCAGAGCCCAGAGGGTAGGCAAACTCCTCAAGTGGGAGTATTCTGGGAGAACCTGAGCAGTAATCCAGTGGCGGGGTCCTTATAACGAGATCCCACGAAAGCTGTCCTTTGGGTGCTTGTGCATCTATGTCTGTGTGTCTGCCTCTTTGTTGATTCTCTGCTGATGCTCTGGAGTCCTGGGCTGCAGTTTCCAGCGACGTCTAATAAACTCTTGTGTTAATGGTTCCCAGAAGAGAATCTGGGGGATTTCAGGGGACACACACATGCTCTGGGGTTAACATCTCTCTCTGCTTAGAGCTAGGAAAGTACTCTGAAGGTCCTCTCACTCCCCAGGGGCTCATCACTGGAAGTTTCCTT
The DNA here is from genome assembly GCF_000317375.1 of Microtus ochrogaster. Taxonomy (NCBI): domain Eukaryota; kingdom Metazoa; phylum Chordata; class Mammalia; order Rodentia; family Cricetidae; genus Microtus; species Microtus ochrogaster. The sequence continues at coordinate 79,462,025 of NC_022011.1, read as the reverse complement.
TGCTGTAGGGAGCAGGCAATAGCCTGATTTGGGGAGACTCAGTTGGCCTGACTCCACCCCCCCCCAAAAAAAAAACTCCCGCCTCCATCTTGGACAGGTTCTGCATGGTGCAGTGCTCTGCTGCGTGTGGCTGACTAACCCATGCATGGCTTTTCCTTTCTGCAGCCAGCGAACTTCCCATCACCATGCCTCCCCCATGCAGGTGCATGCACGGAGGAAGTTGCTATTTTGATGAGAATGACCTCCCCAAATGCAAGTAAGTCTGACTCTTGAGGTCCCAGCTGTAGGCCTTGGCTCCTGTAGCGAACCCAAGCTCTTTGTATAGCTGGGAAACCAGGTGCAAGATGCTTGCCCAGTTCACTGTTTTCCATGTCTAACCAGCTTGTCCTCCTTTGGGGGAGTCTGCAGCGCTTCCCAAACCATGTCTAGCTTGAGCCCTCTCAGCTCAGGATCTGGCTCCAATGCCCATGTGCATCTCTCAGGGATGCTGCATTGCTGGCACCTCTCGGGACTGCCAGTCATGTGGAAGAATGAGGAGTTAAAGGGTAGCAGCGCGTCTCCCACGCCACCTCCCACCATCACCCGGTATGGTGGCTTAGGAGCGCGTGAGAGCAACTGATAGGATAGGAGAGATGGATGCCTGTTGGAAACCTTCATCACAGCTGTTGGAGGACAGACCTCTGCCGCCTGTCCAGCCTTTGTCTCTATGGAGCAGAGTAGATGCCCACAGGCTTATTTCACGAGGCTCCTCACCCCGCCAGATACACCAGTGCTCTTAGGTCGGCAGGAGAAGCAGATGTGGTACAGGCTGGCTGCCTTGCCTGTCCCTCATGCATTTCACTGGATCAGAGCCCTCTCTGCCTCTGTGCATGCAGCCAGACCTAAGAAAGGTAACCGAATCTCCTTTTGTTGGCTTGCAGGTGTTCTAGCGGCTACAATGGGGAACACTGTGAAGTTGGGCTCTCAAGTGGCATCCCTCCCGGGACAAGTAAGTGTCAGAAATATGAGTGAGCTGCAATAGTCCCAGCTTCCAATAGTCCCAGCTTCCAATAGTCCCAGCTTCCAATAGTCCCAGCTTCCTTTTGATCCAGTCTAGCTTCTCTAGCCCTTCCTTGTCATGGTGGTGACCTTGGCTCTCTGTTTCTGCCCCCTGTGCAGCAATGGCTTTGCTGTTGACATTCCTGATGATCGTCATCATTGGAGCTCTGGTACTCGTTGGATTTTTACACTATAGAAAAACTGGTTCCCTTTTACCTACTCTGCCCAAGCTGCCAAGGTCAGTGCCTGTGTTGGGTTGGCTTTCCGCAAGGGACCCCTTCTAGTTCCTACTCGGATTTTAGATTTGAGAACGCGTGCCTTCATGTGTTCATGTAGACGTGGGGGGGGGCTTGCTGCTGTGTTTGACATGTGCCTCAAGGAGAGAGAACTGCACATTTAAGATTCAGTGCTATGGAAGGGAGGTAATCATTACAAAGATTAAAAATTAATCGTAACAACGCAACGCATTGTTTTCATTGTTTTGGTTCATTCCAGCTTAAGCAGCCTCGCCAAACCCTCTGAAAATGGAAATGGGGTGACCTTCAGATCGGGGACTGATGTTAACATGGACATCGGCGTGTCCCCTTTTGGCCCGGAGATAATTATTGATAGATCCATGGCAATGGTGAGTGGGGGGCACTCACGGATTAGTTGAGGTTTCCCTTTACACTAACGGATGGAAGAAACCCTTCTTGTAAGGAAAAAAACTAATCCTGGGGATATTAAAACGAAGAACACAGTGTGTCCTCTGTAGCCCACAGAGTCGGTGGCACTGTGACTCCACCATCCTCTAAGTGTTATTTGTAGGCAAGGGTGGACGTTGGCCCAGCAGGGGCCTTCCTCTTCTAATGCTCTGCCTCCACCTGCAACCTTCTCTTCCCACCCTGGCCAGAGAGAACAATACCACCCACCTTTTTCTCCACTGTCCCAACCACAGTGAGTTGCATACATTAAAGGGCCCTAGAGAATCCAGCCATGGGAAGAGCATTTGTGCTTTCTGGGGCAGATGGCTTAGCTCATTTTTATCAGTTGGAATAATGGTTTGCTACCTAGAAGCCGTGGGTCTCGCTGTGTTCTCCCCCCACTCTCTCTAAGTGACCTATGTTGGGTGACCTTGTGAAAGTGTGGTGTGCAATCAAGTGTGAGGGAGACGCCTTTCTGTCTGAAGCAGATCGGTGGCTGTGACGTCTCTCCCTCTTCTCCCCACCAGAACGAGCACTTCATCATGGAGGGGGGGAAGCAGCCTGTGGTATTTGAAAACCCAACATATGCAGCCAAGGACAACACTTCCAAAGCGGTCTCAGCAGCTCAGGTGAGATGTCGCATGATCGGCTCTCAGCCGTCTTGCCGCTGAATCGCTCCATGTTGCAGAATGTTGTGCAGGGCCTCTAACCAGTATCTTTTATGGCCAGCAGTGGGAATGAGAGACCGTGATAGTGAGGACGGTACTTGCCTGCCAGGGTGACTTCGTGGCTATTGTTCTCACTTGGGCCAAGCAGTGGTGGTTATTTACAGCTGCCAGGGTCATTCATCTGTGGTATCCAAAATGTGTGTGTGTGTGTGTGTGTGTGTGTGTGTGTGTGTGTGTGTGTGTGTAGAACAAGGTGGCAAACAGAATTTAAGATTAATTTATTCATTTGTTCTTTCAAATCTGCATAGGGGCCATCAATAGGCTCACAGGTGACTGTATCAGAAAATGTGGAAAACCAGAATTATGGAAGTCCCATAGATCCTTCGGAGATCGTTCCAGAGCCGAAGCCAGCCTCCCCGGGTGCCGATGAAAGTCAGGTAACGATGGGAAGAGAAATTTGCAAAGAACTTTGAAACTTAATATCAACCCGTGCGAGACCATGTACAAAGAATGGAAAACAGAATCCAGGTCTAGTTTATCTTCAGAGAAAGGACATCAAATCTGAGACATTCACACAGCACTTGCGCTTCAAGCCTTACTATTACCAATGTCTACCACCAGGTGGCACTACTTATCCCCTTTTCCTCTGAGTCTAGATAGATGGCACCTAATTGTACAGCCAATTATCCCACAAATATTATTGCCTTTAGTGTGCCAGGGAAACTATTTAGTGCTGGAGACTAAAAGGGCCAGGGGATGGAGGGAGACCACCTCCTGATGAATTTTCTTTAGCATATATGTTATACCTTTTCGTAGAATATTTGGGGTATAATTCAACAAGTGCTTTTGAATAACTACTAACTTTAGCGAACACACATGTGGTTATCCCAGGTCTATGTGCTTGGTTCTGAACACCTGTTTTACCTCTGCAAACTACTGTTGTCCTTACCAATGCCTCTCACTGGGGCAAACTCGAAGTGACAGTGCTTCCGGATACAAAACACTGTGTAGGACTCCTCGCTCAGGAGCATCTTCTCTAATTCAGTGTGAAGTTTTACTTTACTATTTCCCAGGGACATTGAAAAGGGCATTGACAATTTGTTTTCTACAGTCCCAAGAATAATGTCAAATGTTCAAGTCCCAGCCTCATTCCCCAAGGCAGTGCTAGACTTACTTTTTATTCTTGATGTTTTCTTCCTAGTCCAAGTCCTAGTAATATTCTTTAGTCAGAAGTAGCTCCTTAGAGGGGTAAGGCAGCAAGAAGTTGCTCCATCTCCCAGTTGCCCTAGGCCCCAGAAACAGGATGGACATGGAGGGATTGTGGAGAATGAGAGCCAAGCATCACCAATTCCAGCACAGCTGTCCATATTTGCAGCCCATTGGTTCTTGCACTTCGCCTCAGTGCAAGCGGAGAGGAGATCCTCCAAGTTCTGTTATCTACATCCCCGCCCTACCCTCCCCCCCACCCCCCGCAGGTCCAGGGATCCCGTATCTGTGACTCCTGGGACACTAAATAGTCACTTGGCTGTAGACAGCAGAAGCCCTTAGTTAGCCCACTGAGGATATTAATGTCTAAAGGAGTCTTGCAAGTTTAGCTTTCTTCGTAAATATGCAGAAAATACTCGGACCCTATTGCTCAGTCCTGTTGTTTCCCACAAGTTGCACTGACCTGCATGGGATCTCCCAAAGATGTAGGGGGAATGAGAACCACCACATTCCTCTCCTTAGCCTTATTCAGTTCCAAGGAGTTATTGTAGCCTGAGACAATGACACCTTTCCAAATAAAGGGCTCTGACCTCTGTGTATGTCTCCATCTTCCCTTGTTGGTGACATACAGAAGAGTTGTGTGGGTTAGGTGAACGGTCTTGCCTCTCTTCCATAGTCATGGGCTACAGGCACCGTATTTCACAGCCATCTTGAAAACATAGGGGTTACCTGAGCTGCCTGTGGTGGGGGCCTGCCAAAGAGGTGGCCTGTACTACAACCACCTTTTCAGTAGGGTGGGGGCAACCTACTGAAGTGTATGTGTGTGTGTGTGTGTATGTTTGTGAGGACGAGGTGTCTTTGGGTCATTCAATACGCGGACCTCTCTTAATATGACTTAATATGTGTCACACAGGGGGAACAGAAAACCCTGCATCAAGGGATTTTTGAGATAAAATTAGAACCTCATAAAATTCTTAAGCCAGTTCCTGACACTCAGTAAGTGTCAGTTTGTCAGTTGTGATGACAACGATGATGACGACAATGACAACGATGATGACGTTTGTGGTGAAGCCGGAGTGGGTATTCTGGCCAAGACAATTTTGGAAACCAGAGAGCTTTTCTTGAGCTTCTCAGCTGCTCTAGAAACCTGTGTGTCTATGCTCTGTACCCGACTAGTGGCACGGCAAATCTTCTAGATGACATGGGTCCAGATTCACACACCACACATTCACACTAAGAAAAGATTTTGAAATTGTTACATTAAAATAGCCGAGAGAGTCTTAGTTACTACTGTCCAGGAACCAGAAGAGGAATTGAACAATATGCTACTTAAGCAACATCCCTAAGTTACTTTATTTTTCAATAAGAATTTAAAAACCTAGGAAAAGACACCCACAAAGAAGACAAAATAGAAAACTTCATCTTCTTCCATCTCCTCTTTTCATTCAGGGTGCAAAATGGAACATCTTCAAACGAAAACCCAAACAGACCACGAATTTTGAAAATCCGATCTACGCAGAGGTAACTTTTAATCCCTGTTCTGTTCTAAGCCCAGACACTCACCTCTTTGGTGCGTATTGAGATTATTTGGGACAAACTGGCAAAGGTTCTTGCCACGCTGGGGACGTAAGTGACTAACTCATGTCTTGTTGCGGTTGTAGATGGACAGTGAGCAGCAGGAAGGTGTGACTGTGGCCCCCCCTCCATCACCTTCTCTCCCTGCTAAAGCTTCAAAAAGGCAATCGACCCCAGGCTACAGTGCAACAGAAGACACCTTCAAGGATACTGCAAACCTTGTTAAAGAGGATTCGGATGTATAGCCATGCCTGCTCTCTAGGGAATCTGTAGACACTCACTTTTGCACATATATTTTTTACAGACAAATGAAGAAAGAGTTAACATTCAGTACTTTATTAAAAGATATATTTTTCTCTGTTTGCCTATAGTTGAAAGTGTGTTGCGTGTCTTTTTTTTTTTACTCATGCCATTTCATATTTTTGCAAATATCAAGAGGTACTGTGTATACCTTGCACTGATGTTGTCCCGAGGCTGATGTTGTCATGGGTGGTGTTGTACTTCTATAAAATTTGGAAGGATTAGTACGTCTTTGCATTTGCTGGTGAAAGTACCTATTGAGTGGGTTGGTGAGCTGAAGAATAAAGGATCTAGTGAGGAAAGGAGTTGGTTGAGGGCCTCGATTATGTCAAAGAAGAGATACAACTCACATTTCCTTTAGAACAAACTAGGAAAGGCGTCCAAGCTTCATTTGTGTATCCATTTTTACACACCAGCTCTTAGACTAATAATCGGTGTTCAGTGTTCCATGTCAACTTGCTCAGTAAGTGTACTGAGAGAGGCTAATGTTGGTTACATAGACTGTAGATGCTTCAGACAACACGGAAGGTACAAAAAGTGATTCGGTTGGACCCTTCGGTGTGATTCTGGCTTCTAACCCCAGCTATGTCTTGAATGTGCTCTCCCTAGTTGCCAAGCCAACATTCGTGTCTGTCACCCTATGTCCCATACTGAGTTTGTATTTTGCTGAATGAGTTTCTCTGCTTGATGGACCTTAAATCAACGTACGCCCTTGCCTGGTGTCTCAGGTGTCATCCGCCTTAGTCACTGGAGTTTGGTAGCTGATTAAAACCAAACCCATGTCCCCAATAAGTGGGGTGCCAAACAGATACTGGTGAAGCTGGGTGTTTGCCTCTGTGTACAAAATATTATTATAGAGTATTTATTTCCTTGGTTGACAATGACGAGAAAGGGAAAACATTCTTCTTGAGTCTTTTTCAGGACTTTGCCTAAATCTGTACATTTGTGTCAGGATGTACTGTCCATCCCAGCTCTTCTTATTCTTTACGACAGGGACCATGGCATGAATATACATTTTTTTTTCCATAGCAAGTAGCATCCCTGGTTCTCTGTGCTAATATTGCACATGTGTTAAACAATGAATGAATGGAAGGGTGGGAGGATGAATGAATGAATGAAACATACTACTGATTATTTTATTCTCCAGTTCTCAAAATATTTCGTTGCTCATATTTTGAGTGCTGATTGTAATTACTTTGATTAGAATAAAAAGCAACTGGAAATGATGCTGCTGAAAATGTCTAATAAATGTGTATTTTATCAGAGGTCTTTTGTGTCTCTGTGCCCTTCCTTCTCGAGCCTTGGTGATGAATCACTTGAGTTGTGCAGGGTTGCTCTCTGTCACACCCATTCCCTGCTGCTTCTTCCACTTCCCAATGCATTTTTGAATGAAGACAGTTATGGGGATGATCCAGTTTCAGGTTTCAGCTGGGCCCTTGGAAGGATGACTTTATCCCATTCGAAGCTGGAATGGAGACTAGAAAAGGGTTTGGTTATGTTTTATTGTCTTGGTGTCCTTGTCATAGTGCGGAGAGCTGCAGGTGAATTTCACCTTCTCTAAATGTTTCTAAGAACATTGTTTCAGTAAAAGATGGGGAGCCCCCACCCCCTTGCATAATTCCCAGTATCTAGCACCAGAATGAAATTGATATGTGAAAGTATTCTCTTTCCAGTTTCTAGACATTGGGGCACAGGGCCTCTTAGTTGGCTTACTAGTCTCTCAGGAGCCCGTTACACCTGTATCGCTTTTCTGGAAGAACTTAAAGGAGCACAATGGGAATTCCACCCTGACAACGTGGAGGAATTCGCTACAAAGAAAAGAGAACTGCTTGTCTCTAAGAGAGCAACTGGGTTAACCGCTTCTAAAGTAAATTTTTTGGTTGCGTCTTTGGCAACTTGTGAAAACTTTTTTGGGAGAGAAGTCTTAATTTTGGAAGTCAAGAAGCCTTGAGCTGCTCTTGGCACAGTGTCTCACCACTTCAATCACATTTCAAGGGATCTGAATTCAGACTGTAGGGCAATGAGGCTTCATTTGTAAATGCACCTACGCAGGCGCGCATCCCCCTCCCTTCATGCACGCACGCACGCACGCACGCACGCAGCACTCACGCAACGCACAGTTGTGTCGATGATGGTGGTAGCTGCAGGGGAATACATGACTCCTTTGTTTAATGCGATAGAGGCAGACTCCAGTCCTGGAGCTGGTGAACTCTGGCCAACTGAACAGCACATGCGACTCAAGTCTCCCAGACTTGCCGCTTAGCAGGGAGATAGAAGGATTGGCTGTGTTCTGTCTAAATTCTCCCTACGGCTCCGTGCTTTATCTTGACTCCGATCTTCACTGGGAATTTAGTTCACTCAGATTCACCGAGGCTGTTTCAGTCAGCACCCAGCTCGCTACACGAACTTCAAAGGAAGTTCATATCCTGACTTCGTCTTCAAATGTCGCCTCTCTCTGGGTAAGCTGTCAACATACTATACTTGAGGGAAAAACTTTTTTTTTTTCATTAAATATTTGGCACTCTTTGCAAAGAAACTCTGCAAATGTCTTTAGAGAGCCAAAGCCTCAGGAAATGATGTGGGCCTATGGTCCCAGGTTGAGGTTTCTAGGGTACAAAGTTGGCCCTACATAGGGAGCAAGTTTGGAAGAACCAGTGGCATCCTAATGGCTTCTGATGGGATGGAAAGTTGTCAAATGGGCTCCGGAGTAAAGAACAAAGAAGCTTAGAAGGAAAACCAGTTTTATTTTTTAGGAGTTAAACTTTTTAGGAGTTAAATTTTTGTTTTTCACTTTTAGTAATGGTAAAAACCATGGAATATTACATTTAAACTGTTTTGTTATATCTCTGCATATGAGGTGTGTTCGCGTGCCCTAGTGTGTATCTGGGGCCAGAGAGCCATGTTGGAGTCTGTTCTCTCCTTCCTTCATAGACCCCAACCATAGAACTCAGGTTGTCTGGTTCACACAGCAAACATATTTACTGTTTCCAACAGTAATTTATCTTTCCAACATTGCTTCTTGTTTTTATCTGCTTTTGAGGCTCTGCCACATAGCCCAGGCTAGCCTCAAACTCATGGTTCTGATTAAGATTGCCAAGCTAAAATTGTATCCTTATCCAAATAAATCTTTATTGTTTTTCAGGATGGCTTTGGGAGGTTGCCTATAAAGGTTTCACTGAGGCATGATATTCTAAAGTTCAGACTGAGTTAGAGCTCAGCCAGGAAGAAAGCTCAGCCTAGCTTGGTCCAGCAGAAAGTCATAAGTCAGCTGTGATATCCTGTGAGTTACATCTTACAAAGGGCTTTGGCTACAGTGGTCAGAGTGTAAATCACCTATGTTTGTGAGTAAAGGAGGGGCTGCCAAGCCCAGGATTGGTCATGACTCTCATACTGACTGACTTTGGTTAAGCTACTGGACTTTTCTGATTTTCAGTTAACCGTTAAAAAAGAAAAAAAATAGTCTTAAAAAAAAAGCAAAAGGAAGGAAAAGAAGGAAGCAAAGAAAGAATATGGAGATAGGTTGGAGATGTTTATGAATGGTAGACTCCCTGTGAAGTCCTGAGTTCTGTCCCTAGCAGCAACAGCACATCACTACCCCCAAATAAACTCACAAAACAGACAAACACACCACACTCCAGGGCTCTCAGGAAAATAGCATTTACTCATTTGCTAATACTGAGTAAATAGCTAAGCAACAACAAGAGGTCTTGTTCACTGACCCTCAGGTAAAGCTTCACATTTAATCTCCTGGAAACTCAACAAAGGAAGTATTATCTTAATGTTGTTAAAGACCAGGGAACTAAGAGAACACATGGAAGGAAGCTTTGTTGACCTTAGATTACAACTTGACCTGCCTGGTACAATGTCATATCCTAGAGAGAACTCTGCTTCATATCCTAGAGAGAACTCTGCTTTTAGTTCCTACCCCACATCGTTTCTGTTTCTCCTTGTGAACGAGACCTTTGTGTGGAGGCAGAGTAGCATATGGTACGTTTCAGAGAGACACCAGCGGCTGGACCCTTCAGTTCCTATCTACTCTGGTCTCAAATGTGGTTCCACCAGCTCTGTTCTGGACAGTATTAGTGGTCAGGTTTAGGTATTAAGGGTTGTAGCTTCCTGTTTACCTTCATCCCAGTGAACTTTTTGACCCATTCCTCATCACCTCTCATACTCCACTAGAAGCCTAAGTCTTGAGATCCTAAAAGACTCAAGAACTCAGAGAAGCAGGAATATGACATCTTCCTCTACCAATGTCTGATGTCATAGAAATGCCCTGCGCGTCTGAAAAATCCTAGCACTTCCCAGTTCCATGGTAAATTCTGAATTCTCAGAAGACTATTCGCTGTCTCCCATTTGGAGCTCAGCTATATGTGTAGCCCTGGTCAGCACTGGGATGCTGGTCCAGAAAGAGGACCATTCCTCCCCTTCCCTTTCTCATCCCTCTCCTTTTCCCAGTGGCCAGAGCCCATCCCAGGAGTTAACTGAGTTCGGCGGCAGATGTCATGAAAATAGCACCCTAAGTGCTGTCTCTGCTGCGTCCCCACGGTCCTCCTGGGGAAAGGAAACTCAGAAAAGAGCACATATCAGGGAGGGAAGAACTCTTAAAAGGATTTCCCTTGTTTGCTAGGTAAGGTGGCGTAGGCCTTTGATCCCAGCACTCAGTGGGCAAAGGCGGGTGGATCGCTGAGTTAAAAGGCTAAACCTGGTCTACAGAGTGAGTTTCAGGAGCTCCCTAGAGGAAACCCCATCTTGAATTTTTTCTTTATCATATTAATATATATTAATTGCATAAAACAATGGGTTTCATTCTGACATACTCATAGGCATCTTTGATTGTATTAACTATTTTTTTTTAAATCTGTATTACAAGTATGAGAGAAAACATGGCATGTTTTTCTGGGTTCAGCTTATCACATTTTTTTTTAAATTTATTTATTTATTAAAGATTTCTGTCTCTTCCCCGCCACCGCCTCCCATTTCCCTCCCCCTCCCCCAATCAAGTCCCCCTTCCTCCTCAGCCTGAAGAGCAATCAGGGTTCCCTGCCCTGTGGGAAGTCCAAGGAACCCCCACCTCCATCCATATCTAGTAAGGTGAGTATACAAACTGCCTAGGCTCCTACAAAGCCAGTACGTGCAGTAGGATCAGAGACCCATTGCCATTGTTCTTGAGTTCTCAGTAGTCCTCATTGTCCGCTATGCTCAGTGAGTCCGGTTATCCCAGGCTTTTTCAGACCCAGGCCAGCTGGCCTTGGTGAGTTCCCAATAGAACATCCCCATTATCTCCGTGTGTGGGTGCACCCCTTGTGGTCCTGAATTCCTTGATCGTGCTCTCTCTCCTTCTGCTCCTGATTTGGACCTTGAGAATTATGTCCGATGCTCCAATGTGAGTCTCTGTCTCTGTCTCCTTTCATCGCCTGATGAAGGTTAATATTCAGGAGGATGTCTATATGTTTTTCTTTGGGTTCTTCTTATTTAGCTTCTCTAGGATCACTAACTATAGGCTCAATGTCCTTTGTTTATGGCTAGAAACCAAATATGAGTGAGTACATCCCATGCTCCTCTTTTTGGGTCTGGCTTACCTCACTCAGGATAGTGTCTTGAATTTTGCATGCAAATGGATGGAAATAGCTTATCACATTTTATATAACCATTTCCAGTTCTCTCTGTTTCTTTCCAAGCATTTTGTTCTTATTCATGGCTGAATAATACTCCACTTAATAGATGTTTTTTTTTTCCCTGCCCCTCCCAATAAGTTTCTCTGTTGACTCAGTAAGCTAGATCAAGCTGAAGTGAAAAAGAATAACAACAGGCATGTCGAGCAAAGCGGCTCTGGAGCCAGAGAAGTCTCACACCTGATCCAGGGAGGGAAGTTTTATAGGTTGTAGGTGAGGCGCGACGATGCGTCTGCCACAAGCTGGGCTTGTGCCCAAGTGTGGTCAAAGGCTGAGCGTTTAGTTGGGGACTTAGGTGGCTGGCAACTTCGGGGTAAACTGCCACAACCACCCAGAATTTGGAATTGGGCTTTTTGGCACCTTTTGTTTGTTTGGAGACTCTCTGAGTGGGCGGGGTTTGGGGGAGAGAGAGAGAGAGAGAGAGATATGGAATGGGGGTTTCCAATAAACACAGATGTGCCAGTACCTTTATTATGTGCTGACTTAGATTGTTTTGCATGTCTAACCAGGAGTGGTACAACTAGATCAAACGGTAGTTTCACTTTAAATCGAGAAACCTGAGGGATTCGTTTTTATGCGCTTGTACTAGTGAACTTTTTGCTACTATAATGAAATCCTTAATATAGGCTACTGAAGAAGGAAAAGGTTTATTTAGCCCAGAGGCTTGGGAAGTTCGAGCCTAACCAACAAAGAGCAGCCCTTTTGCAAGTGTAATGGGGAGACCCGGTCACACCCTCCAGTGACTCAAACACCTTCCCATGGGCCCTACTGCCTTTTAAAACTTCCCCTGCCTCCCCACAGTGTCATCACCATGGAGACCAAACCTCTGTGGCCTTTAGGAAGGCATCATTAAACCATACCCAGACCACAGCAAGAACCACATTAGAGAAAAGGCGCTTGGGAGAAGTTGTGGGACCAAGGAGGGTCTGGGGCACGAGTGACTTGGCCAGGGTCTTAGGGGCTGCAGTCTGGCACTCAAACCGCAATGCCTTAGAATCAAGAGTCAGGTTTTCCTTATGGGTCGTCAGGAGACCAACCAGGCTGAACAGCAAAATGAAGTTAGATTTGCAAGCCAGAGACCAGAGTTCAGCACACACCGTGTCTCCTAGGCAGAGGCATGTCTTTGAAGCATTTAATCTTTCTGAGGGCAGTGTTCAAAACGGTGATGGGAGTAAGTGTATTTGAGAACAAGAGACACGCAAAACATTCTTCTCAGTTGCAATCACCTATGGCTCTTGCCTTTCCTCATCCAAGTGTGAAATGCCGTCTGCCGACCGTGTTTATGAATATGCTATTTTTATCCACTAAATATAATAAAGAGTTCTTTCAGTTGCTTTCTGTTCTAATTACTTTTTGATTTTGCTTTCTGGGACAGCATCTTAGTACATAGCCCAGGTGGTTTTGAACTTATGATCCTCCTGCCTCACCCTTCCAAATGCTAGGATTACAGAAACGCACCACCACACTTTGAAGCTTAAATGATTTTTATTAATTAATTATTTGTGTCCTTCAGCACAACACTCAGTCTTCTCCAAATCTAGTTTTCTTACCAGTAAAATGAGGCCTCAAGGTGTCACTTAGTTCATCAAATTATTGAGAAGGTATTGGGCCGTGCGTACCGCACATATCCGCATAAAAAGCATCTGATAAAGGTCTCTTCTCTCTATTGCCCGCGCACACTTTCTGACTTACTTTGGGCTCGCTCATACGGCTGCTTGTGCAAGTTTCCTTGACATTTTTCAGAAGTACAGATAATCTTACTTCACTTCCTGCCGAAATGGAAAGGCAGCTGTGTCTTTAGCCAGCTGGGGCTGAGTGCAGGGATCTTCCATGGTTCTGCAAAGGAGCCTTCTCTGCTTGCTCCTCATTGGGGTTTCCGTGAAAAGGGCTGCAACCCAAATCCTGGGTCAAGGTCCGGGGCTATTTTTGGTTTTCCTCTTGACTATTCTTCCTTCCGCCCCCTAACTGTTTTGAAGACTTAATTTATTTTAAATTATGTGTGCATAGAGGAGCATGTGCACATGCATGCCTGTGCCTGTGGAGGTCAGAGGCTTTGCATCCCCCTGGAGCTGGAGTTAGTGGTAGCAGTCAGCTGCCTGATGTGGGTGCTGGGAATTGATCCTGTGTTCTCGGTAGAAGGAACAAACTCTCTTACCCACTGGCCATCTCTCTATCTCTCTTCCCTATTCTGGGGGTCAGGGCTTCATTCTGCAGCCCAAGCTGCTCTGGAACTCACTACAACCTTGCACTTACAGCTATCCTCCTGTTTCACCTTCCCAAATCTTGAGATTGCACATGTATGAGCTACCAGATCTGACTTGCCCATTTTCAGGAAGGTTCTCTTGGGTCACTCAGCTACTTTGTTGCCTAAAGAAGAAATGGGGTCTCCTCAGTTTGTTCCCTCTTTTAAAAAAAGTCATGGGTCCTTTGTCACAATGTTCAGGTTAGGGGATGGGGAAATTCAACTTCAAGTCCATCAGCAGGACATGGTGGTACACATTTATAACCCTAGCAATCAGGAGGCTAAGATAGAAGCCTTGTTAGAAATTTGAGGCTGGCTTAGGCTATGGAATAAAACTTTGTATAAAAAATAAAAAGAAAAGGAAAAGTAAACAAAACAAAACTCAAAACCGCTGCTCTGCCCACAGTGTTTCCTGTGGTGTCCACTTTCATTACATGAAGTTAGCAAAGTACAAGGGGACAATTTTGCTGAATCATTATCCGGGAAAGTGACATGGTTCACGGGACTACAGTGGCAACCACACAGAAAGCCACCGAAGACTGTATGAGAACCTTCAACAAGATGAATGTGGCCATTGTCTTTGATGACGATAGTATTTAGAGTTCAAACCCTACATGAGTTGACTTCAATAGTAGAAGATGAATTGTCTCATCTTGTTTTATTGTTTTTATTGAGCTATATATTTTTCTCTGCTCCCTTCCCTTCATCCCCCTTTACCCTCTCCCATGAGCCCCTACTCTCCCAATTTACTCAGGAGATCTTATCTTTTTCTACTCCCTTTGTCCATCTCTCTTAGGATTCTCTTTGCTGTGTAGGTTGTCTGGGGTTGTGGACTATAGTTTAGTTATCTTCTTTGCTTTGTGTCGAGAAGCCATTTATAAGTGAGTACATATTATATTCATCTTTCTGGGTTACCTCACTCAATATGTATTTTTTCTAGATCCATCAATTTGCATGCAAATTTCAAAGTATCATATTTCTTTTTTTATCACTGTGTAGTACTCTATTGTGTAGATATACTATTCTTTATCCATTCTTCAGTTGAGGGGCATTTGGGTTGTTTCCAGGTTCAGGCTATGACAAACAATGCTGCTATGAACATAGCTGAGCACATGTCCTTGTGGTACAATTGAACATCCTTTGGGTATATACCCAAAAGTGGTATTGCTGGGTCTTGAGGTAGGTTGTTTCCTAATTTCCTGAGAACTCTCCATACTGTTTTCCAAAGCAACTGTACAAGTTTGCACTCCCACCAGCAATGGAGTAGTGTTCCCCTTACCCCACATCTTCTCCAGCATAAGCTGTCATCAGTGTTTTTGATCTTGGTTATTATAATAGGTGTAAGATGGAATCTCAGAGCTGTTTTGATTTGCATTTTTCTGATGGCTAAGGATGTTAAGCATTTCCTTAAGTGTCTTTCAGTAATTTGAGATTGGTCTGTTGAGAGTTCTCTGTACCCCATTTTTTTAAATTGAATTATTTATTCTGTTGATGTCAAGTTTCTTGAGTTCTTTGTATATTTTGGAGATCAGACCTCTGTCTGATGTGGGGTTGGTGAAGATCTTTTCCCATTCTGTAGGCTGCCGTTTTGTCTTGTTGACCATGTCCTTTGCTTTACAGAGGCTTCTCAGTTTCAGGAGGTCCCATTTATTAATTGTTGCTTTCAGTGTTTGTGCTATTGGGGTAATATTTAGGAAATGATCTCCTAACCAGTGAAAACATTTAACCCTGTAAGAAAGACTAGCATTGCTTCTAGGAGAATGCTGACAGTAGAGACCAGTAGTCCCAGCTGCCACCCTGGTTTTAGGATGTAGGGCAAATTGTGAAACCCACCCAGGCTCTGCTTTTCTTTGTAGGAATTTTGCAATGTTGTTGTATAATGATGAAATTAGACAATGATGCATGCAATGAACGCAAGTTAATTAATAATTAGCAGTTATACTGCACAGTGCTTTGTTACATAGCAGTTGTTCAACACTGGGTATCAGCCATCATCATTATAGCCACTACCATCATCACTGCCATCATCTTGTCTCTTCAAGTGTTTCAGGAGGAGGCACTGGGCTTACTTCTCTGTTCTTGTCACTCTTTGAGGTTAGTTCTCTTACTATGCAATAGGGCCCTTCTGTTGTCACCCAGATATAAGAAACACATCTCTTTCTGCCCAAGTCCGACTCTGTCCTGAATCTGGCAAAGAACGTGTTCCCAGTCCCCACTTTTCCTGTGCATTATTCTCTTTCCTTTGAAATTATGAGGTGAGTGAGAGATTCACAGGCCTTGCAACTTGGCAGCCGTGACATAGCATCCTTTGAGGCCAGTCCTCCAGCCTCTAATCCTCCTTCCCCATTGTCACAGTCTCACAGGCAGGACTCTGCAGGAGAGACTCAGAAAACTGACAATGTTTTAGCCCACACACCTTGACCGTTCTTTTCACCATTCTGTCTGCCCTTCCCGTCAAACTTACAAAACTGAGAAGAATGAAAGTTGCAATGCACCTCTTGTTCTTGTCTTTGGCCAGCCAGTTCAAGTAGCAGATTGAGATGTGTTCTGCCACAAACCTAAGTTTGTTTTACAATGTGCCTACAACATGAAGAAAGCCTGGTGTTCCTTAGCAGTATTCTAAGATTTGACAAATGCTGCTGCTCAGTTTTTAAGACCGAGCAAGCTGTTTTCCTTGTCTCTACTCTCCAGCCAGTCTTCAAGCGAACGGGAAGAGCAGTGATGGTTTCTTGCTAAAGGGCTTCACCCACAAGTCTTTCTTCAAGACTCGACGAGAAGGGCTCCCACACAGGGTCCTCATGAAGAATAAAAAAATACTTTCAAACAACAGTACCAGGCAAACAAAACAAAACAAACTTTCATTATTTTTATGTTGTATGTACATGTATGTGCACATGTGTGTAGGCACCCACGGAGGCCAGAAAAGGGCATTGGATTTCCTGGAGCTGGAATTATAGGTGGTTGTGAGCGGCCCAATGTGTGCAAGAACTGAAGAGGTAGTGTGTGCTTTAACCACCGTGCCATCTCTCCAGACCCTCCCAAGGATTTGAAGAGACACGTTTGAGAAAGATGCTCACAGGTGAGAAGACAAGGATGCTTTTACTACACTAGGGACTTAAACAACAGAAAATTACTGCTGTACTTCTGGTGATTAAAAGTCAGAAATCAAGATGGTGGTAGGGTTGGCTCTTTAAAGGCTGTGTGGAAAGGCCTGCTCAGGCCTCTCTCCATGTGCTGTAGATAACCACCTTATACTGTATCTATTAGCTTATTGCCCTCCTCCCTGCAAGCATGTCTTTCTTTATGCTTTATGTCTAAATGTCTCTTTCTTATGAGTACACCAATCCTATTGGATTAAGGTCCACTTTAAGCCTTGATTTTTTGTTTTATTTTGATAGGGTCTCCACATGGCCTTGGTTGTCCTGGGACTCACTCTGTAGGCCAGTCTGGCCAGGTACTCACAGAGATTTGTCTTCCTCTGCCTCCCCATTGCTGGGATTAAAGCTGTGTACCACCAAGATCAGCTCTAAGACCTCATTTTCACTTGACTGTCTCTGCAAAGACTCTGTCCTCAGTCAAGGTCAGCTTCTGAGATACAAGGGGTTTAGAAATTCAGATAGCTTCCACCCGTCATTTCCAGGCAATTATCATCATGATGGCTTAATTTCATCACAGCAGGGAAGTGGTTTGTTAACAGAGAACTGTTGAGCTCCCCCCACCTCCACCCTAGCCCAGCCTGCCCTCCAACTCAGAGATCCACCTGCCTCTGTTTCCTGAGTTCCAGGATTAAAGGTATGTGTGCTACAATATCTGGCTAAAAAGTCGAGCCTTTAGAATCATATGGAACAACTTTGTTGTTAGGGCTTTTAGCCAATAGTCATGTGAGTTAATCTCTGCAAATCAGTATACAAAACAGAAAGGACAGGTTTAAAGACAAAATACAAGGTGAGCGTCAGTAAATGTCCAACACTTTCATTTTTTGGAGGGAGGCCCACACTTGCTTGCTTTTCTCTGCCATCCTCTTAGAGTCCCAGGACCAAAGGCTGAGGGTAAATTTTTCCCTATGGATAACACAATGGCTGTTGTCTACCATGTAGGCTACAGATCCATAGTGGGTCCTTTCTGTTTCCAGTTTCTCTAACGGATGTGAAGTGGGTCAGTTGGGGCAATTATTGACTACAGAAAATGACAGACAGTTGGGTTGGGTCGTCTTGGCCTGACCTATTTCAGGTTATATCCTGTTTCTAGGCATCAAGGAAGGCTGTGGATCTTGATCTTTCTCTGGCAGGTTGCCCAACAAGAGAGCTTGGAAATTGTTAGACAGATGGAGGCAGGGCTCTGGCTGGCACAATGCTTCATAAACTATGATGGAAACTATAAACATTTTCCTTTTTAAAAATAAATCACGGGCTGGGGTGTGGTGTAGCTCAGTGGTATAGCATGGGCTCTTGCATGAGATCCTGAGTATTTGAGTCCCAGCAACTAAAAGAAGGGCAAAAATCACCACAGAGTTAAGGAAAAACTATCACAATTGTCAGACTTGGAGAGATGGCTCAGTGGTTAAGAGCACAAGCTGCTCTTCCAGAGGACCTGGGTTCAATTCCCAGCACCCACATGGCAGCTGACAACTGTCTGTAACTCTGATTCCAGGAGACCCAACACCCATAGAAAAACGCACATGCATGTAAAATAAAAATAAATAAGTTAAAAACAAGACAAAGCAAAATTGTCTTGTTTGGCATTCAAGAATTCAGGAGGTGATCACTTATACTAAAATTGATATAAATCACTTGTAGATACCAGAGTTTTTTTTTTTTCATTTTGAGGATGTGTGGCTAGTTCCTCCACATAGTAAATGAGTCTAGATATTTTATTCTACCAGATATTTTATTCTACCAAGAACTATTAGGACTAATACCATGCAGAAGGATAAAATTTGAGCAGTTTTCTTAGAAGCTTCCTGGGAATTTTTCTCATTATATACTAGGCTGAGCTCCCCACAGATGTTTCAGGGTTTTTGAAGATATTAATAAATAAATTTTAAAAAAGGCTAGCCTGGTCTACAAGAGCTAGTTCCAGGTCAGGCTCCAAAGCTACAGAGAAACCCTATCTCAAAAAAAAAAAAAGCAACAAAACAAACAAAACAAAAAACAAAAAAACAAAAAAAATAAATGAATTAAATGGAGGAGATTCTTTTTAGTCTGGATGGTTTAGACTTGCCCTGCTTTCAGCTACAGAAATTAGTAATTTGTTCTTAACACTCGGCTTATTCGGTGACCCCTGGGCTCAGATGGCTTATTATAACTGCAGGCTCCTTCACAGTATCTCTGACCCAAGAGGTGAAGAGTAACCACTGTGGTCCATTGAATCTTCTCTGAGGGGAAGGTGATGACTGAGCTACAACTGAGGAGAAAGTAACAGAGGCGTAACAGAGATGCAGCTGACACTTTAAAGTGGGTAACACAGTTGACAGGCTTGCTCTTAATGGTAGACTGCATGTTACTTAGTTTCTGGTCGGAAGAAACAGCAAATTGAGCTACTTAAAGGAATTAAAAATAACTGTCTCAGAAAAAGGCAAAACAAATACAGAATCAGAAGATTGAACAATCGGACTAATACAGTGGGAAGATCAGCAAAGGAGTTTCCTTCAGATTCTGCAGATCTTGGCAGCCTTGGGACATCTGGACAGTCGAAGGGCAGCAAGCTACAGAGTTTATGAAATGGAGCCAAGAACCTGACCACTGAAACAGGAAGTGGCTGCAGCCAATGGTGCTGGTGAATTTCTGCCATGATGCAGCTGACAGTGAAGCCAGAGGTGAAGGGCCTCTGGGACTGGGACCAGACGGGATGACGTCACAGCAGCCGTGGTGGTACATCTTCTGTGTGTCCCTCTGGAGCGTGGAACTTGGGTTGGAGTCTCCCTGCTTCTCGTCTCCTTCCCTGTCTCTTGTCTTTCTGTTTGCATTTCTTCCCTGTGTTGCTCACGGCCTCTCAGTTGGTACCAGTGAGTGCTTGCTTGACCACTTTCTTGTTCGCGTCAAAGCTTATCAGAACCTAGTGAGTTCCAGCCTGTGTCTCCTTCTCAGCGAGATACCAGAGCCATCAGGTTCACTTTTGAAAGGCTTCTTATCTCTGAACATTTTGACAAAACACAGTGCTTAACTTCCTGGCTTACTGAACCCGCAAGGGGCAGGTAGCAGCACACGTATTTTGGATAGAAGTCTTTTTGTTTCCCTTTTACCCTACCAATCAGGCAAGGCTTCAGTATCTGGCAAGACTGACTGCGTGATAAGCCTTCTCTGTCCTTATTTTCAAAGAAGACTTAAGGGACCCTGGAACTCCCTCTTTTATAAACAGAAACATGCTCTAAAGGAGTCCACGTTGGGTTTGGTAAAGACTGAGATTGAAATGATTAGTCTTTGAAATCAGCCAGCCTCAAAGCTTGGGGCAGGCCCTTGTGGTCGATTGAGTCACACCGCTTTGGGATTTGCCAGCTCTACTTTCTGTTTCAGTAATAAAAAGTCTTGTAAAACCGATGGCATGTGAGACAGAGGTATCCAAAAGGTCTTGGCATCTTTTCCAGCGGTGTAGCGAGTCTTGGGGAAGATGCTCGTTAGAGCGTGGTCCATGCACTCTACCACTAGAGAGAGGTCCAAGTTGACAGAGCATGTATTGTTTTTCAGTTTGTGTAGACCTGTAAGAAGAGCCAACAATATGCTTACTCTTGGGCAGAAAAGAAGCACAGTGGGAGGCGAGGGTGCAAACAGGAAGACACAGGACAGGGACTTTGATTGTGAATTTGCCATTATAATTGAGGCTCACTGGAATGAGTTTCCATTCTCCAGAAAAGGATGCTGCAACATCTTCTTTAGGCCAGCCGGTCTCATCTCAAACTCGAGTGGGCAATAGAATCTCCTAGAGGGCGTTTTAAAACCCAGCCTTCTGGTTTCTACATAGAGAATCCCTAAACCAGTACACCTGAAGTCTTAGTATTTGCGTTTTCTACTAGTTTTCAAGTAATGCTGCTGTCTGAGGACCTTGAAGACTGCTTCTTTAGAGGCAGTAGGGAAGGTCCACGAGGACCTTGTCCCTAGGAAGCCATAATTTGGAATCCTAATCCTTTCTGGAGAGTGCTGTGTTATATATGATTCTGTACACATTCTTGTGTATGAGGGTGCATGTGTACATAGGAAGACAGGAGGGCACCCACCCCACTGAACGTCTCCACAGTAATGTCCTGAATCAGAAGGGAAAAGTCTCCCAGCTGTGGGGCAAATGAAGTGTTTGAGTCACGACCTAAGATCCCACCAAGGTAAATATGTTCACAAAGAATTGGGGATGATTTGAAGCCCTGTATTCTTATTTTTTTTAAAGTGTTGGACAAACAACTTCCCACAGGTAAGGGAATGAAATTGGAGCCTTAGCTCATATCAAATGTAAAAGTCAATTCAGGATGATCAAGGACTTTAAAGTAGAACCCAAAACTATAAAGCACAGAGAAAACGCTTTTGAAATTGGACTCAGCAATAAGTTTTGAAGATGGTCCTATAGCACAAATCACAAAATCCAAAATGGATGCACAGAACTGCATCAGACTAACCATCTGTGGTGTATAAAGGAAGCAGCTAAAAGAACAAAGAGACAACTCATGGAACGGGAAAAAGTCTTTGCAAACCATACAATGATAACGGGTTGATATCCAAGAAGACATACAAAGAGACTTCCAACAACTCAATAGAAAAAAAAAAAGAATACAATCTGGTTTTCAAAACATGGAAAGAATCTAAACAGACATTTCTCAAGAGGTCATAAACAGGGCCAGTGAGGGTGTGTGTGTGTGTGTGTGTGTGTGTGTGTGTGTGTGTGAATGTGCTGTTCACAGCGCATGAATTGCTCTAGTGCTCAAATTCAGCCCACAGCAAGACACCGTATTGGACCATCAGAGAGGCAATGAGACAAAAGAGGAGTTTGACCTGGGTGTGGAAGAAGGAGATCTGTGTGTGTGGTCGCTGAGAATGTAAGCTAAAACAGCAATTATGGAACACGGTATGGGCTTTCTCAAAAACAAAGCAAAGCAAAACAAAACAAAACAAACTTCAAAGTAGAGCTACCATTTGATATTCATGTGTTTTCAAACATGCCTGGACCATGTCTTCTCAGGGAGCAGACCTACCATGTTAGGTCTCAGGCCCTCAATTGTCCAAAGAACCTAGTAAGTGACAGTGGTATTTGTTAAGTGGCCACAAGTTGTTCAAAGGAGGAAGTGTTAATGCCTAGTTAACCTTGCTGTTCAGCTTGGGAAATGAAGAAGGCTGATCTTAAATTTCTGGTCTGCATTGGAACTATAAGTCTGGCTCACCTCTAAATTCTGACTCAGAAATAATTAATATGACAAATTAATAAAAAATTGAGCTCAGCGCTTTTTTATATTTCTTAGTAAAGAAAATTTGGAATGTTTTCAACCCAAAGAAATGATAAATGTTTCA
This sequence comes from Microtus ochrogaster, assembly GCF_000317375.1. Lineage (NCBI taxonomy): Eukaryota > Metazoa > Chordata > Mammalia > Rodentia > Cricetidae > Microtus > Microtus ochrogaster. Next base: position 79,440,155 of record NC_022011.1, on the reverse strand, counting down.
AAAATCAATATACCAGCCTCCTTGATCTGTTTTTACCATTGATAGCCACGTCGCACTGTGCTTCATAAATTTGTGCAACTGTTTGTTATATGCCAGAAAATTTTTGGAAGGAATTTTGTGATATAGTCATAGCTAATTATCGGTATCACCCTGATTATCTAACATGGAAAACTCTATTAAACAAAGGGCCTTGTCTCTGAAGTATTAAGTCTAACAGGATTAAGTTCAATCTTTTACCTTTGACCTACATAAGACCTCTGGAGTCAGAATGTAAGAAATACAGCTTCTAATGGTGATGGCTTAAAGTTCACAGAGAGACATTCTTGGGCAAGTTTGTCAGCCAGGTGTTCTAGTTGGAATCCTCAGGAGGCTTTTTCTGGTGTGTGTGAGTGTATTACATTGAGATGGTGGTGGCTGGGACTGCCTATCATCTTGGAAACTTCCCTGTGTGTTTTCTAATTTTAGTCTTGGGTTTCCATTCAGCTGATCTTGAACCTTGCTGTGTTGTGTGACCAGTGATGAGGCAGAGTCACAGTCTGGAGGGATGGTGTGACATGGAAGGAAGGCAGGGCCTTGTTCCACTGAAGGCAAGAGCTCAGTGTTTGAGGAAGAGCAAGCAAACATTACAGGTTCAGGAAACTGGGGTGGGAGGAAGGGCCTAAGAGGAACTTTGACTGAAGTCTTCACTCTATTGCTTTCTTTGTATTAATTAGAGTGCCCAAGTGTTGGGAGCAGTGAGACCCCAGATCCTGAATTTCTTGTAAACAGCTTGTTTTCCCTTGATCTGAGTGCCTACAGCTGCTCTGAGCACGAGACCTTCAGGAGTTGCTGATGGCAGGAGAGTGGTTTCTGGTGGGTTTGGCTGGGGCGTGGCTATCTCTATATAATCTGCCCCTGAACACAATAAAGGGGGATTCTTGGGGCTTTGGGAATCAGTGTTAAAAGATCTGCGTGTGTCGGTTTGTCTCTGTGTCTGTATTCTCAACCTCCAGCCCCCTTTCCCGAAGCTCGTGAACTGGGTTCTAGCGCACAGAGCGCAGACACGGGGGCGCGGTGCGCAGCACCCAAGAAGGCATGACACAATTACGCTGGGTTCAAATCCAGCTGTGCAGTTTCAGGTGTGTCATTTCTATGTCTATGACATTTGTATGTCATTCCTATACAATGAAGGGCATAGTAGCATCCACAGAGCTTCCAGATTGTAAATGAATGAAATGTGGGGCACTTAGAGCAATGACGACTGCTTTGTAAATGTTCACAGTATAAATCATCATTGTGTAATCTCAATTATGATTCTCTCCCCGTGACTCAGTCTTTTGACTCATTTTACCTCTCCTTCCTCTTCCCCTTCCATGTGTTCCTGACTCCTGAGAGTTTCCATCACCCAAGTAAATTCTAAATTAGAATTCTAGTAAGGGTTCTAAAGCCTTATTCAAACTTGTCCTGTCCTGCCCTGTTAAGACTTCTCCATCAGCTGGGTCCCTTTCTCGGCCCATATTCCAGGGCAATTAAAGACTGCATCATTCACTTCACTTCTGACTCTCTGGGTCTCCCTAAAGAGGGTCTGTTCTCTTGATGCCGTGTAGTCTGGTGTTTACTTGGTTACTCTTTGTAGTCAGCTCTAGGGGACTCTAAGGACCACAGTCTGAGTCTTATCTATCACTGTCACCGCCACAGATTCTTGAACAATGCTGAAAGAGTGGCTTGTGTTTAGTAACAAGATGAAATAGGTATAGAAATGAGACTCTGAGAGCCAGGCGGCCTGGCTTCATATCTGAGCTGACCAGGAGATACTGAATCCCCGGGAAAGGAATCTTTACCTTGCAAAGCCTCTGTTCACTACTCCAATACTTCTTTTGAGGCATAAATGACATAATTCAGAAATTCCTAGCATAATGCCTAGCATTTGTTAATTTCCTCAGTAACAGGCAAGAGGTGGTACTGGGCTTAAAACCCAGATTAAAGATTCCCATCATTGTGTCTGTGACTCTTCACGATGGCCAGGACGACGAATCCCAGAAGACACTGGATTCACCCCCAAACTCACTTTTTTCGATGTAGTCTTCTCCGTACTGCTGTTTGATGTCTGGAGACAGGTGTTCCCAAATGGCCAGCTTTTTTTCAGTTGTCTTCTTGGGATCTGCCAGTTCTGTTTTGAACAGTCCTGGTTCAATGCACGAGACATGTACACCGAAAGCTTTCATGTCCCGCCTGTGAGAAGAGCAATCAAAGAATCTTTTAATTAAAAAAAAAAAGTCTTCCTGCACCCCATCCGAAGCAGAAAATCAGCATTCCATCTATCACTGGGGGCACTGACACATGATTCTGGAGGAAGTTTATGATTACATAAACTCCCTGCTCCTCACCTAAGAGCTCAGTTTCTCAAACTGTGGGTCAGGACCCATATGGCATCCTGTGCCGGGGTTGTAAAGAATTTGGCAACAGTTAATTGACTGTTGAATGCTCAATAATGAAAAATTGGTTCAAAATTCTTTGAGTGACTGAGGTGTTCGTTGTAGTGCGTGCCCATGTTACATAGACAATCTCACTGTGCCTTTGGTTTCTGAACACAGAACCTGTGCTCTTTGCTCTGCACCTGCCGTTATCCCTGGCAAAATCGATGCAAGCTGCGTGAAACATTCAGATAGGATTTGAGAGAACAGTATGCTGTCAATGGTGCTGTTTTTCTGTACAAACCAGGTTTTCTGTTCTTAAAGAAACATGATGTTTTTATTATTGAAAGCCAAAATTTTTGGTATTTACTATTGTCATTACTCAGCATGTAATTATCATGTTAGTATGTCTTCCTATAGTATTATGATAGGATGTTTGATTTTGATAACTGATAACTTGAATATCTGACTTGAATTTCCTAAAACCATCTTAGTGCATTTTGGCCCGTGATTAAAATAGAGTTTCTAACAATTTCTACAATGGCGTGCACACATATCTGCCACGTTATACCAGGTTATGCGAAGTAGTGTTCTCAATATTAATGATTATAAAAAAAGCCCAACTCTGGAGAAAGAAAACATGTTTTCATTGAGCTGTGGTCCCACCTAGGGGCTTCCTCCAGGCCAGGCAAGCATTACGTAGTCACATCCTAGGCCTTCATTGTTCTTGCTGTTTCATTCAAGTTTGTTTGGAGAATGTTTACTACTTGTTAACTAGTTACTCATAAATCTTTGCACAGAGTCAACACTGACTGTGTTGGCAACAAACATCTTCTTTCTACCCCGTCACTTTAAAGTTGAAGAAACTGGAGTTCAAGGCGGCCAGGTGACGCTGAATGACGGAACAGGAAATGGACGTGGGTGGGACAACCCTCTGAATAACCCCACACTAATCCAGTTCTTGTTAAGCTGATAAGCCTTTGGGCTAAGATGATTTCTTCTCCGTGCTCAAAGTATCTGATGGGGAAATGGAGCAGGGACCGGCTTGGGTGGACAGGTTTCCCTTGGGTTTTGGAATGTGGATTGCAGAATAACTGAGGATGCTAAAAGATCTAGTATCACGATCCCTGGCATGCTGCCTTGATCCCTGTGCTGCTGGGCAGGCTGTCCCTTCACAACACTATAAACAACCTCAAGTCTACATATTTACTGAGTCACAGTTTAGAAATGTTGTTGGCACCTCCTTCCTGTCAACCGAACAATGTATTGCATGAATAATTGTTTCCTAATTTTAATGCACATTTCCACTAAGAATGTATAAAGAGGCAATTACTCATTTTATAGACATCTTACCCATGCTGTGGCTTGAACCCAGAACCTTGTATTGCTAGGCGAGAGCTCTGCCACTCAGCTGCATCCCCATCCCTCACCATAAGGCATTTTTGTAAGCTCTAGCTGTAATCTTAAAATGTAATTCAATTCTTTCCAGACTGTGCTTCTTAGCAACAAAACTATTGCACAACCTGAAATATATTTTATTTACTGACAATATAAATCAGTTCAATCCTGAGAGATTTTCAAAGGTGTATTACATTAAAATCTTAAAGGTTATTTTTCAACCTATTTATATTTTATTCATCTACCAACTGATGTTTGCTGGATCTGGGAGATGGCAGTTCCAAGAAGGTATTTGAGAAGACCTCTTTCCTGCGTACTTGTGAAAATGACACGGACGGGAGACAGGCCACTCTGCTAAGTTTAAGAGACCTACATGTTGCTATGACAACATGAAACCAACAAGCTTGCTGAGCAAATACAGCTTCAGAGTCCCAGGCCTCTCTTTGTTGTCCCTCCGCCATTCTCTATGTATGAAGACACCCTGGACTAGTCTGCATGTACCATTCTGTGTCAAATACCAGTTCTGTGGTTCATAAAGACATAAACACTTTCTGTTGGTTACTTTCAGGCAGTGTATAGCTACACAACAGAGTCTACAAACACTCCAGTTGAAACATATTTTTTAAATACTAGCATTTTATTAAGATATTGCATTTTGTAGAACAGAATGAGGCTGAGAGAGATCGCCATGACAGTGTTACTAGGAGTGTGATGATCTCTGAGCCGACTACACCTGGTAACGCTGTAGAAAAACTCCCTGGTCGTATCCCAGACCCACCCCTTAAGCTTCCTTAACAAGTTCTCCAGGCTATATTACTTCACATTAATGTTCCGAATAAATGTTATTGTGTTTATCTCTTAGGAGACTCCGCCTTGGCAACTAGATCATGGGGCAGAATGGAGCTATCGGCCCCTATTAACCTCAGAGGGGTCATCTATCCTCTTTATTACTAAGCTACTCCTAGATCTGTGGTATGCAGCATAACTCTAACATATGCCTTCAGTGAATACCAACTGAATAAGCAAATGGGGGAATTAAAGGCGAGCCGATAGCAATTTTATCTTTTCTCTTGCTTGTTTCAGCACGACTCAACCGACTTAACTTCCACTTGCTTCCCTGGTCCCTTTTGCTTGCACTATATCCCAGAAGGCTCACCTGCATTAGTGTACCCCAGCATCTGGTGGACGTGGACTATTGGAATCAGGAGTGTGAGAACAAGAAGAGAGATTAATAATTCCTCATGTGGTGTGGACACTGGTTATTTATTTCATCCTTTAGCTGGAGCTGTCAGTCTCTGTGTCTCCAGGTTCTAGAGACTTCTGTGTCTCTTCATCTTTTACTCCTTGGATAGTAATGCCCTTTGGAGTTAGCCCCTATTCCTATCCTTTGGGATTTCTCTCCACATCCCCCACATGTCTGAAAATTGTCCTTTCAGTAATCGCTGTTCTCTTAACACAATTTCAATGCACGGCCATTGCTTTTAAGACCCTTGACTGAAAAAGCACTTAGGGACTTTGAACTGATAGTCGCGAATTCTGGTTCCAGGGAAGACAAATCAAGCATCCCCTCCCTGCCTCTCACCCAGGATACAGCTGCAGAACCCAAGTGGAGTGTATTGGGCAGCTGCTGAGGAGAGAGAAGGAAGCTGGTACTGTCCTGTTAGCACCTTCCAGAAATAACAATGGAGCAACCAACCCTGAACAATTCTCTACTAGACAAACTGACCTGTTGACTGTAAGTTCACCCCACTGGGGGCATCATGCGCTAATACAAGAGGTGAAATCAGTGAGAGTCAAATGCAGACTAGGGTTCAAATCTCAGGTCTACCACCTACCAGCTGTGTAACCCTGGACGAGGGGAAATATTTAAAGTGTTAAAAAGAATACCTCATATATACTAAGTATCCGGTATGCGTTAGCAGCAATTATCGTATAAATCAATGAATTCACCTTACCTCAAGCTGTCATTGAAACCTTCCACCGCGTATTTGGATGGAGTGTAGCCCCCGCCACCAAAAGCAAGCCGGCCTCCGACGCTGGAGACGTTGATAACACGCCCTCGCGCTTTTTTGAGCAGCGGAAGCATATTGAGCGTCACGTCGATGAGTCCAAACAGGTTAACTTCAATGGGTTCTCTGTAGTCGTTCACCGTCAGCCAATCAGTGGGAGCCAGCACGCCCAGGACACCAGCGTTATTGATCAGACCCCACAGACCTGGAGCAGGGAGGGAGGGAAGGGGAAACGGTGGAAGATGTCGTTCCTATGGGCCTCTCTGATGGAAATACAGTTCTTTGTTTACACAGTGGTGTGATTTGCTTTTTGTAGTCATTCCTGCTTTGAAATGTTTTCGCGTTTCGGGAGACTAAGTTGAAGTGGTCCATGCTTAGCTTCTGGAATTCAGCCTCGCTAATCTATTTCTGGTTCTGAGGGTCATATTGTTTCTGCTTTTTGAAGGCAGACTTTCTGATTTCTCATCTCAGACGTAGAGAAAATTAGTCTGTTTCCCTGCCTAGCAAGAGGGTGCAGTCAGTGTGTATTTATAAAATATTCTGCATGGATGGAGAAGTGATACAAGCCCACTTTATGCTGAAATTTGCTAGAAAAATAAGTCATCTTACTTGGCTGTTTCTTGATTGGAAATATGTAGTACTGCTAAAGGTGTTGGAATTCAGGCACCGGAATTTGTCCGGAGGCTTTGCTAAATCACTGCATTTGAGGTTCAGAGGCTTAGAGCTAAAGAGCTCAAACATACATTTGCTTTTCTCTGTTATGAACCCAGATATCTTCTTCTATGAGAATATTTGATGATTCAAAGCTGACAAAACTCTCCCAGCTCAGAGTGCAGTTATCTAGCGATCTAAAGCAGAGGGAGTGCACTCCTTAAGACCGGCATCCTCACACCCTTAGGCCCTGTTCTCCCAACCACTAACGATGTCTGCACTCTGGAACCCATCTGTGGAGGTGTGGGTCCCAGGTAATCCAAGTGGTGATCTGGAGGCTGATTCCATATTCTCCTATAGACTCAACTCCCTCTGCTGAGATGTTGTTGGAGAAGGGTCAGGAGCAGGTAGGGTTTCACTTCTGTTCTAGATTCACCTGCTGGGGCTCTAGGCAGTCTGTCTGGGACACATCTCACACACACTGGGATTACTTAGGAGCTCTGTGGAGATTAAGAAATTGCCTTCGCAGACATTTTCATTTTGTTTTGCTCTAGTTGCTTCCTCATCTCCCAACCGCCCCACCCCACAGACCCTCTTCTCTTACCTTTATTCCCTACATGGCTCTTCACCCACTGGGCCGTCTTCTTGACATTCTCAGGGTCAGTGACATCCAGCAGCACCGTGTGAAGTCTGTCTGAGGTTGTTGCCTTCAAAGCCGTCGCTCCTGACTCAGTCAGGCAGGCAGCGATCACACGGAACCCCTTTTTATCAAAAGTCCTGGCTGCTAAGTTCCCAAAGCCTGTGTCACAACCAGTGATGAAAATGTACTTGTCGGTGACGTCTGCTATCTTCAGTTGTCCTTTGTAATTCCACAGCAAAGTGCACAGGACAAGGAGGGCCAACACCCAAAACAACACCAACATTTTCTTCCTCTTATACGCGACAGGGACACTTCTCTCATGAACAATAAAGGATGGTGTCCTGGATGTTCAAAATTAGAAAGAAAATCGCAAATTAGAACAACCGCATGTTGACGAATGTGAGCTATTTCTAAGAACTTGAGTCGACAAATAGATACTAAGGTGCTACAATGATTATCTGGCGGCTTGTTGGAAAGGACAAGTCATTTATGTCACATGCGGCTTTTTAAAGATCGTGCCAAAGCCAACCAGGCAGAATTTAGAAACATCCGGATGGGAAGAAATGGAGTGGGAACAGAGCGGCACAGTCACGGGGCAGAAGGAACCACCAGAGTTGCACAGAGGAGGGACCTTAATCTCCCACACGCACTCATCCATCTGAGAGACAGAGTCTCACAGTAAAACCTTAGCTCTCATCACTCAGTGAACCTGAAGAGCAAACCGGGATCAAAGTCCCCTAGAGGAGCAGTTCTCGGCCTTCCTCAGGCTGGGGCCCTTTAATACAGTTCCTCACACTGTGGCGAGGCCCAACGATGACTTTCATTGCTGCTACTTCATAACTGTAATTTTGCTACTGTAACGAATCATAATGTAAAGATCCGTGTTTCCGGTGGTTTTAGGTGACCCCTGTGACAAGGCCATTTAAGCCTCCAGAAAAGGGTCACGACCTACAGATTGAGAACCACCGTACTTAGCTTGGTCTTCTTGTCCTGCCGGACTGCCATTTATTTTCAGAATCCAGGAGAGGAGAGCAGCTGTCAGTAAGAAAGCATTCCTGGTGTGGTTTCTTATTGTGAGTGAGTTCGAGTCCCCCTCCCATCTGGCTCAGAGAGTATTGCTGATAACGAAGTGAGAGAGTCCAGGAAGTAAGAGCAGGGTGGGAGATGAAGGCCTGATGTCTCAAATCTTTAAATTCTCTCTTTAACACTAAGTTCTTGTAGAAAAATAAAGGAACGTATAAACAGGACAAAATGAAGCAGCTTTTTCCGGTAAAACTGACCAAACTATCCAGCACAGAGCCAGTAGGAATATCAGTTTTGCTGTGCAAGCAAGAGACGGGTTTCCTGTACCCTTCCACAGGGACTTGTGCCTCTGCTTCCCCTCAGCACCGTGTGCTTACTGTGGACCTGTGGAGCGGCACCCCACCCAGTAGGAGGAAGTCTGGCTGCGTCAGGTCTGAAGTCATGGAGGCCCTGCCCTTCTAACTTCTGGCAAGGGCAAACAGGGGAAAAGGTCAGCTCCCTCTCCACTTAGGAACACTGTGTTAGTTCCTAAGTCAGTGTGGGGCAGCCAGCCAGAGAGAACATCACCTTTGGAAAGAGCCCTCTCTTTCCCCATAGCCTGCAGGCCTGGAAGGTTCCCTGCCAGGGCAACACAGTGTGTTTAGTTTTATTCTTCTAGATTTATTTTTAAAATTATGTACTCGTGTGTGTGTGATATGTGTGTGTATGTGTGTGATGTGTGTGTGTGTGATGTGTGTGTGTGATGTGTGTGTTTATGTGTGTGTATGTGTGTGTGATATGTGTGTGTATGTGTGTGTGATATGTGTGTTATGTGTGTGTGATATGTTTGTGTGTGTGTGTGTGTGTGTGTGTGTGTGTGTGTGTGTGATATGTGCACTGGAGTGCAGGTGTCTGCAGAGGCCAGAAGAGATGATGGGATCCTCTGAGGCTGTTGTAACAGGTGGTTGCCAGCAGCCTAACGTGGGTGCTGAAAACAGAGCCTGGGTCCTCTGCGAGAGCAGTATAGGCTCTTAACTGCTGAGCCATCTCTCCAGCCCCAAATGGTGTCTTTGTCCTTGATTCTCTCTCCTTAGACTCACACAGGCCTGGATTACTTCACAGAAGAAAATCAATTGACACAAACTGAAGTGCAGACTGTGTGGACGCCTCCAGAATCATGCCTGCTTTGGGTTACTAAGAAATTTCTTCTTTCCTTTTTCTCTTTAATGTCCCCTTTAAAGTAATGGTTATTACATGTGACTCAGTATTTTGACAAATAAATGTGTCTATAAACAAATGTATAAATAGGATTTCAAATACATATACATGTACTTAATTTCTACCACTTTATAAGCAACAGCATATTTAAGATATAAAATAATTCAGCGTATCATCTTTACTGATATTAGGTATTATCTTACCTAAAAGACTTATAAAGAAAGAAATAAAAAAATCTTCTGACATATTAAACCAATGAGAAATATCAAAATATGGGAAACATGGGGATGTAGCTGGCTCATGGTACAGTTATAGATGTTTAAAAACAGGCTTTTAAATTACTTAATAATTTGGTTTAGTTTACCCAAATCTTTTTTGTGTAGGAATTGATTTGTAGCATACAAATGTCCAGGCCGCAGAGCTTCTGCTTCTCAAATACATAATAATTTAAAATGCATAATTATGGGGAGAAGCAGAAAGCACTCATAAAATGACATATTCAGAGATTTTAATGACATTTCATATTCGTAAATCCAATTAGTTATAGTGTTTTGTTTAAGCCTGCCCTTGATAGTCGCTGAATATTGAAATGTCTAATTTCACTGTAAATCAAATTTCCAGAGAAATTATCTGAAGAAAGCAAAACAATTGTGGGTTTTAATGCCCCTCTGATAGAGGATGTGACTTCGGCTGTTGACTTTGCCAGGGGCAGAAGAGAGAGGAGTAAATAGTGAGATTGCCACCCACTGGCAAAGGCCTCTCCACTGGAGAGTTGCACACAGTCTTGGCTGGTTTTATGTCTAGTCTCGTGGAAAACATATTATCTGGGTCACTTATAGAAGATAAAACAGGCTCACAGATACAAGGTGTTTGCAAAAGCTATTGTGGCTGGAACATTGTGTCTTCCCATTTGAGAGAACAGGAAACCCTGGATTCTCTGGTAGCTGGGGCTGAGCGGTGTCCAAGCTGAGCTGATAGAGTCAACACAGGCACCTCGGCGTGGGTGCTAAGCCGCTAGGCTAAAAGTCCTCGGGCCAGAACAACCTCCAGAACAGCCTCTGACACACGAAGCAGTGTTCCTTTCATCGTCTCCCCTCGTGCCCTCCTCTGTTCACATATAAGGACTGGTGAGTTCCCAGGGGGACCACGAGCCCAGGATGCCGTGAGGAAGGTGGGTGCTATTCCTGTGATGATGAGTGACCAGACACAAGAGGCTTGAATTAGGATAAGTGGAGGATTTGGAGATCAATGAAAGCACCTGGGGGTTCCTATAGAACTTGGAGATAGTCTGCGCTTAGAATTTAAGGCATGATCCACTTAGACAGAGAAGAGAATCTCTCTGTTGTTTTCTAAGTTGTTACTGAAACAATACATCTTTCAGTTATGAAACCAGCAACACACTTCAGCAGCATTTGCAGTGCCTGAGACTTTGTTATCTATTACAAAGTTTTGTTTCTTTTTTGTTTTTTTCTTTTTCTGTTTTTTTTTTGTTCGTTTGTTTGTTTTCCAAGACAGGGTTTCTCTGTGTGGTGCTGGCTGTGTTGGAACTCACTCTGTAGACTAGGCTGGCCTTGAACTCCCTAGTGCTGGGATTAAAGATGTGTGTTACCATGCATGGCCTCAGCCACCATATTTTTTTATGTTCTTTATCATAAAATATGGTGTATGTCCCCTTCTTTTTTTTTTTTTTTTGATGAGGCATGGTCTAAGCTAGCCAGAGCTATATAGGAAGACCTTGTCTCAAAAACAAAACAAACAAACAAAACACAGTAAAAATCCATAAAGTTCAGAGAATAATAACTGAACAAAACCTTATATGTTTATATAAAAATGAGAATAAAAACATGGTAAAATGTTAATGTTTAGAGACTCTAGGTTGTACCATGCTTTTAACTTTTCTGTAAGTGTGAAATTACACCCACAGACACAACCAACTGCAGATTTGAGTCATTTTATAAACTGGATCTCTGTTGAACACACAGACTTTTGCATTAGTCTCATCCCCTGAACAACAGTGTAACTATTTATACAGCATTCACACTAGGTATTACAAACAGTCTCTAGGTGATGTAAAATGTACAGACAGGGGCGCAGGTCCTATGCAAACACTGTGACATTGTCTACAAGAGATTAGAGAATCCAGATTTGGATGCCCACGGGTGAGGGGACCCTGGAGTCAAAGCTCCCCTGTATGAATGACTTGTGAACGACAACACTTTGAATCAAAAAAGTCAAAGTCTGGTAGAGAAAGATGAAGCCCCTCCCCCCGTAAAGACTTCATTGAACTGCTTTGGGGTTCTAGATACAAAACAAAATGCCCGGACTTTGGAGAGACTTGGGATACTGGGTCGCCTGCCTTCTGTCCTTTGGAAAGCCCGTTTTTACTGTCACTGGAGGAAAAGAAAAACTCTAACCTAAGCAACTCTTTCTTGGCTTCATCCTCTCCACTTCTCAACCTCCTCCCTAAACAAACCCAGTTTTCCTTGGTGACAAGAAGCAGAGGGGAACTTTTTAGTCACTACGGACGCAGGCTATGAAAATGTACTATCATTGTGCGAACTCTGGGCTGACGGTCATCACGGAGGCTGGTGTCCCAGTCAGTAACTTGAATCCTTGGGACACCTAACACTGCTTGAGAAACGTTGATTTGTGAAGCCTGTTTTTATTATTGTCTAAAAATGTTAGTTCTTTCGTCTCTGCATTTTGCATTCTTCTAGGTCATTGGACCAGGTCAGTAATAACCCAGCACGTATCTTTGACCCCTTTAGCCAAGAAGCTCTCTGTGAACAAGAGTCCCAGGTCAGCGCTTTCAGGACCATGACCTGTGTAGAGAGAGGGATTGACAGTCAGTCAATCAGTTCTTCACCTGAGAAGTAAATGAGTAACCGTAGCTGACAGGACAGCCTCAGCCCCTCTCCACTGACTCTGCTCGTTTCTCTGCTGTTCCCCAGTGCCAGCAATTTAGCAGGAAGGCACCGACCTCAGTTGCTTTTGTTGTTTACCAGCTATGTCTTTTGATTTATCTCACAACAAACTGTTTACTAAGAGTGCAGGTCCCCTGGCCCCTAGCATTAGAGCAATGCTCAGGAGTTCAGACCTCGGAGGACTTGGAGCAACTCACTTATCTTCCCTGGGCCTTTCCCGGGGGTAGAGCAGTGATAGGCTATTTTTGTTCAAGAATACCTGGTGAACTAACGTAGTTTAAGGCCTGTTACACGGGAAGAACCAGCCACCTTTCCTACCAATAAGGGCCGCTCTGTCTGTTGCTCAGACTCTCCAATTGCTGTCCTTTTGATAGATAGTTTTTGGACTCCATAACTAACAATGTGAAGTCTGGCTAGCATATTTCAGCATCTTTAGCAACATCCTTGGCTTCTACCCTCTGACTGTCAGTAACACTTACTTGAGAACTGCTGACATAGAGGTTCAGAGTGTCACTGGACCCAGGACAGCTTATCTGGAAATCCAGCCATTGCTTTCTTCATGAGGTTTCGTGATGAGTATTTATAATTTTTTGTGACTTCAACAGAGAGGTTAAGTTGCTTACAAAATTGCTCATCTCCTGCTTTGGCAAGCACTAACTTTGCAATTTAAAAAGTACCTACTTTTCTTAATATGAGGATAGAAGGCCCCGGAAAGATCAAATTATATAAAATACCATTTGTAGATGTAGAAGTGACCACTCTGGCACTCACATTCAGAAGAACTGGATTCTGACTGCGCCTTTCCGGTTGGGGCCCTGGCAGCTTGCTCTGGGTAGCAAACTGATCCTCTAGATAGAGTTTGACAAATGCTCCTAGGAAATCCACGGCCAGATTTCTGGTTCAGGAACAAGTGTGAGGACCAGCTATGGGTGACCGAAGGCCACAGTTATTTGAACCATGGATAGAGACCCGATGTAGGCCATGTAACTAAACGTGGGATTAAAAAAAAATCAACAACAGTAAAAAAGGTTTTGAATGTGCAATGGCTAAAAAGTATTTCAAAAGCAAGCATAATGGATCCAAGGTTGTTCGGGCAGCGCTGGTCCCTGCTGCACTGAATGTCTTCACTGCAGCTCTGGACCTAAATGCACAGCTCATACACGTTGTCTGGTGTGTGTGATGCCAGCCAGTGCTGCCTAAAACACCTCGGCTCGGACTCAAGACTACTGAACGTGAAGATGTGCAGAATTTTCAGTCTATGTAGAATTTTTTTGTTCTTTAAAGTACAAACTTAATTTCTTTTTTACAGTCAATCTTCCTCATGTAAACATCACATTGATATGTGTTTGGATTGGATTGTAGCAGACTATTTAGAGGGACAGAGACGTGGCTCAGTGGATAAGAGCACTTGCTGTTCTCGTAGAGGATGAAGGTGCGGCCTCAGCACCTACATAGTGTTACGCAACTTCCAGATGATCTGGCACCTTCTTTTGGCTTCCGAAAGTACCAGGTATTCATGTGTACACTCAAGAAAACACTTATATACATAAAAATAAAACAAGAAAATCCTTTTAAAAGTTTTAAGTTGCTGACTTGAGTTTCATTTTAAAAAATTATTAAATGAATTTGGGTTTGGGATTAGGACAAAGTTTTCAAGAATTTTGAAATGGCCTTAAACAAGTTTCTACTTTTGACTACTTATTTATGTCAAATGACATTCTCTGCATTCACAATCAAAAATCAAAGTATCAGTCAACTCTGAAAAACATTGAAGATGCTAGGTTCTGTAGTATCAAATATTTAGATAAGACTTAGTTCTTTATTTTTAAATAACCAAGCATGTCTACATTAGTATGTAAATTTGTTTTCATCTTCAATAATTGGTAAAATTATGTGTACCCAAGAGAATTGTTTCAAAGTAAATTTCTTTATGATCTGTCAGTATGTGTTTGCTTTGTATGCCCATTTTATATATACCTATATATCTCACATAATATAGATCTATATTTATTGGATACAAAGGGGCCAACATTGGTAAAAGTTTAAGAAATCCCATTCTAGGCTGTTGCCTATACCTATAAATATTTATATTAAACTTCATGATAAAATTACTTTCTTTTGTCCTAGATGTGGTAATTCATGCCTATAATCTCAGCACTTCGAGGGTAAAGATAGGAGGGAGAGGCCAGACTGGGCAACATAAATGAGAGCCTGCCTCAGAAAACCCTAAACTAAACAAAGAAATCTCTATAGAAAAGAGGTGAATTCAGATATGCAGGCTGCTAGTTGGTTCAAGGTGCAAGCTACGATTCTGGGGTGATGCTGAGACAGACCCCCCTGGTCCCTCCTGGGCTGCATTCATTCCCGCTGGGCTCTGGCATCTAGACTGTGTACCCTCTTCTCCACCTCTGTGCTGTGTGTGCTGCATGACCTTAGGCAGAGGAGCAAGAGGAAGAACAGAAGGAAGAGACGGAAGCAATCCACTCTGCCTCCTGGCTGATGCTACTTAGACTGACTTCTGAGACTGTTGACCTCTGGGCCAAAGGAAGAGAATGACAGAGGAATCGTGCAATGTTCCCACTTCCAATTCAGACAATGAAAAGGTTAAGGATCATATCTCATAAATCTCAACATATGTATTTCATTTAACCCTCATGCTATTTTGGAGTTAGGTTGAATATCACAAATTAGAATGTTTGCTAAAAGATACCTTTCTCCTTGGAATCTTAAACTGTGTAAGAGGAGAGGGAAGAGCTGTGGGGGAGGGGAACGGACACATTGTCAGTCACTAGGAAGAATGAAAATGTTTGTCAGAAATTCTCTGTCATACAGCAGAGGTTCAGAAGGAACCATGGGAGGAGACCGATTATCCTCTTCATTGGCCACGTAGAGTGTTAATGTAGGAACCACGTGGCAGCAGCTGTCAGAAAACCCTCTGACCCACGGTGGTTCCTACTTCTGCTTTCTGGCTTCTCTTCAGGGGTTTCTCAGTAAGAAGCTTAAAATAAACTCCTTTGATTTGACTTCTAATAGTTGCCTTCCTTTGCTGATAGGAAGTGAGTGACAAGATAAAAGAGACACCAGTGTTCGAAGTCCTTTCTAAAGGGCTGGTTCCTCCCAGGCCAGTTCACTTTATGTCCACATAATTCCACAGAAGGTTTTCTTTCCAAAAACACTGAGAGTTTATTAAATATTTATTTACGTTAAATTTGTTGCAGTCTCTGGACCAGCAGCTGAGCTGCTTTGCCAAAATGCATCAAATAGAAAGCATCTATCTAGATGGCTGTCTGAAGGATTTTATGAGTTTTCTTATGCAGTGTGCTTAATAATGACTACCTTGGAACACACGTGCTTCTTATATTTAGATATTGCATATATAGCTCATTACTCAGAACTCATTTCTATTTTGTGCCATTTTTAGTGAAGTAAAAATTCTTCTTCTTTAACCCCAGGTACATCTAATGTGCTTTTCTCCAAGGAAAAGGAACCCAAGAGCCTGATGATACAGCCTGGTTCACACACCTAAGGAAGTGTACTTGCTTGTAGAAGAAGATAAAAAGTCAGGCACCTGAAAAACCTGAAACAAATTTAAAAATGGAGTCAATGACCCCTACACGTGCTTGTTCTGTTGAGAATCTGGTGCAAACCATACTGACCACGATGATGATGATGCAGCCAAGATGAGGTGGGGCTCGCATCCTGGAATGGTGAGCTCCATCCCGTAACTGGAGGAAGCAAAGCTTCCTCCGCCAGAATCCCTGTGGGAGGGCGGAGGGTGCAGTTCCATGCCCAGTGTGTGGTGGGAGCAGGCCACACATGGGTCCTCAGCAGCTTCACACAGAGGCTGTCCTGCCTCCCCAGATGTACAGACACACTCAGGTCTTGGGAAAGCATCTTAAATTAAAGAGATTTTCTATGCATCTTTGCTAATGAATACTGGTCACCCCAGGCCCTCCTACATTAATTCTTTTGTCTGTGTGTCTCCTTACAGGATAGAGCATTACGAATCATTGATGAATCTATAGTTTTTTTTTAAGTTATGGCCGCAAGATAGTAACTGCTAGCTGGAAGGGATTGTACACTGTATGTTATTATAATTTCTGGTCACAAAACTTCAAAGAGAGTTGAGAAGAGAGTGGATGTGTGGACCAACGCAGCAAGCTCTTGAAAATCCTCAGGGTACTTCCATCAGCCACAGTTGGCTCTACTGTGAAAATGTTAGTGGCTTAAAATTCTGTCTCTTGAGAAAGTGACATTCATGCTTAGGGTCTCACCTCTCGAAATGTAGGAAGCAACAAACTTTCCTTGTATTTAAACCCTGAGATTTATTCTAAAAATTGGGCACCGTTTTCAAATGTGAAAGTATGCAATACAATGACCACAAAGGAGCCTTTCTTTCTCACATCACCCTCATCTGGCCAAGGATATTTCAGAGTATCTAATATGTGCCAAGTGACTCTAAGATAAGTAAAGGCCAATCCCCAGCTCTGGGCAGAGAGTGTCATGGGGCTTTAAAGAGTTATTGGCCCCACCTGCCAAAAGCTAATTGTGCGTGGTGGGGAGGGAGCATTTGAAATACTAAGTCATTTTATCACAAAATGTGGAGTGACTGTCTGAGCAGAGGTTTGGTCCCCCCCCCCCCAGGATTAGGGTTTGCAGGCACCTTAGAAACATCCTTTCTTCATTCCCAATATTTTTTCTCTTCCAGCTTAGTGTTTGTCTATGTGTGCTCATGGAAGCTGATAACACTGATAGCTCATGGGAAAGCAGGGAGAGAAACATAGCAGGCCGTGGTTGGCCATAAATTGTGCCACCCCTGAGGCACTCTGTTATGATACCCACGACTTATGGATCTCTGCACCCTCCAATATCTCAGTATTCCCAAGAGTCACAGAAGGTGTCAAATAGAAAGAAAGGAAGGGAGAGAGGGAGAGGGACAGACAGAGTATTTAGTTGCGACTACAGGATGCTTCAGGATAGTCACAGAGTCCCGAGTCCTGGAAGAATTTCAGTAAGGCTCCTGCCTGGGTCACACTGAGATCATTTCTTTAGGTGATGGGCTCTGTACCCATCAATCTCATACTATATTAAAACAAGCAAACAAATCAAACAAAAACAGTTGAACACAGCTGAAAGACAACTTGATTCATTCTGTAAAAGCATGGGACATCAAAGCCAGTTCAGGTTGAGATGGTTAAGCGAAGAGACAAATGACCAAACAGTCAACAGTTACCTCGCTGCCGGAGATGACTGGGGGTGCAGAAGCTGCTGGAGGCTCACTCAGCTGATTGCCACCTTCCTGCCGTGCCCAGGAGAAGGAAGTGCCGTCCTAAGCAAGCTGATCCTCTCAAGGTGCCTGGGCTTCTGCCGCAGCTCTGAGACCTGCATGTGTGAAGTCTTCTCTATTTCTCTGTGAGTCACACCCATTGCAACACCAAGTGATGACTAAGTCTCTCCTCAGTGGACGGAGGGCGGAGAGACTGCAGGTCATAGGTTTCCAAAGGAATCGTCAGGTTCTTTTATAAACGGGATGTAACTAGCTAGAGAAATGACTTACATTCTCTTGATCAAAAGAGGCACCTGAAACCATAAAGAAGCACCTTACAAACAGCCAGGTGCATCAAATGGATCAACCCCCCTCCTTTTTTAAACATCTATCAGCAAGAAGATCAACTTGACCAATGTCAAGGAAGCATGGTTTGGGAATAACTTGTGGTTTCTAATTTGTGTTTTAAGGTATGACAAGATATCTTGATAGGGTTTCTGGAAGTGAAAGTGGGAAGGACTTGCCCCTCCCACCCCTAGCTGGCCTTTTCAAATGCTCTGCCAGCAGGCCTGGCACGCCTTGGTGCCAGCTGGAGCTGTAAGGGGTGGAGGATGAGATGCCGCCCACCTTCCGGCCAGCTTGCCAAACCTCCCTTCACGCCTTTGTACAGGGAGGCAAAGGCGCCCTGAAGTTTTACTTCTAATTTCATGCTGCATTCCTCTGGCTTCCTCCGCTCTCTGTTGCTTCTTGAAAAGGAGGGACTGTTTACTAGTGAATGAAAGAGCCATCCCTTGAATGGAGTCTAGAGTAGGGTTCTTATTTCATTCACAACAACAAAAATTTATCCAGATAAATATTTGGGGTACCCAACATATGCCAGGTATACTTCTTCCTCTTTAATAACTGCACAAGACAGAGTAAAGGCACAAACATGCAGCCTCAGAGAAAAGCATCCTCGACTTAAATCCATGAAGAAAGCTGTGATCATTAATCCTCCTTACAAGCAGGCTATTACAGCTGAAGGTGGAGAGCCCTCGAGCGCCGGGGTAGTCCTGGAGGACTGGAGGGAAAGGGCAAAGGAAAGGTTACACCACGGTAAGTTTTACTCAATAATCTCGCTCAGTGCAGCTCTGGTTTAAAAAAATTCCCCAAATAGGCTTAAAAGGAAAAATTAAATGTCAAAATCAATTTGCATACCGCGGTCGGGAATTCGTGCCCTCCACTTGGCATGGCTGTCAGTACTGATGGCTTAAATTGAGAAGTTCGGTGTCAGTGCCCTGGGGTGGGGCTGAGGTCAGAACAGCCCCCAGCCTTGCCTGGTGGATAAAGGTATCCGTCAGTGGAAACGAAACATTTATGAGCTGCACTGTCTGCAGACTGAAATCAGAGCCACATTCAAAGCTGTACGCCGAGTTCTGCTTCGTTTTAACCCGTCCCTTTAGGCTGTAACGTGTGAGGTCCAGTAAGATGGCTCGGAGGGTAAAAGACACGTCCAACACGACAACCTGAAGGCCCACATGGAAGACGGGAATTGTGTCCTGAATGTTGTTCTCTGGCCACATGTGAGCTATGGTGTGTGTGCACTTGGGGACATACACGTACTTCCACACACTAAATAAATAAAGAAATAAACATTTTTATTTTCCAGAGTAAAAGAATGCACCCTTTGAAAACACTGCTTTGTTCAGAATTCTTCCTACATCAGACTTCTGGTCATCAAAGATGACACACAGGTATCCCACCAAAGTGACATTTGATTTTACTTCGATTTCCTTGGTTTAAAAGGTTAGCTTGTGGAGCTTATTAAAATATAAATTTCATGTTGCTTTCTGGGTTGTAAGGTTGTAGCTATAAGGAGTGAGCTCAGATGACTGGATAGAGAGCACACTAAACACCCAGCTCCTCCTTTTCTTCTGATCTGTATGTCCCCCACATAGCTGCCCAAGACTGTCTCCAACTGTCCTTTTCCAAAACACGAGGAGACAACCTGGGTCCCCAGCTTTCCCAACCAACATCTGTCAGATTTCTCGGACCTGTGCCGGCATGAGGGACTCTCTGGTCTGACCAGAGAGAATCATCCTGTAGAAAAACTCCCCCTGTCCCCCACAGAAGGCTGTGATGTTTCTCCCGTATCCCCACAGGAGTCTGTGATGATCCCAGTTCTGAGTACGCCTGGTTATGGCTCACTAAGCTGGCTATAGGGCAACACCAGCTGGTGACATGCGTGCCACCCTCCTCCTTCCTGGTGGGTGGGGGTCAGGCAGCACTCTGTGCAAGACAAGGCCACCCTCAGATCTCTGACTAGCTCCGAATGGCTTTATGACTTCCAGCACGCAAGATCAGGCCTAGTATTTCCTTCCTCCTCCCTTTGTCAACAGATGGTTCTCTTATGTTCTCCACAAAGGCACCTGTCCTTTGGTTCTCCTTTATACGCCAGCAGTACCTTGGTTTATGAGGAACCTGAGTGCCAAGGCTGGACCCAAACTAGGAACCTTGTTGTGTCTTTGTTTTTTCCCTGACGCTCCCAGTTGTAAAAGGAAGCTGGGCTAATTCTTTGTTCCCTTGCATGGGTCACTGCAACTGTTGCAACATTCAGTAAATTCTTCTTCTTTTTTTTTTTTTTTTTTGCTTTGGATAAATTCACTTTTATTACTTTCAGAATTTTGATCTATAGGTAGTCTTGGATATTTTTGTTTAATGTCTCTCACTTTTCACCAAGATTTTACTGTATCAGGTTGTGAATGTCATATGTGCGTACCTTTAGACCATTGCCTCTGCCACCACTCCCTCCCAAGCCCTCTATCAAGTTAATGCTCTCTAGTATATAAATGTACATATTATTAACACATGCACTATTACATTAGTGTATTGTGAGTGCATGTGTAAAATCTGCTACGTTTGTTTAGTGTGGCATGTCTGTATATGTTTTTAGGGCTGACCGCTTGGTATCCAATAACCAAGAGGTCTCATCCCTGGTGAAGATTAGTTCTCCCCCGTCATAGCATAGACAATCAGTAAATTCTTGGAAGACAGATTTTTCATTTTTGCAGAGCACACATGTGTTTAGCTACACACAAGAGGTCTGGCTTGAATGAGTGGGGAGAGGACGGTTACATGAGGCAACCATTGTCTAGGGCGAAGAGGTGATAGTAGAGGTAACGAATGATCAGAGGGAGTAGGGCTTCCTGGTGATAGGGAGACTTGTGAGAAACAAGAACAGAGGCTTAACAAGGAAAATGTGACCCTTAAGAGGGAGAAGGAGAGGGGGGGGGCGCTCCTTCCAGTGTGACCACTGCAATAAGAGAGTACCCCAGAAGCATGATGTCATCCACTGACCTGAAGAAGATCCCCAGGGGTCCATCCTACCCTGAGAAGAATGGAGTGGTTTCATCTTAGGGAACATGAGGACATGCCAGCTTTATGGAGCTGTCCTGTTTAATTGGCCTTAGAGCATGCCTTTGCCCAATTATAGTACTGTCCAACTACTACTTCTCACCTAACCCAGCATAAAAAAGACACAAGGTTCCCTGCTTACTTGAGGGTCTACAATTCTGAAAGCTTCCATGTCACATAAAACCTACATTAACCTTCTTTTAAAAAAAATAGGGACATCAGTCATAATTCTATGTGCAAAGAAAGAGCATTAATCCTGGAATACCAATGTTGTCAATAAAACCAGGAGATATTTATTTATTTATGTATATGAGTGACCTGTCTTCAGGCACATTAGAAGAAGGAATCAGACCCCATCACAGATGGTTGTGAGCCACCATGTGGTTGCTGGGAATTGAACTCAGGACCTCTGAGAGAGCAGCCATTGCTCTCAACCATGGAGCCATCTCTCCAGCACAGATGACATTGTTCACAGTCATTCTGTTGGTGGGTTGTAGATAAGGGGGAAGAACCCACAGTGGAAGAGATCTGGTCTGGTTTAAGTCGATTCAAGGCAAGTCTGGGCTGTGTCGTATAGCCTATTACATGTATATGCACAGACACATGCACCCTCCCAAATAATGACACCAACAACAAATAGTTGTGATGTACTTATCACACAGACTTTCCTGGCCAAACCCTGTAATTGAATATTTGCATGGTTTCTGACTTTTCTTTATTATGAATAACACTTTGAAGGACACCAATGAATGAAAGTTCTTATACACATCCGGTTGTTTCTTTGTACCAGTTTCTAAAGGTTGAACCACTTAAGCATGTTGACATGGTTGAAGCATGCATTACACTATTGCGAGCTACACAAGCCTGAGTATGTCCACACTCTTGGATACAGTCCCTTCCCACATGGATTTCAGGTCTGGTTGTGCAGTTTGCTCTGGACAGTGAGTCATTAGCGAGCCCAGCCCTAGACAAGAGTACCTTAGTCTTCCCCCCTGAGAATGCTATCACTATACTCCAGCTTGGCTTGCTGGTGACCTGTGGCATCGTCAGCTGCCAGCCCCAACCAAGCATCGAGCATTTCAGACCATCCAGCCCTAGTTGGGTACCATACAAGCACAACACCTGTGTAACCCCAGGGACAGTCTTTGACCCGCTTTCCTGAAAGTAGACCTTAAGGTCTTCCTTTCAGAGGATATCCTGTCTTAAGTCCCCAGGCTAAGAAGAAGCTGGAGGAACAGCCTTGCGACACAGTCCCCCAGCTCAGATCTTCTTATTTTCTGTTCACACGTCCGTGTAACAGTCCATAGTTTCCAGGGACCCAGGTCTTTGGGTCTTCATTTCTGAAGGTTCCTGGGCCACGCTAAGCTTTCTCTTGCTGTAAGGATTTTAGTCGGGCACCTTGTGATAGGTGAGGAAAAGACATCACCTTTTCTCTCGCAGATCAGCACATTCGATGATGCTGTTAGGGTACCAATTTTGGGAGCGGTGGTTAAAGAGGGAGCCAAGTGATATGAGCAGGGAGAGCAGATATTCAGGTTCTGACATGGTTGCCACAGAGTCATCTGTAATTCCAGATGGAATGTGATACCAGCGGGGCTTGGCAAGGTGATGTCTGCCACAGGGGGGCTTGCTAGGCCTTCTTCCTCTCCTCCAGGTCATTTAATATGCACTTTAAAGATACAGAGTTCTTAATTCCTTGGGTCGGAAATTCCCAGTTTCTTCTGCAGCAAGCAACTGGTTATATCCCAAAAGGCAGTAGTTAGCTAATATCCTTGGAATTTGAAATTGTTGCCATGAGCTAACCAGGTATATTCTGCTTTTTGACACCCCCACACCCCCACAGTTAGAAATCTCCCGACTTAGGTTTATTTTTCATAATTACTTCCTCAGTTTTATTGCTTTTGCCTTTTATTCAACCCCACCCTCCTTTAAGTCTCTGCCTTCTGTCACGTACATGCCAGTCTCCATCACAGTCACACTGGTTTTGGTCATCTTCCTCTCCCATTGGAATGATTCCCATGTTTGCACAGCCACACACTGGCTAGCAGTGGGCGTGCACTGGGAGAAGCGTGTTCTTAGGGGACATTGCAGTGCTCCTGCGCTTCCTTCTGCATTGCTCGTCATTGCTGTTCAGGAAGCATCTGGGAGAGGACCAGTCATGGCCTCTTATTGTTTCTGCAGTGCAGTGGCAGAGTGAGCTTTCTGGGGTGCCCGAAGGCCCTGGATTCTCCCTGTCAGGGCTCAGTGTCACACTTTGTCCCCAGCAAGGTGGTTGTCATGGCTTTGAAATTGGACATTAACCAGGACACTTTGTGGCTGGAAGTCCTTCCAGGCACGTGTGCCTAGAATATGGAGTTTCATCTGTATCGAAGATGTTCTCTGGGAAGCAAAAATTTACCGGTTTGTCTAGAATATCCAAACATTCTTTGACTTCCCTCATGGCGCTTATGGGCAACCTTTGTATGGTCTCCACCACCCAGAGCTAATAGTGCAGCTAGTGTCATGGTGGGATCCAAAGTTCCTTAGTGGGACAAGCACAGGGTTCCCTTTGACTGTGATCTTCCAGGACTCCGGGCTTCTATGTCTGGTCAAAACTGCACATCTTTAAAAATCTCTCCATAACTGATAGGCCCTTCCCACTGTGTCACTGTATATGTTCTTTTTAGGTTTCATTTATTTTTATTTTATGTGTAGGGGCATTTTGCCTGCGTGGATGTCTGTGCACCCTGTGTGTGCAGTGCCCAGAGAGACTTCAGTTGATTCCTCGCTGTAAGTCTTTAACATTTGTTTCACTTAATCTGTGATTCTGTTATCTGTTCAGTATGATGAACAGGTTTATCTTTAAGATTTTTTTATGTGTAAGTCTATGTGCCTGAGTGTACATAGGTAAGTTCACCGCATGTGTGCAGACCCCCAAACCTGGGCCTCTGGGAAAGCAGCTAGTGCTAGTGTTCCTACTGCTAAGCCATCACTCCAGCTCCCCAACAGTTTCCTAGAACAGCTTTTTGGGTTTTTGTTGTTGTTGCTGTTGCTGCTGCTGCTTCTGCTGCCGCTGTCATTGTTGTTGTTGTTGTTGTTGGTGGTGGTGGTGTGTGTGTGTGTGTGTGTGTGTGTGTGTGTGTGTAATTGAATAGATTACTTTCAGGTGTATGCAAATATTAAAGTTCCCTCACCTCCATTATAGAATACCGCAGACACAGTGACTTAAAGGGCAAGAGCGTATTTATGTCTCTGTGGGGTTAGGGTAGGAGTGCCCAAGCTGTGGGGGTTAGGTAGGGTGCCCAAGCCGCAGCTGCCTCTTTTGAGGCCTCTCTTCCCGGCTGGCAGGATCTCTTTCTCACTGGGTCTCCGTACTCTTTCCTCTGTGCGAGCACCTGTCCCTACTCCCGTCTTTCACACACCCAGCTTTCTTCCTATGAAAGACTAGAACCCTCCACTCCCAAGAGCCTCATTTTAACTCAGTTACTTCTTTTAAAACCGTGTGTCCTTTGCAGCCCCATTTGTGAGACTGAAGGCGTCAGTGTATGAATTTGAGGGAAGGGGATGAGCTAAGCACAGTTTTCCTTTTCACCGTTGAGTCTTGTGGGTAGTGCTGGGTGGAGTTGGGGAGGGGAACAGACACTGTTTAGTCATGCAAAGAGGGAAGTTTCGAAAGGTATGGATTAGATAAGGCTTGCAGGATTGTTTTAGGAGCTCTTTCTGTTCGCTTGGTCTCGGGGTCTGTTTTCCCCTTTCATTTTCAGTTTTGTTTTACGTGATTGTGAAAATAAAAGGCAAAGCTGTTGTGAAAAACTTCAAAATGGACTCAGAAGGTCCTTGCAGAACCTGCAGGATGGAGCTGCTATCTGGAATGTGAACTTCCTGGTGACCTCAGGCTGCAGGAATAACCTGGAAGTGATTGAGTTGATGATTTCATGCCCAGAGGCTCCAGATACCTTTCAGACACACGTTTCCATTCTGTTCCTGCGTTCTTCCCCTTTTAAACATCTTTTATTGATTACATATTGTTTCTTAACCTTTTTCTTTTGATTTGCTTACTTCTTTTAAAAATCCATCGCACTTTATATGCCATCTCGATTCATTCTGACTTCCACGACACCTTCTGAGAAGCCAGCTGTTAATCTTGCAGGCAACCATTTGTTTTTCCCTTGGTGCTGAGTGTGTATGTATATGTCCGAGTGTGTCTGTGTGTGTGTGTGTGTGTGTGCATGTGTGTATATGTACATGTCTGTGTGTATGTATACATGTCCATGTGTTTATGCGTTCATGTGTATGTGTATACATGTCTGTGTATATGTGCGTGTGTGTGCACGTAAATATGGATATGGAAGCTGGAAGGTGACGTTGTCCTCTTTAATCACTATCCCCCTAATTCTTGA
The DNA here is from genome assembly GCF_000317375.1 of Microtus ochrogaster. NCBI lineage: Eukaryota > Metazoa > Chordata > Mammalia > Rodentia > Cricetidae > Microtus > Microtus ochrogaster. The sequence goes on along the minus strand of NC_022011.1, from coordinate 79,414,882 downwards.
GACCAGGTCTCTCACTGAACCTGGAGCTTATAACCTCAACCGCACTGGCTGACTAGCAAGGCTGAGGGAGCCTCCCATGTCTGCCTCCCTGGTGCAGGGTTACAGGCTTACACACTCAGTACTGGTTTTTTACCTGGGTGCTGGCAATCCAAACTGTCAGCATGGAAAGGCAACTCCCTCCTCCAAAGGGATAAGAGCCAGTTCATCTGCGGCCAAATACCACTGACCATGCACTGGGACTACAGCTGTAACAGGGCAAAGACTCTCTATCTTGTCCCAGCTGAAGCTTTCTTTGCTTTCTATCCCCTGCCCTGAAAAGTCCTGTGTTCTAGAAACTTAGGTCGCAATGCCCCAGCCAACTGCATATTCTTGGCTCTTGTTAAACAGCTTGCTTGCTTCCCCCTGTAACTGCCAACCAGGAAAGATACAGTTTTTCTGAGTTCTCTGTCTTTAAAAACTCCCTGTAATGTGCGTTTGTACCTGTTCTGTGAGAAGTGTTTCTGTCCAGGCAGTCTCTGGTGGCTCAATACAGACTTGTCTCTGTCTCTCTCGTTCTTTCTTTCTTCTTTTCTTTTTTTTTAAATTGATTTTTATTGAGCTCTACATTTTTCTCTGCTCTCTCTCCCCTTCAATCCTCCCACAAGGTTCCCATGCTCCCAATTTACTCAGGAGATCTTGTCTTTTTCTGCTTCCCATGTAGATTAGATCTATGTAAGTCTCTCTTAGTGTCCTCATTGTTGTCTAAGTTCTCTGGGATTGTGGCTTGTAGGCTGTTTTCTTTGCGTTATGTTTAAAAACTACCTATGAGTGAGTACATGTGATAATTGTTTTTCTGTGTCTGGGCTACCTCACTCAGAATAATGTTTTCTAGCTCCATCCATTTTCCTGCAAAATTCAAGATGTCGTTACATTTTTTCTGCTGTGTAGTACTCCATTGTGTAAATGTCCTTATCCATTCTTTGGTCGAGGGGCATTTAGGTTGTTTCCATGATCCTAAAAATATAAAATGAAAAAAAAAAGTGTATTCAACAAATGGTGCTGGCATAACTGGATATCAACATGTAGAGGAATGAAAATAGATTCATATCTATTGCCATGCACAAAACTCAAGTCCAAATGGATCAAAGACTTCAACATAAAATCATCCATGCTGAACCTCATAGAAGAGAAAATGAGAAGTACCCTTGAATGCATTGGCACAGGAGACCATGTCCTAAATATAACATTAGTAGCATAGACACTGAGAGCATCAATTAATAAATGGGACCTCCTGAAACTAAGATGCTTCTGTAAAGCAAAAGACACTGTCAACAAGACAAAATGCCTCCTACAGAATGGGAAAAGAACTGAACCAACCCCACATCAGACAGAGGGCTGATCTCCAAAGTACAAAGAACTCAAGAAACTAGACATCAAACTACCAAATAATTCAATTAAAAAATGGAGTACAGATCTAAACAGAATTCTCAACAGAGGAATCTCAAATGGCTGAAAGACACTTAAGGAAATGTTCAACATCCTTAGCCATCAGGGAAATGAAACTCAAAACATCTCTGAGATGCCATCTTACACTGATCAGAATAGCTAAAATCAAAACCACTGATGAAAGCATATGCTGGAAAGGATGTGAAGAAAGGGGAACACATCTCCATTGCTGGTGGGAGTGCAAACTTGTACAGCCACTGTGGAAATCAGTATGGCAATTTCTCAGAAAATTAGGAATCAATCTACCTCACAAACCAGCAATACCACTTTTGGGCATAAACCCAAAAGAAACAAATCACACCACATGCTCAACTATGTTCATAGTAGCATTATTCATAATAGCCAGAACCTGGAGACAACCTAAATGTTCCTCAACCAAAGAAAGGATAAGCAAAATGTGGTACACAATGGATTACTGCTCAATGGTAAAAAGTAATGGCATCTTTAAATTTGCAGGCAAATGGACAGAACTAGTAAAAACCATCCTGAGAGAGGCATCCCAGACCTAGAAAGACTCACTCATAAGTGGATATCAGACATAAAGCAAAGGATAATTATTCTATAGTTCACAGCCCCAGAGAAGCTAGAACTCTCTTCCAGAAACAGATGGAAGCAGATGCAGAGATCCACAACTAATCACTGGACCAGACTCCAGGTGAGGAGAGGGACCAGCAACAATATCAACAAAGGGGTCAAGATCACAATGGGGAAACCCACAGAATCAACTGACCTGAATTAGTTGATGATCATCAACTTTGAAGTGACAACTGGAGAACCAGCATAGGACCGAACTAGGACCCCAAATAGAGGTGACGATGGTGTGGCTTGGACAGCATATGGGGCCACTGGCAGTGGGACCAGGATCTAACTCTGATGCATGCACTGACTTTGTGGAGCCCATTCTCTATGTAGAGATACCTCGGTCAGCCTAGCAAGGGGGTTAGCAGGGGAGGGCCTTGGTCCTGCCTCTATGAGGTAGTGGGACAGAATTAGTTGACTTCCCAGGGAAGGCGGTGGGGTGGGAATAAGGAGGAGGAATCTGAGGAGAGGAGGGAGAAGGAACTAGGATTGGTATATGGCTGTTCTACCAGAGGTCCTGAGTTCAATTCCCAGCAACTACATGGTGGATCCCACAACCATCTGTAATAAGATCTAGTGACCTCTTCTGTCATGAAGGCATACATGCAGGCAGAACATTGTACATAATAAATAAATCTTAAGAAAATTAGATAAATGAATAAATAAATAAATAAAGGAAAAGAAGGAAGAAAGAAAACCTCTCAAGAAGTGAGAACACATGGGATTGAAATTGATCTATCATCTAAACGGATGGAACTAGGAAAGACCGGACTGAGTGAGATGGCCCAGGTCCAGAAAGGCAAATTATGAAGCCTGTATCTCACCTAACATTGACATACCCAAGTCTTTGACGTGAGTATACAATCTGGACTAACCTCAGAAACCAGGAAAGCAAAAGGGGCCCACATCTGGGCTGGTAATGCTACCCCAAGAGCTATACTTTAGAAAATCTTACAAAAGCCCCCAACACTAGACATGAGATGCCCTCCTTTGAATTGTTGTTCAGGGTTGTCCAAGACACTCCCAGACATTGTAAACAAAATGTTATTGCCCTTTATTGACACCACCCCTTCTACTCCATGGGTGGAAGGTAAGTCCCTATTGCTGAAGACACAGGACCTAGAAGACTTGAGTTAGATCTGGCCTGAAGGCTTCCTTTCTGAGGATTAGCTTTTACAGGATCAGAGGTACCATATGGGCTTTCAGAGGAGGGAAACAGCCAATTGTTCTACCAATCTATGAAGCTTATGAACCGCAATGACCAGAATGGCAAGATAACCATAAGGATGCCATAGTGGCATACATACCTTGCAGTAAACAATATCTTCCCAATTGGACTGAAGACCTGGTCAACGGGATGGAGAGATGGCTCAGTGGTTGAGAGCACTGGCTGCTCTTCCAGAGGTCCTGAGTTCAATTCCAAGCAACAATATGGTGATTCCCAACCATCTGAGAGGGATTTGATACCTGCTTCTGGCATAAAGGGAAATGTGCAGATAGAGCACTCATACATAAAATTAATAAATTTTTTTTACAAAGACCTATTCAACAAGAGAGAAATCCTATCTGGCACTAGAAACCTAGTCAATTACCTGGGGCTAGTAAAGTCATAGATCTTGGAGGTGAGCATACAACCAACACTTTAGTAAATCAGCAAAAATCCCTAATTACATTTTAAACATGTATCCTTATTCCAATAGATAAGTATAGTTCTCACGCCTCATACAGTAAGATGGAGGCCATTATAGAAAACTGCAACTCATCAAGAGGCAGAATTGTGGAATCCAGTCCCAACTGATTCATCTACAATGCAGCTCCTGCCCCTAAGGGTCAGGCCTGATTGTGGAGGAGGAAGTGGGAAGATTGTAAGAGCCAGAGGAACAGGACACTTGTTGTGAGATAGTGTGTCCTAGAAACACCAGAGGCCATGAAGCCTCACCAAAACGTCTCCCTAAACAGGAGCTGAACAGGGACACACCAATAGACATGCTAAGGGGACAGGCTTACAGAGCCTCAGCCTTAGACAAAGAACGACAGGCAACTAAGGAATGCCGAGAACAGGAGCAGCTGTCTTCCCTGGGGAAGAACACAACAATTCATTTTCCAATGCCAAATAAGCCCTGAAAACATAGTGCAAACAGTATATGGGCTGAACCAGCTGTATTTGTGTATTTATGAATATACACAGTGAGCAGGGTATATTTATATATTTTCTAATACACACATCCATAATACATATACAGATAACACATATGTATATAACAACAATTAAAGAAAGAGAGATCACAAATTTGAGTGAAAGCAAGATGGGGGGGTACTTGGGAAGGGCTGGAGGGTGAGAAGGAAAGGGGGAAATGGTGTAATAGTGTTATAGTCTGAAAATGTATATTAAGAAAGAAGTCTGGGGGCTGGAGAGATGGCTCAGTGGTTAAGAGCATTGCCTGCTCTTCCAAAGGTCCTGAGTTCAATTCCCAGCAACCACATGGTGGCTCACAACCATCTGTAATGAGGTCTGGCGCCCTCTTCTGGCCTGCAGGCACATAAGCAGACAGAATATTGTATAATAAATAAATAAATATTTAAAAAAAATAAAAAAGAAAGAAAGAAGTCTGTCTAGCAAGGGAGATTGAAGGTGGAGACACGACAGCATTTCTCTCCTGTAAGAAACAGTGACTAGTGGCTAGAATCTTTGGGGAAAGCAACAGAAGTTCACTAATGTTTTCCTTTCTTCTTAACCATAGAGAGCACTTGCAGAAGATGGGACGTGACTGGCGACAGCACCAGACTTGGGGGAATGGAGTGGGAGAAGAGAGAAGCAGGGACATTTTACAGCAAAGCTCTCAAAAGGAAGTCGCTGAAGGGAACTCCCTAGCTTGTAGTGGAGCAAGGAGTCGTGGCCTGGACCGGTGCATCAGAGCTGGGTCAGAGGAGGTGGAGGAAGGGCCTGAGCAAAGCCATTGAGAAGCGGGAACTGATATCTGGTCATAGCTGGAAATCTGTCCAGGAAAGAACATTACACCCAGTGGGCAGGTGGCCTTCCTGTCATCTCATGCAGGAAAAAAAAAGTTGCCCTGGTTCTTCATCCGGCTCATTCATCTTCAAGGCCCCTGGGCACTGAGACCAGGAAGAGGGAGTGAGCGGGGAGCCGGGGTTTGGGGGTGGGGAGCTCTTTCTACCACAGCTGTGAGAGGAAGGAGGTCATCCGGACTAGAAAGAGGAGCCAGGAAAGAACAGAAGGAAAAGGCTGAGGTGGCCTTGGGATGAAGCCAGGAGGAAGGAAGTCATCAGTAGGGTTAGATTTAGCAGAAACAGAGAAAGTCTTCTAGAGCAAGAGACGTGTGTGTGTGTGTGTGTGTGTGTGTGTGTGTGTGCGTGTGTGTTTGTTGGAGAAGTGGAACCTTTGTGTAGTTACATGATTTGGAATGTTGTATGGGATTGGCAGAGAAAGATGTAATTCCCATTGCCTTCAATAATTAATAAACGACAACCTGATACATGCCCCTGTAAAGTGTCCATCTCTTGCCAAGTCCACTATAGGGAAAACAAGACAAAGTTGGCAGGCCACATTTTCTTGGATCACTCAAGTAATCCACGTACTTCTCTGCTTCCCAGATTGCCCAACCCAAACTCCCTGCACTCAGGGTGAATGCAAGCCAGACAGCACACTCTTCACATGCACCCAAATCATAATATGACTCACGAGGTCTGCATGATCAGCCTTCTGCCGGAACGAAAATGAGGGTATAGCCTCTCTAAGGTATGGTTGAGGAGAAGGCTTTTATTGTAGATATAAGAGAGAGAGAGAGAGAGAGAGAGAGAGAGAGAGAGAGAGAACAGCCAGAGGCATCTGGAAGCGTCCAGAGCAGGGAAAGAAAGCAGTAGACTAAACATGGTTGGTAGACTGAACCAGGCCAATGGGGGGGGGGGAGAGGGGACAGAGAGGGAGAGGAAGAGAGGAAGAGAAGAGAGAGGGGCAAGTAGACCAAGAGAGGAGAGAGCGAATGGCATCAAGAGAGCACAGGGCCAAAATGGCGAGGTTATGTAGGAAATCAGAAGCAGGGGGAGGGAATCAAAACTCATGGGCTGGAGAAGTTTAGGGAGGGGGTAGGGTGGGGAGAACTCAGAGGAGCCAGGATGCCAGCCTGGGACTCTGTAACAGGCACTTTCTGGGGGAGCCAAGAGGCCAGCATGTGCTCTGATGCGCTAATAGGCATCACAGACATTCGTTCTGGGGTTTCTGTTGGGTCTAACATTGCCCACCTCTCTACCCATGGGTCACAGCATCGTTTGCCTTTCTCACTATTTCCAGCCATGGTGGCCTTCTTCTAGTTGATTTGTCCGACAGCTTTCCCAGCCTTGGGCAGGCCATATAGGCTGTTTTCTCCTTTCCCTTCTTTCTTTCTCTTGGCCAAGGCCTTTGACACACCTTCCTCAGACTAGGGTTGTCTAAATCCTCAAGCTGCCAGGTCCCTTTGCTCAGCCCTGTCTCTGGAATATTTATGAATAGGTCTTCTCAGATTTTTAGTCACTCAAATGGTAGTTTCCATGACGGCTTATTATTTATTATTGGTCTTCCTTTGCACGGTAAGCTTCATGAGACTATACCCGCTTTGCTTATTATTCCTGTCTGCAGTGCCTACCCAAACGTCAGGCATTTCTTTGTTGGCCGATAGTCTTGGGTTAAAAAGGTATTCTCTGAATGAATAAATGAAAAGGAGCCAGGTTAGAGGGAATAGCTGTCCTAGTATGGTCTTCTTAGGGAGCAATGAACCGCCACTATTTCCAAGGCTGTGCATCCTGGCAGTTAGATCATCCCTCGTGTGTGTCGTGAACGTGGGTAGCCTCCCAGCATCTAGGCTCTGAGATGGGGGAATTGAAAACTGAGGTCAGTCAAGGATAAGGAGAGGTCTTTCTTAGGCTTAAGATGAATCAGGAATTTCCAGTAATGGAGAAGAGAAACTGAACCCGTTGGGCTGCTTAGCCACCTTTTAAGGCCGTGGATGAATAAGAGAAATTCATCAGAAATGTTAGGCTACAACGTGAGAACAAAGGACACAGGAATAAGATGCTCTCCAACAGTTTGGACAAAGGCTCAGCTGCAGGCCCTTGAAAGGGGGACAAACTTTTATTTTTAAAATTTTTTATTTTTGCATTTTTTTCCTTTTTTATTGAAAATAGATTCTTTTCTCATACAATATATCTGATTACATTCCCCCTCACCTCTCCCACTTCCTCCTTATATCCGCTCCTATCTGTGTACTCTCTTTCTGCCTCTCATTAGAAAATACTAGGCTTCTGGGTGGCAATAAGGCGCTGACCTTGAACTATTAAAGGCAGGTGTGAGGAACCACGGGAGCTGGCCAAAGTGTCTGCGACTGTCTCTCGAGCCAGCCACCATGTCTTTTTCTGGGTTGTTTTATTTTACTTTTCTTCTTCTCTTTTTCTTCTTTTCTTTTCAAAGAATGGGGATCAAAACACCAAAAACACACTTTGGTAAGTCAGATGTTTGTTTGAAATTTCAGACAGTGCGTTGAAGGGAATTAAGAATACTAAGTACTTCGCTGTCCTTTCTCCACAGCGACACATATGTACACATATAAATCCACACTCTCGCCCAGAGGATATTAGAGCATTGGATTTCCTTTTCCTGTGGAAATGCTTAGTACACCAGGATTTTAGAAGGTTAGAATATTTTTTTCAGGAGAATAGATGGTACTCAAAACGATGGCAGGTGGTCTCTTAACTCTTTCTGTATTTCGTTACTTAAAATTTTTTATGTTATCCAAGAACTGCAAGTAACATTTGAACCATGCTGCTATTGTACCTTAAAAAAAAAAACACAATGGTGACCAGTGTTTAATCTGTTAAAACACTCTCTTTGAAAAAAAAAAACAAAACAGTTTGAAAGTCTCTGATTAGCCTGAGTACTGTATAGGTCTTTGCTGAAACAGATAACGGGCCTCCCATTTTCTTTGGGAAATGCAGGTGTGGGTGTGATGTGTGTGTTCTGTTTGCACTGAAACAATGTACTTTTGTGACTCCTTTGTGCTTTTCCTGACTTATTTCAGAAGTTGTATAGTCTTTGAAGGGAAGTCTTTTCTGTTAATATATTTGCAGTTCATTAAACGATATGGAAAGTCCAAATCAATTACTTTGAAAGCAATTTATAGTCAAAGTGTTGAAGCTGTATAAAAGCTGTGCCATCCGCATCTGATCCTGAGTCACAGCGGCGGAGTGACGAAAGTCGGTGTCATGTTCTGCCAGAGCTGGGACAGTGTTTCTCTAGTTTTTACTTACACTCTTTTTAATAAATATAAATATATATACATATACATACATTAAAGTTCATACCCTTTTTAGTAGTATTTGGAATTTTAAAATAAATATTATGACAAAACAACAAAAAAGAAAATACTAGGCTTCTATGAGATAACAACCAAACATAACAAAAGATATAATAAGATTGAATATGAAAAAAAGCCAAAAACAAGCAAAACAAAACCAAAAACCCATAAACAATCACATCAAATTTGGACAAGGCAAACTGACAATGAAAAGAGCTCCAAGAGAAGGCGCAAGAATCAGAGACCCACCCATTCACACACCCAGGAATCACATAAAAACACTAAACCGGAAGCCATGGTACATACACAGAGGACCTGGTGCAGACCCATGCAGGCCCTGTGCCTGCTGCTTCAGTCTCTGTGAGGTAATATGAGCTTTGCTCGGTTGGTTTAGAGGGCCCTGTTCTTCTGTGTCCTCCATTCCCTCTGGGTCTTATAGTTCTTCTGCCTCCTCTTCTATGGGATTGCCTGAGCTCCGAGGGGAGGGATATGATGGAGACATCCCACTTACAGTGGAGTGTTCCAAGGTCTTTCTTTCGCTCTTTCTGCATGTCTGGTTGTGGGTCTCTGTATTTGTTTGAAAGGGGGACATTTTTAAGTAAATTCAGTGAGAATGTGAAGAAAGGGGGATACACTTCCTCAGAGGTGGAAGTTATAAGGAATTTAGGGATTTAAATACTTAAAGGTAAGAATTGAGAAAGAGCATTGGAAATAAGGTAGTTGTACAAACTTACCATATATACATACATAATAAATATGATATAGACATGGGTCTGATTACACATGGCTCAATAACATACAAATACTAAACTAAAATATTCAGTATTAGAGACAGTCTTCAAAGTGGCATACTTTTGCTTATGCTCCCAAAGATAAAAAGCCATATCTGCACCCCTGCATTTAACACAGCTTCTTTCACTATCAACTATTTGGAGCCACCAGGTGGACCAGAATTTTTTCTTTACGGGCTTGAGGTAGGTGTAGCGATCCCCGAGGGCTATACGAGATAACTTTACCTTGGAGGCATTGCCAAAGATTTAGCTCCTACTTTTAGCCCAAACTTAAGCTCATAATAATCACCATAGTCTTTTCAGTGAAGCTATGGGTAGCCATGACTTCAGCATGCTGACAACCCGAATGGCTGGCTGAGCCAGTATGATTGAGCCAAGCAATAAGAAAGAGATTCAGGAAACAGAGTGAGGAGGCAGAGATGCTCACTGCTTTAATAGTCGTCATGAATGAGTGTCATATCAGGAACTCACATAAGGGAGATGAAGGAAGTCAAAGATCATTGAAGTCATGAGTTATTGGTTTAGTGATTTGAGATGTGAACTGCTTTGTTCTTCCTTTTCTTGCATTCTTGTATCACCTTCTAAATTCCCTATGCTAAAATCTCCAGAATATATATAATTGCATACGTGTGTGTGCGTTTGTGTGTGTGTGTGTGATGTATGACACTATTCTTGAAGAGACATGAAAAAAACACCTGTCCTCATCCCAGATATGGAGCTAGCTACAGACCAAAGAAAGGATACAGCTGAAGTTGGTCTTAGTAGAATATTGAGTTTTATTGTGGTTCCTTACAGGAGTATGAGTGAGTGGCTACTTACAGAAGCACGAACAACTCAAAGTTGGTTATATCATCAAAATCCCACCCTAGTGTGGAAAATCTGGAAACCCAAATGCTGGAGACCTGGAGCTCAGTGCATAATTTGCAGGCAGCACAACAGGTCAGGGACGGTCATTTGCAGGAGGCTTAGCTCGTCTCTGCCTCTCTCAGGTAGCTCTACTTGTCTGAGAGTGTCTCTCAGCAGTTTTTGCTACTTATGTAAGCTTGGGGAGGGAGGAGTTTAGTGAATCTGGTCAACTTCAGGGACTTTCTGAAGCTTTCGAGTTGTTTACTTCCTGAGCTCAGCAAGCTTCCCTTCAAGGTAGAATATTTTATCTCTGAGAAAATCAGTGTGTGAGGGGTCTACCTCTACCACCTCTTTCTGCAAAGTATAAAATGTAGTGTCTGAAGCTTTCTGGGTATATAGGCATTAGAAGTTAGTGTATATGCAGAAGGGATATTCCAATGATAATGGCTTAAGTCACGAAGGTGATTGTTTTATATGCCATGAAACCTCACCATATTTGGGATCAGGGTTGGTTTAATGGGTTAATGCTACCATCAAGTCCCAGGTGTTTCTCTTCCCATCCACCCCACCCCGGCATCCTCAGCATGTAAATCTTCATCATTTGTGTATCATGTAATGGTCACCAGGTGGTTACTGTAGCCCTTGATAGATGTTGAAAACAGGAAAAAAAATGTAATCATGAAATAATTTCCCCTGTTAAAACTCCTAAAGGTGATCAGTAAAGATCTTCTGCACTGAACAAAACTGGGTCACATATCTGACTCTCCCACTGAAAACAGAAGAGGGATATAATAACCATGTCTAGTTTGTCTGGACCTGGGTCTTGTCCTGGAGCCAACTTCCTTGAATGCATGTTTGCCTTAAACTTCTATAAACTTGGAAGACATAAAACAGTGACTTTCAGGCAAGGTTCAGCCAAGTAATGGTAAAGTTCTCTAAGGAGCAACTTGACTTCGAGGATAGGGTGTGAAATTTCATAGAACATGATGCATGCTTCCCCTTGACACGTGTTCGTTTCTATACATACAACAGCTATGAAGAATGGAGAGGGTGGGAGGAAGAGGGAGAGCGGGAGGGCGATAGCACGGGGAGAAGTGGTATAGTAAACTGTCTTTAGTGTATATCCTTAAGTAAGCATGGCGGATGCTGAAATGAACTCCTGAGAGTGCAGGAAGTGGTCCTTGCATATCCAATAGCGCATCTTTGAGGCTATGTGAACTCTGGTGTGGGGTCTACAGGAATCCAGAGAGGTTCTCGCCAGCTCTCCCAGAGTGGATGCAAGTTATATCTGGCTTCCAATCTCTTAATTGTTTTTTTCCTGTCTTCGTTTGAAGGTTGGTGCTTAAGACAGGGTCTGCATAGCCAGCTCCTAAAATTTTAGTTTGGTTTGCTTTCAGGACAGGGTCTTGCTTCTACTTCCGGAGTGCTGGGATTACAGAAGCACACACCACACCTGTTGGTTAGGGACTTTCAGTGATTATTTCAACTGTGACTCTTCAATTATGTGGTTTCAAAGGGTTAGGGTTAGCAGTGAATTAGTGAATTGGGTCTAGGTAACTCACTGCTTGTCTGACTTTTTTTTTTTAACTTGACAATTTTTTTTTCTAAGACTTATCTGGAATGAGGAACTCTCAACGAGGAATTGCCTCCATCCTAAGGGACGGCAGGCAAGCCTGTAGGGCATTTTCTTGATTAATGACTGACGTGGGAGGACACGGCTCACTGCGAGCAATGCCGCCTCTGGACTGGTGGAAAGCAGGCTGAGCACGTCAGTAAGCAGCACCCCTCCATGGCCTCTGCATCAGCTTCTGCCTCCAGGTTCCTGCCTTGCTTGACTTGCTTGACTTCCTGCTCTGACTCCCCACAGTGATGAACTGTGATCTCGGAGTAACATGATGAAATAGACCCTTTCCTTTCTCAAGCTCCCTATGGCCATGGCCTTTATCAGAACAATAGGAAGCAAAACTAAGAGGCCCGCCAAACACTCCAGCTAGCACCCCAATCTACCACTGACACCGTAAGTGCCATCAGGTCTGCTGGATCCTATGGTCCAGAGGCACAGCAGCCTGGACTTGTTGGCCTTTCCATTAGGAACCAGACCTTGTTAGACTATCTGGACCACGTCCTTAGCCAGCCTAGTAAATCCCCTTTTATTATCATATATTCATTCTATCAGATTGGGTCCATAAGAGAACCCTGCTTAGTACTGCTGCGGTAGTATTTCACAGGCCAAGGTTCTGGTTCTTTTTTTTTTAATTTTTTATTTATTTATTAAAGATTTCCGTCTCTTCCCTGCCACCGCCTCCCATTTCCCTCCCCCTCCCCCAATCAAGTCCCCCTCCCTCCTCAACCTGAAGAGCAATCAGGGTTCCCTGCCCTGTGGGAAGTCCAAGGAACCCCCACCTCCATCCAGGTCTAGCAAGTTGAGCATCCAAACTGCCTAGGCTCCCACAAAGCCAGTACGTGCAGTAGGATCAGAAACCCATTGCCACTGTTCTTGAGTTCTCAGTAGTCCTCATTGTCCGCTATGTTCAGAGAGTCCGGTTTTATCCCAGGCTTTCTCAGACCCAGGCCAGCTGGCCTTGGTGAGTTCCCAATAGAACATCCCCACTGTCTCAGTGTGTGGGTGCACCCCCTGCGGTCCTGAGTTCCTTGCCCGTGCTCTCTCTCCCTCCGTTCCTGATTTGGACCTTGAGAATTATGTCCGGTGCTCCATTGTGGGTCTCTGTCTCTGTCTCCTTTCATCGCCTGATGAAGGTTAATATTCAGGAGGATGCCTATATGTTTTTCTTTGTGTTCTCCTTATTTAGCTTCTCTAGGATCACTAATTGTAGGCTCAATGTCCTTTGTTTATGGCTAGAAACCAAATATGAGTGAGTACATCCCATGCTCCTCTTTTTGGGTCTGGCTTACCTCACTCAGGATAGTGTTTTCTATTTCCATCCATTTGCATGCAAAATTCAAGAAGCCCTTGTTTTTTACTGCTGAGTAGTACTCTAATATGTATATATTCCAAGGTTCTGTTTCTTAAGGTGTCACCCAGCATTAATAAATAAGGGTTGAGAGACTCAATGCAGCCATTTGAAACTCAATAATAAAAACAATGTGCCTGTCTTGTTTTCACTATACATGTGGTGGAAAGTTTAACGAAAGATAGATGCAGAGTTCAGGAGTTTATTCGGTTGTTTTTCAAGACGCGTAGGACAGGTATGGCAAAACTGTTTCCAGTTCCCAGTCTACATTGTGTGAAGTATGAAGCACCTTGCTCTGAGCTAGGGAGTAGTAGTAGATACCACCCACGCCAAATTTATAATCACTTGGCACACACCTCCATGACCCGGGCTTGCCTGTAAACAGGCACCAGTGAAGAATCATTTCCAAGACGGCTGCATCACCAGGAGGGAGGTGTGGATAAAACTCAGACATGAAACCCATCAGCCAAGGCCTTAGGCAGGCTGGTTCCCCTCCAGGGACAAAAGAATCCACGAAACAGTAGTAATGACTGAACACCATGGGTACAATACTAACTAGTGACTTCTTTTAGTCCATAGCAGATTTCTCCCTGATTTTCTCATTTATTTGACTTATTCCTCTCTGTTGTAAAATTTCTGGTGTTACCTGACATCATCTTTAATGGTGCGTCAGGGAAAGAGAAAGAAAAAAACAAGAATGATTATAGTCAAGGTTTATATATATATATGTGTGTATCTATAGATAAAGATATAGATAT
>NC_022011.1:79362094-79400962 GCF_000317375.1 Microtus ochrogaster | reverse complement strand
AAAAAAAAAAAAAAAGATATAGATATAGTATAGATATACATTGTTTATTTGACGGGGTCTCACTATGTAGTTTGGGCTAGCCTCAACTTAACAATATATTCCCGCCTCGACCTTCTAAGTCCTGAGATCATGGGTGTCTGCCACAATATCTGTCCAGAAGAAAAGATTAGCTAATTAATTATGTCTTTTTGACTTCAGCACTGTGGCTGCACCCTAATCTACTGCTGTTCCAGTCAGCAATTGGGACTTTTACAGTTACCAGCCTGCTTCTCTGGTAGTGGTCTCGTCACTCAGCCTCGAGGGAATTCTGTTTTCACAGGCACCAACTCTGTCACTGACACTAAAGGTAGCTTTTTTTTCTTTTTCTTTTCTTGGAACTAGCTCTTGTAGACCAGGATGGCCTTGAACTCACAGAGATCCACCTGCCTCTGCCTCCCGAGTGCTGAGATTAAAGGCGTGCTAAAGATAGCTTTAACTAAATCTCTATCGTTCTATTTATAAACAAGTCTCAAGATTCAAAGGCTGGGGAGAAAACCTGCGCTCTCGGAGAAGCTGGGTCACAACTAGCAAACCTTCTCTCCTTGCTGGTGTCTCTGAAGGAGAGTGTCCTTCTGCCGCCCTACAGCATAAAAAGCCCTGGCATTCCAAGTCCCTCCCAGTGACTCCCTGTCCATTTATTTAACTCTTCCGGAAGTCCCTGATGCTCTAGGACTACTTTCTGTTCACTAGTTGCTAACTCAGCCTCCTGACCCAAGGCTAATTTTATTTAACTAACATAAATACAGTCTTGGGGTTCGCAGTATGATCGAAGATCCCCCGACAGAATCAAGTCTATATTCTAGTGCCTTTTCCTCCATTAGAGAGGGAAGAGGGAAATAAAAACAGAAGTTCTGTCCGAGAACTGTGTGCTGAAGATGGCAAGCAGCTGGAGAGACCAACGTTTCATCTACTTACTTATTTCACAATTTTTTAACTTATTTAAACAATTGGATTCATCCCTCTATATCTCTCTATACCTGTATCTATCATATTGTATTTTGGAGGCATCTGGACTGGTTCCATAACACGACTAATGTGAACAGTTTGTTAAGCAGGAATACGCAGGTAGATATGTCTGTGGTGTGTTAATTAGTCTGTCTCGGAGTGTATAACTGAATGTTATAGTTGTGCTGTGTTGTTTAGTTTTATGTAAAACCTCCATACTGATTTCTATAGTGGTTGTAGAAATTCCCACCAGCAGTGTCTAAAGGGCCCCTTTTCTCCACATCCTTGACAGTTATTTGTTCCTTTTTGGGAGAGGGAAGGTTCAGGAGACATTCTGATTAGGACTAGGGTAAGACAGAATCCCAATATGGTTTTATCTTCCATTTTCCTGATGGCTAAGGATGCTGAATAACTTTTCAAATACACTTTGGCCGTTTGTATTTCTTCTTTGTGAACTGTTTGCTTCATGTATTTGCAGATTTATTGGCTGGAGGATTGATCTTTTGCTGTCTAAATTTTGAAGGTCTTTGTAGATGCTCTCCAAGATTTTCTCCCATTCTGTAGCTGTCTCTTCACCCTGGAGGTTGTTTCCTTCACTGAGCTGCCCTTTAATTTCAGGCAATCCCATCCATCAGTTTTTGGGGGAATTTCTTGCGCTACCGGGCCGTGTTTCAGAAAATGCTAACTGTATTCCACGTTGACGTATTTCCCCTGCTTTCCTCTAACCACTTCAGGGATTCCCAGTCTCACGTTAAGGAGGCTGATGCAGTTTTCAATGGCTCTTCATTCAGGACAAGACATATAGTTCTGGCTTCACTCTAACACAGGCGAATATCTGCTTATCCAGCACACTTGTTGAAGAGACTGTCTTTTCTCTGACCCATGTTTTCCTCATTCTTGTCAGATGGTAAGTGGTCACAGCTGTGTGGGTCCTCTATTGTAGTCCTTTGGTATTGTCGGGTTTTGTGCCAATATCATGTGGCCTCGTTACTCTAGCTTGTAGTATAATTTGAAATCAAACACTGTGTTATCTCTAATGGTTCTGTCCTTAGCATGACTTTGGCTATTTGGGGTTATTATGTTTCCATATTAATTTTTAGTTAAAAGCAATAATATTTCATTAATTCTTTGAGACTTTCTGAGAATGTGTTTTGATCACATTCAGTTGCCGCTCTTTCTCTCGAACTCCTTCAAGACCTAACCTGTCTTCCCACCCCACGCCCAAATTCATGTTCTCATTTTTCTTTTGTTGTTGTTGTTGTTTTTAATAAGCCTTCACGTCCAATTTGTATTGCTTAAATGCTCATGGGTATGTGGGGGGGGGCAGCCCGAGAAGCAAGGTTGATCTACAAGGGTCAGCCCTTAAGAAAAAAACACTGACTTTCCCAGAAGCCATCAGCTGATTATAGCTCCTCAGTTAGATGCTATAGTTATAGTTATAGTTCTGCAGTCCGTCTTCCTTCGGGTGAGAGCATTGACTGGTTGACCTTGTACAAGACCTATGCAGGCAACCACAGCTACCTGAGTCTTGCATTTCCGGAAGACACTGCTTCTCACTGGTCTTATGGTTACCTCTGGTTCTTACAGCTCTTCCATCTCCCCTCTCCTGATGGTCCCTAGGCCTGCGGGGAGCACTCCCATGTGTGGCCAAGCACTCCACGGTCACTTGTTCTCTGCTTGCTGACCAGCTGTGAGTTTCTGTGCTGGCCACCATGCACTGCACAAAGAAGCTTCTCTGTTGAGGCCTGAGAGCTTCGCAAATCTATGGGGAAAGAGATGCAAATTTAGAAGGCAGTTAGTTGCAAAGCCCGTGTAGTGGAGTAGTAGTAGCTATTTTAACTCTTGGGTCTGTGAGTTCCCCAGCATCCTGGTCTGCTCTTACGTGATTTCTCTATATCCTGCGACTATTATGTATGGTATCTCAGCAACAGGATATCACCATCGAGTTCTTGTGGACAACCAAGAATAATGGCAACAGTTTGTATTTTTCTGACTGTTTGAGAGATATCCCTGAACAATAATTTGAAGGGAGGTATCCCACACCCAGCACTGGCCTTTTTATTTGGCCACCTATGACTTCCACATGAAATTTATTTATTACTTATTTGTTTTAGTTCCATATGGGATATGGTAGGAACTTGAATGGGGACTGCATTGCACTGAATCTGTAAAGAAGCTCGAGTAGCAAGCAAACACAGCCCCGAGATCTGTGTAAGCAAATTTTATCTCTGTGCTTTCCACACCCACTAAGCTTGAATCCTCCCGCTGGAGAGCCGAGGCTGTGGAGGTCGAGTGGTCTGCTAGGGCTTCAGAGTTCTCCATCGGTACAGCAGTGACCCACACTGCACATAGCTGGCTCCAGCGGGCCGTCTACCTCCTCTCCTCAGGCTCAGGGCTCTCAAACTCCAGATTTACTCTCAATTATTTTCCTCTTAGCCGCAAAGGGTGGGGCTCTTTTTCTCTGCACACTCCACGGCCTGCTCTGTGCCTCCTGCTGCCTTTACTTTTAGGCATGTAGAGGTCCAGCCTTCAGCGCTCGCCTACACCCTCTCCCTGATCTATCTCTCACCTTGGAGTTGTAGTAGCTGCTCTCCCTAATTTGTTTATGCCTCAATTCGAGGCTCTCAAAGGATATTTGAGACAGAGTCAATGACTTTGGTCATATAAGTAGTACTACCTAAACCACAGTCTTTGTGATTTCAAACCCCACCTCTTGAGGTTGTCTAGCTTTTAACGGGATTTTGTAGGTACATAGTTAGTTAGACCTAATCTCCTAGTTTCTCTTTCAATAATGGGCGGCCATATGACAAGCCTCCTTGTGAGTGGAATGTGGCCAGAAATAATGAATGCCACTCCCAAGTTTGGCTCATAGAAACTGTTCATGTAAATTATCCTATGTCTCATCCTTCCCTGTGCGATAGATGTCAATATCCAAGGAATCCCTGAGAGCTACATCTAAAGGATGATAGAAGCTTTGTCATCCTAGATCCTTGGATGAATAAGGACTTTCCTCCACTATCGACTTCATCTCACGCAAAGCCTGGTGGAGTTCATATTGGGGAGATGAAGCTAGCCAAGTCATGACCTTAGCTAAATCAGGTTTCCAGTAAACGGTAGAACCTAAACATGAGGTCATTTGTTTTTGCCTCCCTCTGTAGTGAGTGAAGCTACAGAAACTACATCCGTCCACATGACTTGCTTGAAAAACAGGGGTACCCAAGGAAATGAAGTTAGCTGTTTTTCTTTCTGTTGCTCCCTGTACTACCCAAGTACAGCCGATTGTATGTATTGGGTTAGATGACTAGTGTTGAGTTTCTACAATTCATATTGAGCCGTAGAATGATAATAATGAAGCAAAAAATTATTTATTTAATAGTAAAAGCATAGCTGGCCATTTCCTGTTATTCTGTGCCACTGGGTTAACAGTCTCAGACTGCTTCTCCCTGCCTCTGAAAGTCTTTCTTGGCCTGTCTTCACCACCTTAGGTAAACATCATGCCACTGGATTGCAACATGTAGCCCTTTTGCTCAAAATCCATCTGTGGGCACGGTGGGCATGCTTTAAGAAGGACTTGCCAAGCACGATCTGTCTTCTTCAGGGTCCTCTGGCTGGCCTGGAAGAAATGAAGACATTCTAAAGTGCACCTCTCAATCTGACCATCAGACTACTGGAAGAGTGCACCCCAAAGAAATGGCAATTTCCTTGAGAATCTCACGCTGGGAGAAGGAAGAGATACCCATGATGGGGGGAGGGTGTGGGACTTGTCTCTTGAGGTTTCACACAGTTCTAACAACTTCTTAGACCGCCTTACAGGAGCAAGACAGAAGCATGGTCAGTGGTGGGCGGGACCACACCTTGGCAGGAACCTCTTAGAGGTCATTTCTTTGGTGCTCTATTGTGAGGGTACACACAGGTGTGAGCCTGTTGCACCTTGACTAAAGGGCAGAGAGTTTGAGCCTATTTTTGCTCTTTCAAAGTTGTTGACAACAGGCGTGGCTGCAAACAGGCGATCCTGATCTAGAGTGTGGTTAATCAGTATTTTGGGTATAGAGGTCCACCTGGCTCCACCTGGACCAAAGGCCAGAGAATTCAAGTCTATTCTTTATGTCATGTTAATGAAGTTTGTTGCTTCCTCGCTCCCCTTTTGGGGTGAAGTATATAAGCATGTGGGGGAAAATGTGGGGTTCACTATTCACTGTATGCCCCTCCTGATGCTGTCCTGTGTTTCTGTCTCTTATTTCTCTTCTATCTCTGTTTCTTTTGCTTAATAATTCTAATCCTCATGCTCCTACCTTGGAATGTAGGAATTTTGTCAAAGCTGGTCCCCAACACTCTATTTAATAAACTTTGATCTCATTTCAGGAGCCCAGAGACTGGGTGCTCACTGGATCCCTGTCTCTGTGGACCACTGAATAAATCTCCCTTCTCTGCTTTCCATTATTAATTTGCCTATTTTTATTGGCTTATGAATGACAGGTGGCCAATCCTGACTTGGGGCACAAGTCATGGCCCCATGTTCAGTAATAACCCTATAACCACCCCTTTTCAATGAGAAAAATAAAAAAAATAAGTAGCAGTTTGATTCATATGACTCTATTACTTTCAAAAGCAATGTAATTCAAATTAATAAAGAAGAAAAGTAGTAAAAAAAGAATCACCTTAAGTCTAACAGTGAGGAGGCAGAAGAAGAGGCCTGGGAGATCTAAGCATTCACTTGCCTTGATTCTTTGTTAACAGGAATGTGTTTTAAAAGTCATGCATTTCTGCTGCCACTAGTGGGCAGAGCCTAAGGTTACTGACTTATCAGACCAGGGTCAAGGGTCATTTGTGTGCTCAGAGCTCTGAGCAGAAGGCAATTGCATGTTATCAATTCTCCACAAAACTTTGGGTCTGGTTCCAGATCACGGAGAGCCTGCAACCCCGGGATGTCACAAGGGCCACCTCAAATTGACGGGAGAAGACTAAAAGTATTTTTGTCTTGTTAGATTTTTTTTTTAAAGTAGCTTTTTAAAAATAAAGGGCTTAGGAAGGAAGAGCCAATCCTCTCACCAGGCCCTCTACTGTCAGGCCGAATTCTAAGGCAAATCAGTGGTTTCTAAAGCTTGTTGATACTCTCGGAAGGTTCCCAGTGTACTCTGGGTTGGGGTTACTGCTTTGAGTACGGTTGACCTTTCCTCTCCTGTCACTGACCTGTGCTAGATCTGGACGTTAGGGCACTGACCTATAAGCAAATAGTCAGCGTTCTGGAAAAGGCCTGATTTCTGTTCAATGTTTTATTACGATGAAAACTGATCTTGGGAATGGCTGAACAACCCTGACTTTCCACAGTGGAGTCTCTGGCTTCTTCTGGCTTCTTCAAATTCACATCCACAGGTAAGTGACTGCATTTGCCAGTAGCATTTTAAGTCTCTGCTTTCCAAGTCTGTCCTTATCTTTTTTTTTCTTCTTTTTAAATCTCAGTTTATGGGAGTTGTGTTTCAGATTTACCAAAAGTGTTGTCATATGCTAGGGCTAGAGCCCGTGGGTAAGTGTGTGAAGATGTAGGGCTGCGTTCTTGGTATAATCAATGAGGGAAGCCTGGTGGCTGTCTTAAAGCAGTGCTATTTGTATATCAGTTGTCTTGAAAATGTGTGTGTGTTAAAAATAGGTGAACAGATAGAAAAAAAAAAAGATCACCCAAAGTAAAAATGCCAGAGTGATGCTTTTTTAAGCTTGGCATTATAAAAACATGACCCTGTTTGAACTAATAATCATAAAAGGCTTATCCGAGACTTTAAAAGATCAGTTATTCTCTTCTTGCCTAAAACCTTTCATGAACTCCCATTGTTGGTGGGATAAAGCCCCAAGACCCCGGTGTTAAAGATCCAAGGAACAGTAGCTCCAGAGGTAGCTTGCACCCCCCCAGACCCGTTGTTAAACAGTAGCTCCAGAGGTAGCTCGCACCCCCCACCCCAGACCCGTTGTTATTCTTCAGTCCTTGCTCCTGTTCTGTCTTTGGGTTCTAGGCCTTCCATATACTCTTTCCTTCCTTCCTTTTGTCCTCCGTCTACTTTGAGTTTCTCTCCAGGGCAAATTCATGGTGAATGTGTTCATTCTAGAGATTCCCAAGCTGGTGCTCATGCATCTTCTTCATCTATGGTCATCATAGCTGCGATTTTTCCAGGAGTCTATCAGGGTGAAGCTAATTAGAAGGTTGATGCTCTAGGCAATAGTTTAGTTTAAAAAAAAATCACATTTTTGAGAATTTTCTCACTTTTCTGAACTGACTTCGTGGTTCTGGAGTGGGAGGATTTTCTGTAAATAGCCAGGAAGTAAATATAGAGAGGGACTTTCAGTTTATGTCTGAGATACTCAGTGATGTGACCGAAGACAATAAAAAAGGGTGAATGGGGTAACTATATTCCAATAAAGCCATGATTCAGAGAGGAAAGAGAGAGAGAGAGAGAGAGAGAGAGAGAGAGAGAGAGAGAGAGAGAGAGAGAGAACATGAGCAGGCAGTCATTTGGTTGCCCTTATTGCAATAAGAATATAAGATTCTTTACTCTGAAACCAGTTTCTGAGCATCTGTTTCTCCTTCCTTCCTTCTTTCTTTTAAAAGATCAGTTAAAGTTCCTTCCTTCTTTCCTTCCCTCCTTCCCTCCCTTCCTCCCTCCTTCTCTCCTTTCTTCCCTTCTTTAACACCAAGAGTCAGTTAGTGTGGACCAGGCCCTTTGAGAAGATCAACCCTTCCATCAGCTGCTCTAATCTGGATTCCACCAAGCTGCGGTGCATCTTGGCCACCACGAGGCAACACAATAAAAACAGTGGTCATTGACATTTTGTGTTCCCAGGATCTTCACCCTGGCCCCGCATGGCTCTGAGGACCCTGTGTCTGTCTCCTTCATCTGGAGTGTCTGCCAGGCCAGTGTCTCCCAGGCAACCGTGCAGTTTCTGGCCTCTGCCCTTCCACTCAGCAGTGGTCTTCTACAGGTTGCTGTCCACGCTCTAAGATATGATCAGGGAACTGACCTTGAGTGTTTGTTTCTGAGTTGATAAGATTCCATCTTTTATCAGCAGAAGTTGAACAGAAAGTTACACAGTAGACAGGTTAAATATCATATGTCCTTGAACAAAGAAGGACAGTGGGATGTGGTCAGTCAAGTCTCCTCAAGGGGTTCCTACTTAGGTAGCCATGTCAGCCAACCACTGCATAGAAATATTAATTTCTGCCTTAAACTGTTAGATTCTCTGATATTTCCGAAAACTGATTTTTTTGAAAGACCTTGAAAATTTTCAATCTTTTCCTGAGAGATTTGGAGGAGATAAAATAATTCAATATCTTAAAATTCAAATAAAAAACAAATAGTGCAAAATCTTGTTTTCAGCTCTGAATTATCTTATGCTTGCCAAAAAATTATCATTGCAAATTGTTAAGCAATTCTGATTATAACTTTTAGCAATGGATAGTGTGGTTTAGGTGATAATTAAGCATTATAAGGTATTAACTGAGAAAGTAGATTCGGTGGCATTGTGACTGCTTCTGTTGGTAAGGGAAAAACAAAACAAAAAACAAAATAAACTTCCAAAGGAGGAGGCCCATCCTCAAGATCCTGCCAAACAAGTCTGTTTATCATTGCAAACTGGATTTCTGCATTGCTAGGGTTTCAGTCTAGGAGAGATGTCTTCCAGGACCGCTGCAAGCCTTTCCTGAGATCTTTCCTAAATCAGCTAATGGATGAAAACATGCTATTGTAATAGATGGGTTGCATTCTGCATTGTAACGGTATGAGAAAATCCATTCTACATTGTAGCAATATGAGACAATCCATTCTACATTGTAGCGATATGAGACAATCCATTCTACATTGTAGTGATATGAGACAATCCATTCTACATTGTAGCGGTATGAGACAATACATTCTACATTGTAGCAGTTTAAGACAATGCATTCTACATTGTAACGGTATGAGACAATCCATTCTACATTGTAGCGGTATGAGACAATCCATTCTACATTTTAACAGTACATGAGACAATCCATTCTACATTGTAGCAGTATATTTAACGGTATATGAGACAATCCATTCTGTGGAAGGATCACAAACAACACCTTCATTCAAGTCGTCCTAATTTTCTGGGCACTTTCCCCACACTTAGTGTTAAAAAAAACTTCAGTGTCATTGTGACCTGGATGAAGCCAGGTCAGTGGGTTGACTGCAAAAGATCCTGGAAAGCAGAGTTAGGGAAGGAGTGAGAGGATTAGGTGTAGAAGCATAAAGGGCAAAAGGAACTTGCGTTCTCTTTCTTCGTGGGTTTCAAAAGGATCAGCTCATGGAGCTGAAAATGGATTAGTCAGGCCTCAGAGATATGTTAAAAACCATGACTGGCTTGGTGGTGCTTACTTATAGTCAGAGAGGCAAGTTAAAGACCAACCTTGGTGTACATAGTGAGTTCCTGGCCAGAGAGCTATGTAGTAAGATCTTGGGTCAACTCCCATTGTGCCCTCAGTCCAAAAACACCAGGCAGCAGCAAAAACAACAGGATCTGTGAAAATCCAGAATCTGAGGGAAGGCCCTGTACTTTGGCCTCTTATTTCTGCTGAACAGCAGCGGTAGAAACTTCTCAAATGAAGGAGTAAGTTAGGAAAAAGAATTGGTGATTGAATAAAGAAGAACAGGTCTTGTTGGGATCCAGGGACCTCACTGTTGTTACTGTGATGCTTGAGGGAGAAGAGGAATCTTTGCCTTTGGTGTCTACTGTGACCTCCCCCCCCACCAGGCTCCAGTGGATAGTTCCAGTACAGGGGTCACATGAGTGGCTCTGGTTGAACTAAATAGGTCACACAGTGCAACACAAAATTATAAATCTGGAAAAGGGAAAGTAGAGGTTAATAAGAATGGGAAGGGAATAAGAGAGGGGACAGAGAGAGAGAGAGACAGAGAGAGAGACAGAGAGAGAGAGAGAGAGAGAGAGATAGGATAAGGACTTATTATTTATCTCTCCAAACCATACTTTTCCTGTATTCTCCTTGTCATTTAGTCTGAATTATAAAAGTTCAGTACATTTTCTTAAGCTTTGGGCTCCTAAGACATGCTGTAGTAAACACGCGGATACATGTCTCAGCTTGGATCTCATATAATGTGGAGTTTGAATCTAGGCTCCACCAGTTACTAACCAGTTACTAATGCACTCGTGAGCCAGTGTCTGGAAAAAGTGGAAAGAGCAAGTTGCCATCTCAGGAGACAAGGATTTAATGATTAGTTTTTTCTTTGTTTTTACTCTGCATATGCCCGTGTGTGCGCGCGCGTGCATGTATATATAAGTCACAGGACAATATGTGGGATTCATTCTACCGTCCTACGATTTGGGCATTTAGGTTCTGGGAATTAAACTAGGGCAGGCAAGTTTGGTGACAAGCACTGTTAGCTGCTGAGCCATTTCACCAGCCCCTACTGAATGATTTAAAGTCAAGACATATGTAAAGAACATTTCTGGCATATTCTAAATGCCATTTCAGTTTTAATTGGTTTTTAAAACAATTATCAGTGAAAATAATAAACTAGGGTCTTCTACAACCTATCGTTAATACATTTAATCTTGTTTGTATTTCCGGTTTGCTCTCCAAAAGTTATTTAATCATCCTATGTTTTTATTTCCTGGACGAAAGAGCGCTCTCCCTCTGTCCTCACGGCACTTCGCACTATTGGGGTTTAGCCCACGCCTGTATTTTGTCCAATGGCTTTAGTACCTATTCCTAACCGTGACCCATTTCTTTGCTACTCTTGCAAAACTTTATTTTTTTTCCAACCTTATAGGTCTTCTAAAGCCAGGAATGGATATTAATGATAACAAATATTTTTTGAGTCTATTAAAATGATCATTTGTCTTATTAACTAACCATTCTATGCTCTAAATCAACCCCATTTCATTGTATTTTGTAAGCTACTGAATAACATATAGAATATCATGCTTAACTTTTGAAAGTCAATTTTCTGGTAAGTCTGTTTTTTTCTCTTCTAGCATTTTCTATCCAATGTAAGATTAAAGATGCCTTAGGAAATGAGTTGAGTGTCTGTCCTACTTCACTATTTAACAAAGCGATCGATAGTGTTCCCTTCCACAGCACCTGCACTAAAGTGGGAACTGTACAGAGAAGTCAGCATGGCCCTGAGCAAGAATGACATGCAAATTTGGGAAGTATTCCATATTTTTGATGACTTTGTTCTTTGCTTCTTGTATTTTTGTTTCATATAATGCACAAGTTAACTAAGACAGAAAGGTTCTTTCAAAAACCTATAAATTAAAATCTAATTTATGTGCAATATTAGAATCACTCAGTCTTTGAAGTTTTATGAAACTTGTCTATGTCATTAATCTAAACCTAATTTTTAGGAGGGTTGGGGATTTTTGAATATTGAATAAATGTCCTTAATAATTATTAGTTTTTACATTTTAAAATTTTCTTCTAAGCAAAATGTGATAATTCATACCTTCTCTAGAAAATCAGTCTTATCCTGGTTTTCAAGTTTATTACTTTATTACATAAAGTTTCTTAAAGTATTTAATTATGATTTTAACTTTTTCTGCCTAATCTCCTGCCTATTTGTTTTCTGTTATTTATTTGTGATTTATATATGTCTTCCTGGTATGTTTTGTTGAGTTCTGTCTGGTCTTTGGCAATCTGAAGAGAACAGCTTTTAAATTGTTATGGCCTCTCTAGTTTTTACTCTTTTTTTTAAAAAAAGTAAGTCTTATTAATTTTGAAATCCCCCTTCATCCCTTTGTTAGGCTGGGACTTGAACCCAGGGCCTCTAGCATTAGGCAAGTGCCCCGCCAAAGGCTGTCTTCCCCAGGCCCTTAGTCTTGTTTTGGAAAGGTTCTTCAGGAGAATGGCATTCATTCATTAGTCTTTTAATGAATTAAGTGCATTTGTGTTTACAACCAAATCTTTGAGTGTCCTTTTAGCGGGATCCACGGCTTTTCTGTCTGTATTACCAGGTTCCAAATGTTTCCTAATTTTCATTGTGAGTTCATCCTTAGCATACATACATTCTAAAGTCATAACACACAATTTTACTGAATACAAATGTGTATAGATCAACAGCGTTTAATCTTTTATTTTTCACTCGGTTACATTGATATCAGAATGTATGCTAAAAGTTATATATAGAAATGTTTATTACCAGGGGAGGGAAGACTATGATCAAAATATATTTTGAATGCCAAATTTTGAATAAAATGTAAAATATAGCTATATAGGGAAATTTTGTTTTTTATTAGTAGTCAAATTAATTTTTTATTTGCCTTTTTAATTATTGGATAATCCCCTACACATATATAATAAATTTCAGTCAATTTTCATCCCACCTATTTCCCTCTCTTGCTGGGCTGTGTCATGCCTGGAAGACACCTTTTTGGCCACACATTCCCCATCCTTTGGTTCTTACGTTCTTTCTGCTCCTTCTTCCATGATGTTCCTGGAGCCTTGGAGGGGATGATAGAGCTTTCCCATTTAGTGCTAAACACTCCACCATCCAAACATTCTTAGACCTTTGGCCAGTTATGGGCTTCTGTGTTAACCACTGTCTAGAAGCTTCTCTGATTAAGGCTGGGCATTGCCCTTATCTGTGGGTATAAACTTGAAGTATTTAGAAGACAGTTTGACAACATAACAATTTAGCAAAATAATAATAGTTTTCCACGACCTCTCCAGTCATAAGCTCTTGAGTAGGAAGCGCAAACTCTCTCCTCTGAAGGGGACTTTCAGTTCAACCAGAGAGACATTGGCTGTCCCCATAATAATCATGCCAGTGTCACACTAAACCACACATTGTGTCTAGTGTGATAGATTATTAACTTGACAAGATACAGATTCCTTCTGTGAGGAAGGAATCATCTAGATTCAATATCCTCTGTCTCTGCCTGTGAAAGATTTTTTTGACTAGGTTAGTTAAAATGGGAAAACCCATACTAAATGTGGGTGGCACTGTTTCATGGCCCTGGCTGCGGCACAGCCCTCAGACACCAACATGGTCACATGTTGCCGCCTAGATCCTGAGCCTCCATGTGGCTCCTGGGGGCACCATGGGCCACCAGACATCAACACAGACCCCAGCTGTGGTAGGACCATGGACCCAGACATGGTCTTTGGCAACAGCCTTGACCCGGATATCACCATGGCCCCAGGTGGCTGTACATGCCACTCAGATCCTCTCTGCCCCCTCAGTAACGTGGCCCTCGGTTGTCAACCTGGCTCCAGGTAGCAGCCAGACCACAGGCCTCCTCATGGCCCTCAGTGGTCCCTCAGTGGCAGCAGAAGCCACAGGCATCATCTCATTCCCTCTCATTGCTCCAGGGCCTCGGACCAAGACTGGCCCTTGGTAGAAGCCCAGGCCTGGAAATAGTCCTGGACTCAGGTGGTTCACATTAGCCTATTCCTTACCACCCTTTTCTCCTCAGATCTGGCTCTTTCCCCAGCCCGTGAACCTCTTTATTGCTCCCTCCCCACCCTCTATCTGCTTACCACAATAGTGTCTGACAGTCTGCTGCCATGGGTGCTGGGCGGTACTTGCTTGAGACCTGCTCAGGCCAGCTTCAGGACATGACGCCGCGGTGCTGTTGCTCTTGCTCCGTTGCATCCTGGGGTTAATTACCAGATGGCGGCTTCTGTCCTCCACCCGCCACCTAACCCCCTGCCAGCCACATGGTATGGCGCGGAACTGTGTCGGGCCAGGGCTAGAGACCCTGAGCTGAATTTAATAACGTTTTTAAATCAGCGGCCATAGATACTTCTGAGAATTAGCTGAACACACTTCATCCACTCATTGAACATCTTACACAGTTTTACTTTTTGTCTTTTTGAAATACAACAGGTTAAACTCCATACCATAACTTGACAGACTGTACCAAGATATTTTGTTAGTTCTTATATTCACACCTGATTCTTTTTCATGGTACTTTCTGGAAACTCTTTTTTGATAAGGTACATCCTGTAATAGGTGCTTGGGTTTATGAATGGAAACTTTCTTGGGGTTCAAAGCCAGGATACAGACAAAATGGTTTTTTGTTTGTTTGTTGTCCAGGATAAATCGTTAGGTTAAAAGTTATTTTTCCTTGCACTTTGAAGATGTTTTCCAATATTGGTTATTGATAAGAAAGCAGAGAAAAATCGTAAAGAGAGCTGTGATCAACACGGCTCTGGTTGGACTCACCATCCCTTGGGGCTCTACTTACAAAAGACCACTGACACGACTTGAAAGAACTTGGGTGTCATTGTACCAGCTACACTTAAGAACTTGGGTGTCATTGTACCAGCTACACTTAAGAACTTGGGTGTCATTGTACCAGCTACACTTAAGAATGTCACCAGTTGTTTTCTTCTCTACTTAGTGCTTTGATGATATTCTGTTAAAAATAAAGCACAGATAAACAGAAAGAACAAACAAATTTAATAAACAATCATCTATCCACCAACTAAAGAAAACCTTTTCTTTCTTTCTTTCTTTCTTTCTTTCTTTCTTTCTTTCTTTCTTTCTTTCCTTCCTTCCTTTCTCTCTCTCTTTCTTTCTCTCTTTCTCTTGCTTGCTTTCTTGCTTTCTAGCTTTATCAGATAGTCTTTTATTGAAATATTTTCTTTCATGGATTTTTAACAAGCTGAGCGTTCCACTGCATCAATGCTAACGTCATGTATGATGTCATGAGGGTCCAGGATCACCTTAATATTTCCAGAAAGTTCTCTGGCTAGAGACAAGTGCTGCATCTGCTGGGCAATGTTGACAATCTCATCAAAACTGGTATTTCCACCATGTTTCATCTTCATCTGTTTCTGTCTCTTGGTGGCTCCTTGAGGTCCCTGATGACCAGGCAGAGGGCACCACCTCATCTGGGCCTGTCTGGTCTGGATGGTCAGCTTTGCTGTAATCCTCAGACCTTTCCAGTTACTGGGGCTTTGGCAATGTCATCACCAACTTTTTTTGGAGATAGACTCAGGCAACTGATCTTTGGGGCCAAGACAGATGTGGTTGCCCATCTCACCTCTGGCAAACCTTAAGTACACAACTTTGATCTCCTGGGGTTTGAACTTGGGAGGCATGGTGGAGGCGGCTGGTGATGGGTGAACCTGGATTCGGGATGACTGAAGAAAGCTATATGATAGCTTCCTCTGAGCCAAAAGTCGAAAAGCAAGAAAACCATTTTCAGTTGGACTAACTTTTTGAAAAACTGGCAAAGGTCATTTGAGGAACAATGAAATCATGACTTTAATCCAGCTTTTAGTTCGTCTTTCCTAATATTTAGTCTATTTCACTGAGATGTTATTGGATTAAAAGATCTGTTTTTGTTTCTGATTGTCTACAGAAGCTTGCTGATTTGACTACTTTTGTCAAAGAGAAAATATACAGTAATTGCAGCAATTGTTTTATTTTACAGGGCTGTTGAGTGCAGACTGCAAACACCATGTCTGACTCGGTAATTCTTCGCAGTGTGAAGAAATTTGGAGAGGAGAATCATGCTTTTGAATCAGACGGATCGAGTAAGTGGCCTTTGAATTTCCTTGAGTCTTAAGCAAAGAAAAATAAAGACAAAAATGAGGCTAACCCGTCGAGGTTTTAAGACGCAGAGAGAAGTCAGCTACGACATGTGGAGCTATTGCTGGGCACGGGCCTGACATACAGCATCCAGAATCCATGTCGTGCCACATCTGGAAGCACCGTGTTGGTGTGCACAGCCTGTGACCCAGGGGCAGCATCTCCCATGAGAACTCCTTCCTAGGTAGAGAGGGTTGTTCAGCACTGGCCATTGTGATAACTTTATCCCGGTATCATTACTGATCACCGTGGCAACAGTAAGTGTTAGGGCTTCTGCTCCTGGCAGGAATGAGACGGTGAGGGAGGTGCCCTGCAGCATTAGTCCCTGGCGTGTTGTGAGCACCACCTCTAAGCTGTCATTCGTTGATTAAGTCGTATGCTTCTATATTTTCCAGAGAAATCAAGGCTTTGCTAGCTTCTTAAAAGTTGGTAAAAATCACAGGAGTTATGACTCACGGAATCATGATTCTAGTCCAGTGTTCCGATTCTCAAGCCCTGTGTCTACACTGTGATGTCTCTTTAGTCTTACTGCGATTGTGTTAAAAATGCCAGTGGAACCAATAAATGATGGCCATGGTAACCAGTACTCCTTAGGGCTCCTTTCTCTGTGGCTTTTTTGTGCCCCTGTAGACCCAGTTCCATTTCCTACTGACGTTTGCTCTACGTGTGCTGACAAAAATAATACATAAAAATATTTAACAGCAGTATAAAAGACATCTTACAGCCAATTTGTGATTTGCTAAATACAAAGATTTTGATGTTTCTAAGGAACCAAACAATAAAGTAATTCCCATTTCCATAGATAATTTTAAATAACCATACTCACTTCAGCCAGTTTAGAACTGGTAGCTTCCATCAGGCACCGTGGCTCACATCTGTAATTCCAGCCCTTGGGAGACTGAAGCAGGAGAATTGCCAGGAGTCTGAGTTCCCAGCCCAGCTTGCATGACAGAATGAGAGACCCTGTCTCAAAGAGGAAAAACAAACAAACAAACAAACCAGCTTCCTTTTGATATTTAGAAAATATAAACATTTTGTGATCTGGAGAAAAAAATTCCAAATATATAGTCAAAGCAGCAGGAGGGAGGGATAGAAGAAGAGAGAAAAAGAGGGAGGGGGAGGGGGAGAGAGAGAAAAAGATGGAGAGAGGAAACAATTATTTTATAATATTTTGTGAGTAAAAGTACTGCACAGAAACGCTTATGATTGTGTTGCATTTGGACATGATTTTTATTAACTTCTCTATACATTGTTTTCATCCTGACAGATAACAATGATAAGAAACCAAGGTGAGTGACCCTTTCAACAACACAACATCTTCTCTAGAAGGATTTCAGAGTATTCCTATAAATGCAGTAATGGCTCAGCGGTTAAGAGTACTGCCTGTTCTTCCAAAGGTCCCAAGTTCAATTCCCAGCAACCACATGGTGGCTCACAACCATCTGTCATGAGATTTGGCGCCCTCTTGAGGAAGAGACCTGATCAGTCACCCTTATCAATTAGACCATGAAACTCAACATGGACAAGTTCAATAGAACTGCCATATACGGCCTGCCCATGTGTGCGTCAGCATTGCCAGGGCAGAAATTCGTTTCATTTCATTTCTGCAAATGCAGAGCAGAGCATTTTCATACGCATTACTTCCCACGCATGGGTACAATGCTTTCTTCTCCTTAAAGCCTCATAGGATATCCCTTCCTGGTTAGTCCAGGCTTCTGCCAGCGCATCCCAGTCCACTGCCAGCCCAAACAAGCAGGAAAGCGCGGAATGATAAGTGTGGTTTCACGAGTGCTAGGAGCTCCTCCAACTTCATTTCTTCCCCCCCTTCCCCTCCCTGAGGCGACTTTATATTCCTCAAATTGAACTCTTAGAGCTTTCTCTTCAGAACGCCAGCTTGAGCTGACAGGTAAACATGTGTACGGGGCAGGGTTAGATGGGTCTGCCTGGGAAAAGCTGCACCACATGAGCTCCTCACATGGGGGATGGTAGAAAGTTGGTTTAAGTGTGAAGTACTTCATGACAGGAGCTGGTAGCAGTGGTAAGATTAACTCTGGGCTAGGAGGGATCAGGTGGCCCCAGTCCTCGGGAAGTCCCACTGGAGGGCAGAGAAGAAACAGAGTCGCCCCTTTATCCAGAGGAGGTTATGTTATTTTTTCACTAACTTTTTTTAATACAACATATTTTGATCATGTTTTTCTCCTCCAGTTACTACCACATCCTTCCCATCTCCCTACTTACAGAACTTTATGTTCTCTTTCTCTCTCTCTCAGAAAAAAAAACCTCACAAAAATGAAAACCAAAACAAACAAACCAAAAACCCACAATAAGGCAAAGAATGTCAAAAATAAATATATAAAGGGAATTTAAAAAGTAACCAACAGACAAGCTATTAGGGAATTTACTTTGTGTTAGCTACTCCTGGGCATGGGGCTTGCCCCGAACTATACACCCATCCACTATATATACCCAGTGACACACAGTTGGAGAAAATGAATTTTCTGTTTGCTAACAGGTATCAATAGCAAAAGCTTCTTTGTTCAGGGTGAGATCCCGTGTCCCCTTCTTCCTCTCAGTGCTGGGACCCTGTCTGGCTTGAAGCTGTGCAGGTCCTGTGTGTGTGGCCACGGTCTCTGTGAGTTCACGTCTGCATCAGTCTTATTTCAACAGGACTTGGCGTCCTCCATCACCTCTGCCTCTTAGAGTCTTTCTCCCTTCACTTCTGCATAGATCACTGAGCCATGATGAAGACATCCCATTTCGGACAGAATAAACAATATAAATTTAGAAAACTTTGCATGGTAGCTACTGAGAATGTGTAACTTTTTTTTTTCTGATAAAAGCAAGAATTGGAAGCGAAGGTTTAAGATGTGTGTGGCAGGGGAGATGTTATTGAAATCTTAACCATCTTGGCTAGGGAACGCCCTGCTGAGGAGCTCGAGGAGACTCGGAGTGAAAGTCCAAAGTTAGAGTAACTGTCTAGCTTTGTGGGTGTCTAAGAAAGGACATTTTGGGAGGGAGCACATTTGGCAAAGGCCAAATGCCTGGCTTCGGAAGAACTAGACTATCTTTATTTTATATCTTCTGCTGATTCCACTTACTATTACCTATGTATACATGAGTCTATGGCTGACCTCTGGAGTATGGGCAGTCCACTGAGGGTCTCATTCCTGAGGAAAATGGACTCCCCCATATACATCTTCAGATGCCACAGACTGCCTGTGACTCCTCAGCTAGGTGTGGGGCTGTTGACTGAGGTTTCTGTCCCTCCCAGCTATCATTCAGCCTGGTTCACACAGTCATTAAGTCCCAAAGAAATCACACAGAGGTCTACATTAATTATAAACTTATTGTCCCAGTAGCTCAGGCTTCTTATTAACTCTTAAAACTTATGTTAGTCCATTATTCTTGTCTGTGTTAACCACATGGCTTGGTACCTTTTTCAGAGAGGCAGTCTCATCTTGCTTGCTCTGTGTCTGGATCATGACTGCAGACTGTAGAATCCTCTTCCCAGAATTCTCCTGTTCTCATTGCCCCATCTCTACTTCCTGCCTGGTTGCTCTGCCTATACTTCCTGCATGGCTACAGGCCAATCAGCATTTTATTAAACAAGTACAAAAAACAAATGTTTACAGGGTAAAAACGATTGTCCCACAGCATGGGGCCTTGTGAGCCTTTCCCCCATCCAGTATGTCCGGTATGTTGACTAGTGTAGCCCTGTGCAGGTCTTGTCCAGGCATCCACAGGTGTTGAGAGTTCATGTGCGCAAAATACATTAAAATACTGGGTTTGGTCAGAATTTCCCAGCCAGAGGGAACATTCTTTCTTACTAAAGAATGATTCAGGAAGTAATGCGTAGGGAGAAATTTTCATCAGGTTTTTTTTGGGGAAAAACAAAGACCTTTAAATGCCTGTTTTTCTCCTCAGGTCACAAGAGAAAAAGAAAGGTGAAGAGTTTCAAGTTGGCTTCTTTGAACTGGTAATAAAACCATGCTGACTTATTTGGCTGATTTTGCAACTGTGAATGACTCACATACTGGAGAAAGTGCCAATTCTTTAGTCATATTGGCAGAATTTAACCCATGACCAACCATGCAGTCATGTGCTTTACCTGTGTGGTAACACGCTGAATAGTGATTAGAAATTCAGTGCTCATCTCCAATATCATCAAAACCATTTGGAATAGAATCAGCGGACTCACAATTATAATTTTATTAAGGAAAAAAATCCCTATCACAATAACTCCCAAAACAATAGATCATATATAGCCATTCTTATGAGAAGTCTTTGGAAATTCCATAGTTTAGGGATTTATCCCAGATTTGTGTAGGGTGGAGGCATTTCAAAGAAAAAATCTGCTCACTGTCCAGATGGGTTCTCCAAGCTGAGAGGCAACTTATTGCTTTTTTTTTGTTTTTTGTTTTTTGTTTTTTATTGAGAAAAGGAAAAAAAAAAGTTTCAGCCTCCCCCCAGCCTCCCATTTCCCTCCCCCTCCTCCCACCCTTCTCCCCCCCCCCCCACTCCTCTCCCCCTCCCTCTCCAGTCCAAAGAGCAGTCAGGGTTCCCTGCCCTGTGGAAAGTCCAAGGTCCTCCCCCCTCCGTCAATGTCTAGGAAGGTGAACATCCAAATTGCTAGGCTCCCACAAAGCCAGAACATGTAGTAGGATCAAAACCCTGAGCCATTGTCCTTGGCTTCTCATCAGCCCTCATTGTTCGCCATGCTCAGAGAGTCCAGTTTTATCCCATGCTTTTTCAGTCACAGTCCTGCTGGCCTTGGTGAGCTCCCAATAGATCAGCCCCACTGTCTCAATGGGTGGGTGCACCCCTCGTGGTCCTGACTTCCTTGCTCATGTTCTCCCTCCTTCCACTCCTCATTGGGACCTTGGGAGCTCAGTCCAGTGCTCCAGTGTAGGTCTCTGTCTCTATCTCCATCCATCACCATATGAAGGTTCTATGGTGATATGCAAGATATTCGTCAGTATTGCTATAGGATAGGGTCATTTCAGGTTCCCTATCCTCAGCTGCCCAAGGAATTAACTGGGGACATCGCCTTGGGCTCCTGGGAGTCACTCTAGGTTCAAGTCTCTTGCTAACCCTAAGGTGGCTCCCTTAACTAAGAATTGTGCTTCCCTGCTCTCCTATCCAACCTTCCTTTATCCCAATCATCCTGTTTCCCTAAGTTCCCCCCATCCTCCCCTTAACTTATTGCTTTGTTGAATGCTCACCCAGTATATCTAGCTGGTAATGGCTCCCATGATGACAGCTTACAGGGTAGTGAAGTCAGTTACTGGCCTGAGAAGACAAGATTCAAAGATTCGGATGTAATGTAAGAGTCTAAGGTCGTAGAGAATTGATAGGTGATTAGTGTGAAGACCACTGCTCAGACATCACTCCCACAAGCACCTGGTGTTGAAGGCTGTTTATCAGAATCTAAGTGGAATCAAATAGGCCTTCTGTCCGCCCTGCGTTTCATCTATAATCTCTGAACCCTTTGTTTTTCAAGTTTCGATTTTCTTCATCGACTGACAATTGGCTGATGTTTGTGGGAAGTCTGTGTGCAATGCTTCACGGAATGGCCCAGCCAGGCATCCTTATTATTTTTGGTATAATGATAGATATTTTTATTGAGTATGACATTGAAAGACAAGAACTCGCGATTCCAGGAAAAGCGTGTATAAATAACACCATCGTATGGATCAACAACTCCTTCAACCAGAACGTGACAAATGGAACACCATGTGGGTAGGCTATTTTTCTTTTCGTTGTATCTTAAATTAGAATTCAAAACATCCAAAGGCAATATTGACTGAGTTGGAATGGCACCTAATACAAAAGAACAGAAAAACAAATTTACCCATGTTGATAGAAATTTGTTAACCTTGCAGTTATTTCTGCCCTTTCTGGTCTCAAAACATCAACAGGAATTGCTGATCAAGCACCCAGCAACAATTAAAGACTTAGTTTACTATAAGCCCTAGCAGGACACTGTCAATACGTATTGCCACCAAAGAGATTACTGAATTTCACTTGAATCTCCTAGACAAAAGCTCCTTCCCTGCTAGTCTCCTTTTGCCCCTTGGCTTTGTCCCCTCTCTGTGTGTTTCATGTGCATGCTGCATTAGAGGAATAAGAATTAATAGTTACAGCCAATAACTAAGTTACTGTGGTCCTGTGGCCCTGAAGAAATAGCCAGAACTCAGACTACCTCAGTCTGAGATACACCCAACAGACAGACCGCTTTGTAATCAGTGAGTCTGCAGCACACGTGTGCTGACTCACGTGGTGGTGGCATGGACCTTACACCTGCCTTGTGTGGCCTCTGGTGCAGAACAAGTTCACTGGCATCTATGAATCCATATGCTCAGGCTCATGGGTCCAAGGAAGGGCCTATCCTTCCTAGAAAGGCTCTTAGGATGACTGCCTCAAATACGTTTTTGTTTCTCATATTAAATTTTGAAAAATGTTGACAGGCTTGATTTAAATTATGGGTCTTTCTAAATCATTAAAATTCTTCCATCACGTCATCTACTTTGAGGGTCTTTCACTCCTTCAATCAAAAATACTTTGAGATGTCAACTGAGTGACATGAACTTGTAGAGGCCTCAGGGACCCACTGTGAGTCACATCTCTTTGTTCGCAGAGCCTTGGTCTAGTCAGCCAGATGGCCATTCATCCAGTGATCATTCATAAAACATTAGTTATAAACTAATGGTGCTCGGTGAGGCAAAGCCCAAAATTCTATGCAAGGCAGAGAATCATCCTTTCAAAATTAATAAGCAGACACTGGGGAGATCGCTTATGAGTACCATTTTTTTTTTTTACAGTTGTGGGGTGAGAGTGTTTTGAAAATGGAGTTGGGTGTATCCCCAGATAAGGGAGAGAACATTTTCTCATGGGTCAGGGTTAAAACGCCTCTCAAGTTACCTAATTCTTTCAAAAGCCTTTCTTGGAAGAACTCATTGTTAAGGATACACGATTGCGTAATTATGGCACAATAGTTGTGCTGGTCAGGGATCTGTAAGGCAAGGCAATAACTTCAGCCAGGTTCATGTGCAGGCCGCGGCAGGAGCTGGTTTTGTACTTTTGCTATCTTGGATTGTACATTCCTCTTTATTGGGTGGGATATGAAAGCTAACTCTTACAAATAGTTCTTCTTCAGCAACACTGATAAGGATTAGAGACCAGAATTCATCTCTCACTGAATGCCTTATTTTCTTAGTTTTATTTTTTCTTGTCTTGCTGCTCTGAGCCAGTCTTCCCATGCAGTGTTGAGTAGGAGCCACCAGAGTGTGCGCCCTTGTCTCTGTCTTATCTTTGAAGTCCTTCACCGTTGTGAATGGTGCGAGCTGTAGGTTTTCACAGGTGCCTTTGATCTATTGAAGGGGTTGCCTTCTATTCCTGGTTTGAGAGGTTTTTAGCCATTAAGAGGTACTTATTTTGGCAAAAACTTCTGTTAGAGTTTGTGAACTTGTGTGTGCAGATGTGTATGGAGACAAGAGGCCTTCATTGGATGTCTTCCGTTCCCCATCATATTTTTATTTACATTTTAAAATTAATTTACGATCTATTTCAGACACGTATATAGAACACTCTGGGCATAGCCGTCTCGCCACCCTCAATTATCCTTCTCACAAAATCCTTTCCTCTTTCTGCTAGTATGTCCCTATCCCACTTTTAGGTCTTGTGTTTTGTTTTTGCTTTGGGACCCACTGGGTTCAACCAGGGCCATTTGTGTGAGCATGGGTGTGGAGGTATCTGCTGGGGCCCCGAGAGCTCACTGGTTATATCATTTGAGTTGGGGTCTTTCACTGAATCCAGAGCTTATATAGTCTGCTAGATGGTTGACCAGAAAGCCCCAAAGGTCCTCCTGTCTCTTGCAGAGGTTGTAGGTGCATGGGGGCATAACTGGCTTTTCCATGAGTGGTGGGAATCAGATTCAGGTTCTTGTGCTGATGTGGCAAGTGCTTTGTCAACTGAGCATTTCCCGGGTCTCCTCGTTGTCTAGGATTCTTCATTAGACATATCACCATGTACTTCTTCATTTTTTCTTATTAATTTGGAATCACAGAGTGAATTTGAAAGCATTTCTTTCAAGTTTACATCAATATTTAACTAGTTGGTAAAATTTATCAGTGACGCCATCTAGTCTTTCCCTTGCTGGGTGCTTTTGATTGTTGCTTCAGTCTCTTTGCTGTATATAAATCTGTTCTGGTTTATTTATTTCTCTGATAAATTTTTGAGTTAATACATTAAGATTGCAAATATATTTTTGTACGATGAGACATTTTGACATTTGTATACATTGTAGGGTGTCTAAATTATCCTAATCAACATATATATCATTATATATACTTTTTATGATGCAAACACTTAAAAGCCCCCCTTTAGAATTCTCAAGTATTCAAAGACACAGTCACTAGCTGTAGCTGTGCTGTGCAATGGGACTCTTACACTGGATTCCTTTGCTACCAAATTTTCTATCTTTTGATAAAAATCTGCTGGTTTCCTCACTCCCAGTTCCTGAATACCATTTTATTATTTCTTGTGGGTTCCAATTTTCAGATTCTCTGTGTGAGATTGCATGACATCACTTCCTGTATATGGCTGATTTCACTTCATGAAAAGGCTTCCAGCTGAAAGGGCGTCCCCTTCTTTTTGAAGGCTAAATTGTATTCTATTGTGTATATGCTACACTTTCTTAACTGAGAAATTCTTGGACACTTACTTTGAGTACATAGGTAAAGACTGCCTTAAAATATGTATTTAAAAGTGAAAGAACTAGAACTAAATTCATTAAAAATAAAAAGAACCTACCAAATTTCAATATTAATTGTAGTCACAGCAATAGAGACTGATGGTATTGGTGGACAGACAGTATTCAGAAACCTGCTCACAAAAATAAGCATTTTTTAAAATAAGAATGGAAGTAAATTCAATGGAGGAAAGATAACTTCTAATAATATGATATCAGAGCAACTAGGGGTTCATGGGGAATAGAGGTAAAAGCTGTAAGAAGGTAGACTCAGGAGACCCCTGAACTTAAATGTTTTTTAAACTATCATTTTTTATAGCTGTATTTGAGGTTACTTTCATGTTCTAGGCTAGGCAATGAGATTTTTTAGACCTGAAATCTGAAGCAGGGCACATAAAAGAGAAAATTTTTTTTTTCTATTAGAGCCAAACTCAGGTTACTAGGGAACGGTGACAGCTGAAACCTGCAGGCTGGGGACGTGTGCACTGAAGAACCTCCTCTGTCTTTTCCTTTCCTAAATAAATGGGGTCCGCGCCATTAAACTATATCAATAAATATGCTAATTCTCACATTGCAGAAGTCCCTTCTTTCCTGGAAACAGCTTCGGAGTGTTGGTTCCTCCCTTGCCCGGCTCTGTCCACCCAAGTCCTGTGTCACACACAGCACGACATCTCTGCGGGAGTGGAGAGAGCTGCTTAGGGTTCTGTGTTGCTACTTCCTCTTCAACTCATGAACTAACCCTAGTGAGAGATGCTGTGGGCTATAGTCAGTGGAAAGCTGGGCTGATGGGAGGGTCTGTCTCTTCCCCGTTAGGAATACGACAAACACATTTTAACATGTTCCTCTGGGGTGGAGAAAGTGAAAAGGTAGCTGATCCCCTAGAGGGGTGAAACAGTAAACTCTTAATTACAGCTCATGTCTTTCTAGAACTGTCTTTGCAGACAGTCCAACTGACTGGTTAAAATCTTTCTCTGCGTGTGAATGAGCAAGAGGGGCCGAGCTGGATCCCTCTGGGTCCACTCTTTTCTAGAAACTGCCATGTGTTGTAGCATCTTTGTGTAAGAAAATGAAGATTGTGAACATATTTGTGGCATAATTGCTGCTGTAAACACTATTTAGGGATTTAACTGGATCAGTTATAACACTACACTAATGAAGCACAATGCCTTCCCCTATTTAAGAGAAATATGTAGTAAGTTTACATTAAAGTCCTCTAAACCTACCAGTGTAAACTCTGATAACTGGATGCTACTTGTAAATCTCAGCGCTTTTCCCTCTTTTTAAGGTTGTTGGACATCGAAGGTGAAATAATGACGTATTCGGGCATCTACGCAGGAATCGGTGCGATTGTCCTTCTCCTAGGATACATTCAAGTTAGTTGAACCTCCGTTTTCTTTACAGACCAACATCTGGCTTCGTAGACACCATGATGAAACTGGAAATGCTGCTTTTAGTTTTTAAGCTGTTCAGAAACCCTAAGAACCGCAGGTCTATTTAAGAAAGATGTGAGAGATCTGGACAGTTCAGCTGATAGCTGAACCAGTCGGTGCAAGCCATTGCGCAGGGAGACAGAGTAGACCTCCCTACCCCTGACCATCCATGTCTGTTCTGCTCTTCTCAGCCCAGGCATGAAGAGCTGCAGTATATCTGTAGGCTGAAGCTGAACAGCATGGAGAAAGTGGGGCGTTGAGAGATTAAGAGAGCAAAGAATATACTCCTTTTTTTTTTCTCCTTCTTTGCTGAGGTCTAACCAAGTGGCATTCCAGGCCCAATTCTGTAATTCTGAATCAGATTTTCTAGTCTTAAGTAATCAAAGGGTTTAAGGTTACTTAGCTTTATTAGAGAAGAAAGATATTTCATGTTTTGCCACCTTCTGTAGAAACAAAGGTAATGAATTCTCCACTTCACTTATGGAAGAATTCCAGGTAACGTTAATTGTAAAGAGAAACTGATCCATTTCTTACTGAGTCTTCACATGACACTTTTTTCTTTACTCTTTTTTTGGGGGGGGGGACTCTATCAACAAACGAGATTCCCTGCTTTGAGCGTGACTTTTGTCTTATATTGTCCTCAAATCGTTTTTTGAACACTGTACTTGGTTTACATGGATGCCTAGAGGTTTATACCAAGGGGAAAGCAGGGAAGTGGTGTGCAAAAAGAGCGAGTCTGTAGCATCCGTGTCTCAGTGTGGATGCTGTAGCCTGTTTCCCTTGATGTAGACAGTGAAACCCAACAGGCAAAATTCAAAGACAGTGGCCTGTCCGCCCGCCAGAACCGGAGTCAAAGCCGGATCTCTGGGCACCCCTGCAAACGTTGAGCTCACCTCCCATCAACAGGGGGTGTCAGAGCTCGTACCTTAGTGTCCAAGGAGAGCCACTTTGTGAGCGACTTCCCTCTTCTTTTCCGCTACTCCCAACCATAACCATGGGAAGTGTGAGCTGCCGGGAATAGGAGAAGAGATAAACGGATGTGCTCGGCGCTGCCGTGTTGAACACGCCTCTGTCCACTTCCAGATAAAATTCTGGGTCATCGCTGGGGCTCGTCAAACAAGGAAAATGAGGAAAATTTACTTTCAGAGGATAATGAGAATGGAAATTGGGTGGTTTGACTGCACTTCAGTGGGAGAGCTGAATTCAAGATTCTCTGAGTAAGTAGCTGGTACAACTATGCTATAATGTATTGTTTTGATTAAAAAAAAAACCACGGTTATAAGTTAAGTCCTTGTTAGTCTAGCAGGTGAAAGCTGGAGGCAGAATGATCAGAAGTTCAAGGGTATTCAAGGCCAGCCTGAGCTATATGACACCTTGGTTTAAAAAATATTAAATAAATAAATAAAAATAAATTAGACTTTCATAGGTATGACCATTTTTATAGATAATAGCTTATAATATAGTTAGTAAAAAAGACAGGTTATTAAAATTTGTTTGTAGATTATTGGTCAAAATATTAGACATGAGTTATTACAGGAGTGAGTTTAGATATGTGACATTGTTTGACATAAGGTAAAACTGAGAGACAGTCATGACACCGTACACACACATGGAAAACATACACTTGGAAGTAATTGTTTTGCTATGTCTATGAAGGCACAGAAACAAACCCAGAAATTCTGAAAGGACCTGAAGAAAGTTAAAAGCAATAACAGTGACAAAGCAAAACACAAAAAGTAAACAAACAACAGACCCCGGAACAGCTTACAGTAGTGGGATCCTGAGGAACTGAATTCTGAAGCCTTGCAAAGGTCATCTAAGTATACTGTGCAGATGAGGCAGACAAGCCTGAGGGATGCTGGTAACTTGGGACTCTGTTTGCGTTAGACATACCCTCCCGCTTACAGTAATGTACTTGGCAGCCGAGCTCCTGTGTGTGCACACATGTGTGCACACATGTGCACACATATGTGCACACACACACACACACACGCACACACACCTCCGAACAATGCACCTAGCAACCCTGGACCCCCACCTGTAGCAACTAAATGTACAGATCTCTCTGAACAATGGGGTAAATTTCTTCTCCCCTAACAACTATCAAACTTAGGCAGTTTCCACTGAAAACCAGAAGGACCTGAAGTGCTTTTGAGAATCCACTCAGCAAAGCCAAACTGTCCTTGGAATCCAGTCGTATTGATCTGCCCCTCTCTTGTTTCCAGTGATATTAATAAAATCAATGAAGCCATTGCCGACCAGATGGCCCTTTTCATTCAGCGCATGATGACAGCCCTCTCTGGGTTCGTGATAGGGTTCTACAGAGGCTGGAAACTGACCTTGGTTATTATTTCTGTCAGTCCTCTCATTGGGATTGGAGCAGCCATCATAGGGCTGGTAAGGATGTTTGTTTATTTACTTATTTGTTTTTCACTTCAGAGGAAGATATACATTTGCAGTCACGAAAGGTCAAAACATGACACTTGGGTTCCTTCTCCATGTATGGTCAAGGTGATTATCGTTATATGGACTTCTGATGTTTGATTATTCCTCAGAATTAAATGATGCTCCACAGAATATGAATTAACGATGTTTTAGTAAGGTTATTATTTGGCTAACATCAATCTACTGCATTCATGAAACATCTCCTGTTCTGTCAGGTACTTTCTAAGGGATTTCACACCCACTATCTCTAATGCTTACTCAGAAGGAAACTGTTAATACCGGTTAGGAGTCAATAAATGGAGCTCAGAAGGGAGCTACTTAGGACTTCACAGCTAGGTGTTCAAGAGAGCCTGATATCAAATCCCACCCGGTCTCCAGCCGTCCTGTTGCTCCCCATGCTCAGATGCTCAAAAGGGCACAAGTACACATAGATCAGCAATAAGTGTTCCAATGAGATGTCTGATTTTCTCAGCTGTGCCTTTGGGCATTCTAAACCATTTAAGGGCCAGGCTCTGTGGATTCATTCTGAGTGTCATCTCTGGTATAGGGTCTGTCCCTCACTTCAATCATCCAGACCCAAATGTAGGAATAGGAGTTTGGGGTCACTGCAGTTAAAAGTCTTCCCTCTTTTCAGGAATTATTATTTTTTATCTATAGAACATATTAAAAATGTTTAGATCACGGGTCATGGTATGAGGCATGCTGGGGTTTTGCTATCAGTAGAATTCAAAGGGAACGTAGGAGCAATCCTTAGACATCATTGAGCAGGAGCTGCCAATCACCAAGGTGATAGTGTCTAGTAGAGTGTTCACACGCCACCCATGACACTTCCCAGGCAATAGAAAGTGACAGCAGCAAAGAGCTTTATAAAGCTGTGTGACCTGGCCACTCACTAGCGTTTATGACAGAAGAGTAAACGCATTAACCCTTTGAAGCCCCAGTTCCATCGCCTTCCATACAGCCTTGATGGTGCGATAAGTCGGGATACCACTCATGTTATACATTAAGTACAGTGTCTGGCATAAAAACCTATTGTCAAGGAGATATTTTATTACTTTTAAAAACCCACAAGACCTTGCAAACTTTACAATGGGTTTTCCTGCAAAGCCTCTTTCTTGCCTTGCTCCAGAGAACCTTGAAGCCCTGATTCTCTGGCCTCCTCTTCACACGTGCTGCGATTACAGATGTGTGCCACCGTGCCCAGCTGCTTTTCCCTAGGACTCGGTCCAAATCCAATTTTAGAAAAGTGGCTTTTTAAAAACCTACTAAACATGGTTGTCTTTCCCATTTGTAAAAATTAAAAATTTAGTAAACCCTTTATATTTGAGTCAAAATATTTACCTGGTGCTTTCTCCTTTGGAGTTGCTGCGGCAATGCCATGTCCCTGTGTACTGTGGCTCTGTCCTTCTCTGCTCTGGACATGTGCCTACGGAGGCCTCCAGGCTTTGCCGCTCATGTTTGTAGATTCTGCAATGACTTCTTTCCAACAGCAATGGAATGTGACATAGTTTGACATAGGAGCCTCATTAGCAGAGCAACTGAAATACCAGTCTTCCCAGACTTGAGGGCACTTTAACTCTGAGAACATTTTCATTGAGACAGACTTTTAATATCATTTTGATATATCAAGCTACAAACACCCAAGGGTGACGTTTAACACAAGCTAATCTTGAATTAGCTTTTTTCACTTATTACAGCAAAGATCCAGTGTTTTGTTAAACCATACGACCTGTTCATTTTGTTAACTGAACCATTGACTGACAGGTTCACTTCCTGTTTTCCCCCCTGATGAATTTTAGAGTGTGGCCAAGTTCACAGAGTTTGAGTTGAAGGCTTACGCCAAAGCAGGATCTGTTGCTGAGGAAGTCATTTCATCGATGCGAACAGTGGCTGCTTTCGGTGGTGAGAATAAAGAGATTGAAAGGTAGGTTATTTCCTAAATTTCATAAATTGATACAGTTCCCTGATTTTTCTTCGTCTCATACAAAGTGGAAGATCCACTGGCATTTAGAGCAACACGGGGAGCAACAGGAGCGGGTATTTGTTCAAGGTGGTTCAACCAGAGTGCATTAAAAAGTCTAAAACAATGTTTTGGGTTCTCATTTTCCCCTGTGGATCTTGCTATATAGACCAGGGTGGTCTTGAGCTCATGGTCTCCTGCTTTGGTCACCTAAATACCAGAATGAAAGGTGTGTGTTACCACACCCAATACAGTATACTTTGGGGAATGGTTTCTAGAGAGCTGAGATAGGCAGGAAACTTGTTTCAAACTCTGGTGATATAGAAATGTATGCATTATACTTCATGCCAGCCTTCAGCAGCATTTACTGTCTTTAAAGAAAAGCCTACATAACGCAGGAATGCAAAGGACAAGGAAAACTCAGAAAACAAAACAAATCCTGATACACTGAAAAGTTCCCAGGCATGATGGAAATCACTCACAGAAAAGACAGCCACCAGAAAGGGAGAAGCTGTACATAGAACAAACTTTGCGTCTGACAAGGGCTTGACGTAGAGAGATTGACATAGAGAGCTTGGTATAGAAAGACTGGCATGTAAGGAACTATAAAAAACTCACTAGTAAGATAATGATTAATCCAACTTGAAAACGAACAACAGAGTTAAAGTGGACAGTTTGCAAGAAGACACACAGGCAGTCAATTCTGTGAAAGCAGTGCCATTGCCCTGAGGAGCTCTCAGGGAAACACAACTCATAACCAGCCCACAATACTATCTCACCCTGGTAAGAATATCGGTTGGCAAAACGGCTAAATATAGCAAGGCCAATAAGGATATGGAGCAAAAGGAACCCTTGCACACTGTTGGTAAAAATACAGACTAGTAGATCTCTTATGTAAA
Organism: Microtus ochrogaster; assembly: GCF_000317375.1. Classification (NCBI taxonomy): domain Eukaryota; kingdom Metazoa; phylum Chordata; class Mammalia; order Rodentia; family Cricetidae; genus Microtus; species Microtus ochrogaster. The sequence goes on along the minus strand of NC_022011.1, from coordinate 79,369,931 downwards.
ACAGCAAGGAAGTTCCTCAGTCCCTTGAACTGAGAACTCTGTGATTCAGCAATCCCGGGGCTTGGGACATACGAAAGGAAATGAAATCAGTATGTGTAACAAGTCTACATAGTATATTTAGTGTAGTGGTGTTCATAAGAGCTAAGGAACAGAAACAACCTTGGTGACTATTCATTGATCAATAGATAAAGAAAATGCAGTACATATATATAGTGAGACAGTTTGGCCATTAAAAAAAACCCACAAAATTTTATTATTTTTAACAATGGGCAAAGTCAAGCGAAAGACTTACGCAATTGCACTTTTATCTGTGGAGTCTAAAGCCTCGATAACATAGAAGTTAGAATGATAGCTGTCAGAGGCTGGGCAGAGCAACAGGGAGAGATGGATGGAGGAAGAGTTAGGGAAGGGTTTGAAGCTGGGAGGAGGTTCTGATATGCTAATCCACAGTTCCACAACTACGCAGAGCAAGGTGCTGCGCAGTCCAAAAGCAGAGAAGGATCCTGAAAGTTTGTCTTTGGGGTTTGTGTTTGGTTTTTCAATATGTAGCCCAGGCTAACTTTGACTTGCCTTATAGACAACGCTGTCCCTAAACTTGAACTCTTCCCACCTCTGATTCTTTTGTTCTAGAAAAACTAGTTTGCCCCCATTCCCAGTTGATGAGTGATTGAGACTATTGTATATGCACTCAATTTAAACATTACATTATGTGTACACAGATCAAAGCATCGCATTTTATCCCATCACTATCCATGAGTTTTTATGTATGTCAAAAATATAATTTAATTGACATTTCCTTCCTTCCTTCCTTCCTTCCTTCCTTCTTTCTTTCTTTCTTTCTTTCTTTCTTTCTTTCTTTCTTTCTTTCTTTCTTTTTTTCTTTCTTTCTTTTGGTTTTTCAAGACATGGTTTCTCTGTAGCTTTGGAGCCTGTCCTGGAACTATCTCTTGTAGACCAGGCTGGCCTCAAACTCACAGAGATCCACCTGTCTCTGCCTCCTCAGTGCTGAGATTAAAGGCGTGTGCCACCACTACCCAATTTAGTTGACATTTTCAAAGACCATGGGAGCCTGGCGCAGTGACTCATGCCTTCCATCCCAGCACAAAGAAAGCTCAGGCAGGAAGATGTTTACATTTATTAAAATCAGTTGTTCATCTCTTGGAGGAGGGGAGAAAGAAAAAAAGGAGAGGAAGAAGGAGATGACAGCATGATCCAAACTGAAGTTGCACGTTTTTCATTTTATTAAGATATTTTATTTATTTGATGGGGAAGAAGGTGGTGTGTGGGCTCAGGTCAGGTGGGTGAAGGGCAGGAGTCAGACCTCCCCGTCCACGGTGTGGGTCCTGGGATCAATCGAGGGTCCTTGGGTTGGAGACATCTGGACAGACTCATAACCTTTCTTTTTAATTGAACATGTTTTGTGAAGCTACTGTGCTGTTAAATGCATTTAATAACTTCTATAATTTTGTATTCAACCAAACAAAAATTAGCCCTGATGAATTATGACAAATCATTCCAGAGACTAATTTTTAATGAAAGTAAAACTTAATTTGCAAAAATAGATGTAGTTGTCAAAAATATGATTGTATAGCTGGGTGGTGGTGGCACACACCTTTATTCCCAGCTCTCAGCAGACAGAGGCACATAGGTTTGAGGCCAGCCTGGTCTACATAGAAATTTCCAGGGCAGCCAGGGCTATACTGTGAAACCCTGTCTTGGAAAAGGAAAAGAAAAAAGAAAAAAGATTTTATTTATTTTTGTAATTTAGTTAATATATTTTGACCTTTTTAATTTTTTGGTTTTTGAGACACAGTCTCCCTGTGTAGCCCTGGTTGGTCTGGAACTCACCATGTGACTAGCCTAAGCTGTTGATTTGGGGATAATTGCCTATTTTCTGATAGAAACCTGCTATATATTCCAAAGAAATACTTTCAATGTAAATAGTAATAGATCCCAAGCAAAGATATTTGTTAAAACATTGTTTTCTCTTGGGGTCAAGTCTATCCCACTGTGCCTCATTCAAGTTGTGACCGACTTAAGTAGCTTTGTTTGGGGGTGACTATAATCACCTCATAAAATTCTGCATCATGACCTACCTTAAATGTTATATCCTGAGCTGCTCCAGCAGGCATTGACTCAAACCTTTTCTGTTTACAGGTATGAGAAAAATCTTGTGTACGCGCAGCGCTGGGGAATTAGAAAAGGAATGGTGATGGGATTCTTTACAGGCTACATGTGGTGCCTCATTTTCCTTTGTTACGCGCTGGCCTTCTGGTACGGCTCCTCGCTAGTCCTGGATGAAGAAGAGTACACACCAGGGACACTGGTCCAGGTACTTTGGTCTTGTTTTCTATATATGGTATTTCCTGCTAGTTTATCTTAAAAGTCTCCATAGTATCCATAAGGATTATTGCTTTAAAGTCCAAGGCAGGAAAGCCTCAGGGGTTTGCTGACGTCCATCTGCGGGACTAATAGTATTAAGAGACTTTAGTGAAGAAAGCTGGACATGTGGGGTGATGAGCAGCAATTTCATGATTTCCATAACCAGAGATTTTGCAGCTGTGCAGCGGTGGTCCTCCAGCTAGTCCCCAAAGACCATATACCATGGAAATGGGAAATCATTGACCTCTCAGCTAAAAATGAACAGGTTATAAAACTGAAGTTAGTCATAGTACAAGATATGTGCCTAAATGTTATGTTTGTGATTACTAACACATCAAGTCAGGAACATCTTCAACGGAGTAAGTTATACAGCCGTATTTCATAACTCACTTGTGGAATGTCGTGCCGTCATGAATGTTAGAGCTGCGTTCATTCACAATGTCTTCTCAGTTAGTCCATAAGCTTTGACCGGGCACCTGCTGTGTGTCAATCCATCCATGGCACAGTGGACAGCAAAAAAAAAAAAATATGATTCTTTTTGTCCCATTGGGAAAGATAAGGAGTAATTAACCAATCATGTAAGTGTGTGATGGCTAACAGGGGCATAGACTATAACACAGAGGAAGGGGAACATTGATAGAAAATAGACAGCTCATATGTCCAGGACAGAAAAAAGTGTTCTGGTTGCCCCTGACAATTCCTTTCTTCCTTATTTTATCACCTCTGAAGGTGACAGCCTGCACTTGCCCATCCAGGCCTTGCACACCCATCCAGGCCTTGCACACTCATCCAGGCCTTGCACACCCATCCAGGCCTTGCACACCCATCCAGGCCTTGCACACACATCCAGGCCTTGCACACCCATCCAGGCCTTGCACACCCATCTATTCTCGAGTTCTCTTTACAGCCTCTGTTCTCCTTCAGGGCACTTGTGTCTTGGGAGACTTTTCATCTGTTTGCATTTATCCTTACCCCCTTCTGTCCTCAGAGAGTAAGGTCTATGAGGTCCATGGTGGGGGCGGGGCTGGCATTGCTGTGGTGATGGAAATAGCCTCACCGAAGATTTTTAAATAAAGTGTTTTGGCTACGGATTCTTGATGGAACAGGCCCCAGTTGAACAATGGAAATTACCAGGAGCTCACTACATGAAAATGTATCATTCAAAACATACTATTTATTACAAACATCTGTAGGGGAAACTGAGGAACGTATGCATGGGCCATGGGGATGAACGTCCAATGTCAGTCATTCTGAGTAATAATGAAGCAGTTGAATGTTTTAAAATTGTTTTTGTGTTTGAAGAATGGACAGCAGGCATAGCTTTGAACTTTGTTTAAAAATATTGAATCTGATAATACATGTTCAAGTGTTTTATCAATTTTGAAAGATGGTATGAAAAGTGGTATTATCATAATTTGCATTTCTCCCTTCAACTTAGATCTACTTTTGCACAAGTTTAAAGTATCGTAGATCTGAAATCTGACTCTAAAGTTCCCTCCCCTTATTGATCCACCTGCTTCTGAAAGCTTTGGCATTTGGGCTGGTGGGACGGCTCAGTGGGTGAAGGCTCTTTCTGCTAAGCATGGCGATGTCAGTTAGATCCCTAAGGGATCGTAAACCCCATGAGAGCAAATTGACTCAGGCAAGGCATCCTCTGACCTCCACCCCTGCACTGTGGCACACATGCAGCCCCAATGGACAGATAAATAAATGTAATTAAAATCATTTCCAAGCTCTATACTATGCATTTACCAACGAAAGTTACCAATAGCCAAATTCAGCACTGTCCAAATTGCAAAAACACACTCCTTGAGTAAAGTTGTTCTTTGATTCTATGCCTATGAAAAGAGAGAGGAATTCATGAATGAACGTTCAAAGGAGAAATGAATTAGTAAATTGAAAATTAAACATCCACAAACTCATCTGAAAGCTCTGAGTAAAACGTTCCTCCTATCGTAGCTTCAATTGTCAACTTTTCACACCTGGAAAACTTGCCTCGATGGAGAGATGGCATGCATCAGGTTGGCCTGAGGGCATGTGTGTAGGGCATGGTTTTGTCTTGTGTCTTTGATTGCTGATTGGTGTCTGAGAGTCTCTACTGTGGGTGGTGCCATCCCCAGGCGGGTGGTCCTGGGCTGTAGAAGAAAGCAAACTATGTAAGTCATAGGGAGCAAGTCAGGGAGTAGTTCCTCTGTGGTCTCTGTTTCAGTTGCTGTCTTTAGATTCCTGCCTTGGCTCCCCTCAATAATAGATGCTGACTTGTAAGTCAAGTAAACCCTTTCCTGCCCAGATTGCTTTTGGCCATGGTGCTTATACCACAGGAAAACAAACAGAAGCACCGTGATAACTGTCTTAGCGACTTTTCAGTTTCTGTGAAGAGGCACCATGACTTAGGCAACTTGTAGAAGAAAAGGTTTACTGGGGGATTTCAGTTTCAGAGATTGAGTTCATGACTGTCATGATGGGGAACATGGCAGCAGGCAGGCAGGCGTGACACTAGAGTGTGAAGTGGTGGCTGAGAGAGAGGGCTTCTCTGTGTGTAGCTCTGGCCATCCTGGAGCTCACTCTATAGGCCAGGCTGGCCTCAAACTCACAGAGATCCACCTCCCTTTGCCTGCTTCCAAAGTGCTGGGATTCAAGACATATGCCACCACCACCTGGCTGAGAGCTTACATCTTGTTCTACAAGCATGGGGGACGGAAGATAACTGGGAAATAGCATGGACTTTTGAAACCTCAAAGCCCACTCCCAGTGATATGCTTCCTCCAACAAGGCCACACCTCCTAATCCTTCCCAAACAGTTCCACCTGCTGGGGAGCAAAGATACAAAAAAAAAAAAAAAAAAGCCCCTGGGGCCTTTCTCATTCAACTACCACAGCAGCTAGTTTCTAGTTTTATGATTCTCGTCTTTAAGTTTCCTGGCATTTCCAACCATGAGATCGTCTATCATGTGTGTTTATCCTGCCACCCACATGCTACAAGTAGCCAAAGGAAGCTATGAATGTGGCCCAGCAAATTTTCTAAACTTACTTAAAACATTAAGATGGGGAGGGGCACATTTTTATGTTTTGTTTTGTAACTTTGACTGCATAACTTTCAGATGGCAGTGTTGGTTGGACACACCTGCTAGACCTTCCCTGGGAAGTCCACCATTTCAGCGGATAGTTCTTACACTTACGTTGTATAGACATAGGATAGTGTGTATCGCTAATGTTTTCATCATCCGTTATTATCTTCCTAGTCTCAACTTCTTCCTCTGCTTACACGTTGCCTTAATAAGTGCTTCTTTGTAAAAACAAAAGAAAACAAAACAAAAAACAAAAGACTTCCTTTAATAAATATATCTCTCCCTCTCTCTTTCCCTCTCTCTCTCTCTCTCTCTCTCTCTCTCTCTCTCTCTTTCTCTCTGTGTGGCAGACAGAGAGAAAAAGACAGAGAGAGTTAATTCTTAGCTATACTTTTCCACAGCAAAACAAAAGTTGAGTACTCTTAAGTTAAGTTAAATGTTTTAACCCCCTAAACTAATTAACAATCAGATTAATTTGGCACATTTTGTGGTGCATAAAACTATTATGGCTTCCTTGGGTGTAAATGAGAAACAGCTCCCATAGATTACTGTAATTAGTATTACTTGTGTACAGATAAAAACATGCTCTCTGGTCTATTAGGGAAAGATGAAGAACTGAATGAGGGTTTGTTTTTTAGGTTTCAGGGTTCAATAATAAAGAATAATGGTAAAAATAGAAAGTAATATTCACTCAGTGAATAAAAGGCAACAGGCACTGAATGAGGTGTTTGATGTAATTATCATAAATCATATGCACAACTTCATTCTGTGATTGACATCATGATTCTACCACTACAGAAATGAAAGGTGACCGTGAAGTTAAGACTATGTGCCAAGTGACAAAGAATTTGACTTGAGCTCTGGTCTCAGTGACTACAGGCGAGGCCCTGAAGCCAGTTTTCCTTCCTCCATATCTATGTTGTAAGGGACACGGAGCCCAATCCCCTGGAAGGGTGCCCCATGCATTGCCTGCTCCCTATACTTTCTCCTTACCTTCCTATACACACGGCTAAAGCTATGATGTTTTGAAAGAAAACTTCTGCCTGGAATGTGTGTGTGTGCCCTCTACAATCTTATTGGGCATGTGTCTGTTTTCTCTTACTCATAGGCTTTTCTAAGAATCTCCATGAAGAAAATTGTTTGAGGCAGCAGCTTATAATGTCAGGCTAAGCACGGGTTTGTCCTCTAGTCTTTGATTGAAGACGTCAATGACTCAGCAAAATAGTCATTGCACCAAATACAGTCTCTATTTTTTATAAATACACTTTATTGGGGTATGTCCATAGCCATTTATTTATGCATTGCTATGCTTGCTTTTGTACTATATGGCATGTGTGTACATGGTTCCAAACCCGTATGGCCTGAAGAACCTGAGCTATTTACTAGGGGACTTTTACGGAATGTGTTTGCCAGCTCTGGATCTAGGATGCAAGAAGACTTCCTTTGCTGGGGTGGGAGGTTTCTGGAGAGGGTGGTCTTAAAACAGTTTAGATAAAAACTATTCTTATCAGCCGGTTTTACCATTCCCTCAGGAAAGGGATGCTCAGCTTTAAAAGAATATATTTTAAAGTATAACTATGGAGAAACGCTTTACAAGGTAAAAAATATTCGATATATTTCTGAAAGGCCTGTAAACTTAACTTTAAATATTTTTGAGAAATCTCAAGAATTCACAAGGATGCTCCAAACGATAAACGGCATTGTTCACAAACTGGCAAAAATGTATGAAAACTATGTTTTTCTTTGCATTTCAGATTTTCCTCTGTGTCATAGTAGCAGCTATAAACTTCGGCCACGCATCTTCTTCCTTGGAAGTCTTTGCCACTGGGCGGTCAGCAGCTTCCAGTATCTTCCAAACAATAGACAGGGTGCGTAAAAGCCAAAAGAAATGGGGAGTGGGGTATGGGCTGCGCAGGTTCTAAGAGCTGCGAGGTAGAACTAATTGCGTTCCTGCTCACATACTCATACTGGAAGATACCTGCAAAGAAATCACGTCTGTTTGAGACAGGGTCTTCCCACGTCGTCCTGTCTGTGGTCTGGTGCTCGCTATGGAACACCCGACCCTAAAATCCACCTGCCTCAGGCTTGTGTGTGCCGGGATTAAAGGCGTGAGCCACCGTACCAGGGAAGAAATAAACATTTAAAGATAACATCAGAGAATGCTAGACCTAATAAAAGAGATAAAATAGGACTAAGTGTTTTGGCTGGCTAGTGGGAGGGATCTTTAAATAGGGTTCTTGGGAAGTAAGAGCAAGGAAAGAATTTCTGGTTGAGAAACTTCCAAGTTAGGAAGAGACTGGTGATCTGAAGGAGTTAAGAAAGTGTGTGTGTGTGTGTGTGTATGTGTGTGTGTGTGTGTGTGTGTGTGTGTGTGTGTGTGTGTGTGTG